>NC_068284.1:32042140-32642140 GCF_025860055.1 Xyrauchen texanus | reverse complement strand
CGTAAACTGTCCCGTGGTCTTTGGTTCTTTAATGGATAAACACAGTGTGCTGGTCTCATCCGCGATGGCATAAATACACAACAGTCCAAATTGGTTGGATTACAACAGAGCAAAATCTAATTTGTGATAACAGTATGTTACATTAATACCTTGAGTATTATTAGCAGAAATCAGCGGACTCTGCGGGCTGTAAACTGTACAAGCAATAATCTTGATAAACAAGAAAAACACACTATAATATTCTATCTATGCCCAGATGTAAATCCTCTTATTTGGATTGCGTGAAGACGCAGGTAGAATGTGTGCTCATCCATCCTTTAACTCCGACTCATGTCCTCGAGGCTCGGGTGATGCTGATTCTCGGCAGGCTGGCGGAGAAATCAGCGACGTCGACTTGGTTGAAGAGGGAAGAGAAATCTTCTTTCTTCAGTTCTGCAGGCAAACGGATGAAGATGCGGATTGCGCTGCGGTCTCCTTTGGATCCGTTAGTGTGTTCGGTGGAACACAGAGTAATCTCAACAAAAGAGATTGTATGGCCACAGTTTCAAGTCGTATGTTACTTCCTTGTGCAACGAGGCTACACTAGAGAGCAGCGATGAGCTGTGTCTACGAATGGCACACAAAGTCGCTGGAAGCAATGCCCAGAAGGATCTCAGAGGTATTTCTACTCCCGATGACATCATGGTTGAGGGGCGATCTGTTGTGCGCCTTTTCCAATAGGAGTTGAGAGTTCGATCCTTTGGAATTTCACACATAGGTGCAAAGTGAGCTAAGCTTCATGGGATTTGTAGTCTGTATTGGACTCCCTTTGTTTGATTTTGGAACGGTTTTTATCAGTAAGATTTATGACTGTGTGTATAGGTCTCAGTCAGGCTTTACGACTGAGTTAGGCCTGCCTTTGTCTTATATCTGAATACATGAGGCCCAACACCTGAAAGGCTGCTCAGCAAGGAAGAAGCCACTGCTCCAAAACTGCAATAAAGAAGCCAAGCTACAGTTTGCAAGTGCACACGGGGACAAAGATCTTACTTTTTGGAGAAATTGACTTTGGTCTGATGAAACAAAATTTGAACTTTTTGGCCATAATGACCATTGTTATGTTTGGTGGAAAAAAGGTGAGGCTTACAAGCTGAAGAACACCATCCCAACCGTGAAGCATGGGGGGTGCAGGAGGGGGTGCAGGAGGGACTGGTGCACTACACAAAATAGATGGCATCAGGAGGAAGGAAAATTATGTGGATATATTGAAGCAACATCTCAAGACATTAGCCATGAAGCTAAAGCTCAATCATAATGGGTATTCCAAATGGACAATGACCCAAAGCATATACCTTCAAAGTTGTGGCAAAATGGCTTAAGGACAACAAAGTCAAGGTATTGGAGTGGACATCACAAAGCCCTGACCTCAATCCATTAGAAAATGTGTGGATAGAACTGAAAAAGCATGTGTGAGCAAGGAGGCCTACAAACTTGACTCAGTTACACCAGTTCGATCTGGAGGAATGGGCCAAAGTTAAACAATTTAAAGGCAATGCTT
Source organism: Xyrauchen texanus (assembly GCF_025860055.1). Classification (NCBI taxonomy): domain Eukaryota; kingdom Metazoa; phylum Chordata; class Actinopteri; order Cypriniformes; family Catostomidae; genus Xyrauchen; species Xyrauchen texanus. The sequence goes on along the minus strand of NC_068284.1, from coordinate 32,640,603 downwards.
CCAAATACTAACAAAGTGTATGTAAACTTCTGGCCCACAGGGAATGTGATGAAAGGTATAAAAGCTTAAATAAATAATTCTCTCTACTTTATTGTGACATTTCACATTTTTAAAGTAGTGATCCTAACTGACATAAGACAGGAAATGTTTTCTACAATTGAATGTCTGGAATTGTGAAAAGAAAATTGTTTAAATGCATTTGGCGAAGGTGTATGTCAACTTCTGACTTCAACTGTACATCATTGCAAACAGCTGAGAATGTCTATCTTTAAACAACAGAGAACTGCCTTTGGCTTTAACTAGTCTGATAACACTATATTGTTTAGTCTCCATTCTGTTTGTCAGAGATAAACCAAGGAGGCATTTTATTGTCGTCCAGATTCTTTGTATTCTTATTACGATGCTCTCAGGCAGAATGTGGTGTCGTGGTAATGGAATGAGATTCAATCTTGCCTCCATTCAGACTGACAGGCATTTTTATGTTTGTAATTTATGAACTGTTGTACAGAGCTTCATGGAACACCGCTCCTAAATTAGACCATTGTTTAGCATTCATGACTACGGCGAGCATACCGCTTTAATGGTTTTTAGTCTTGAGAGATGAAGAAAGCTTCTTAGAGCTATATGCTCTGACCGGCAATGCTGAATTCTTGATTTGATTCACCCATAGAGTACATCTTTAAAAGTTTTTATAGCTCTCTTTCTTAGAACAAGGCTTGTTGTTTGACACTATTGAACTCCTAATGTATTGACTACCATTGCATACTAAGGAAAAGCTTCAAAAAGATTGAACTTTTTCTCCATTAATAATCTATAACTTGGGCAGGAACAAACAAGACAGGTGCATGTCCAGCCCACAACAACTGTTAGAAATACTGAGAACAGAGGTCTCTATATGTCCTAAGTGTGCTAGTTAGTTTTCTGTTATCCTAAAAAAGGGAAACAGCACATACTAATGGCAGAGCATTGTTTTAAAGTGATAATAGACTCAGAATGAGAATGGTGATTGAGGATAACATTCTGCCTAACATCTCTGTTTGTATTCCATGGAAGAAAGTCATATAGGTTTAGAACAACATGAAGGTGAGTAAATTATTTATTCAGCAAAAAGGTGTTCCTTCAAAAATACACAAACCTCAATGGCCAGATCTACAAAATATTCTCCAAAAAAAAAAAGCATCCATTCCTGCATCTTTTCTCCTTCCTTTACATCCTCTCAGCTTTTCACTAATGATGTTGTCTTACTGTGAGAGTTCCTCCTCACTAAACTCTCTACATCAAAGCAACCTTCAGAGACCCCAAAGACCTTGGGGTCCTCCACACAAAAGAAAACTTGGAAAAGAACAACACAAAGACAAGGAGTAAATAGGGCGGTTTAAAATGCATCTATGTACTCTTCTTATGATTGACTACATGAAGTTATACAACATTAAAGCACACTTCACTAAATGACCATGATGCATGTTGTATGTTTGTATCAGACACTTGATGTAACTATATATATATATATATATATATATATATATATATATATATATATATATATATATATATATAAATAATGTTTTAATATTTAAAGATAACTATGTATAATTATTTCATCATTATGTATTGAATTATTATATGAGGGGCTTTTTCAGCAAATATTTGTATATGCGATTAATCACGATTACTTAATCGGGACACCATGTAATTAATTCGATTAAAAATGTTAATCGATTGACAGCCCTAATCAAAACTAAATAAAAGGTAATTGCAATCTATCATTATAATTTACAGTTGAAATGTCACTTCTGTATAGGGACAAAGAATGTACCATATCAGGTCAGCATCTTATTAGACCTGCAATTTAAAAACATTTTTTAGACATTCGATAGACCTAACTTCAACATTTCAAATTCAACACATTTATAAATCCAATAATATTTTTATTCAAGGGCAAAACATTTATTTCTCATTTATTAAATGAAAAATGAGTCACTTCTCCCATTCATGGTCCTTTAGCAACAATTACAGCCATAAGTCTTCTTGGGTATGAGATTCAGACTGTAGAACCCCAGCACAATCATCAGAGCAACTTTGTTTCAACTGCTAAGTTAAATGGAGAGTGGCGTTAGAGAGTAATTTTCAGGTTGCTAATACCTGTTTTCAATTGGACTCTGGGCTCTGAGCTATAAAATAACTTTAACTTTCTTTGAGCCATTAAACACTAACTTTTTCAAGCCGTATGCATTTATTGTGGTGTGCTTTGGTCATTAACCTGTCAGACAATACATTTCTAGATGACTTCTCATGGATTTCCCTATATTTGGTTCCATCCATGTTATTCTTGCCTCACTTTAGAGTGCCATCTTTGTGCTCTCAAAACCGGTCAGCTTTTCCAAAGACTTGAGAACCTCACAATAATCTAACTGACAACAGTTAAATCAATCCCTTTGAAGACAATTACCCTCCACTGTGAGAGCTTCAAATAGCTAAAAGGCGATAAAAGTGAGTCAGAGTTTTGTGTTACCTGTGAAGGTATAATAATCACCATTTAGAACACAGCCAGACGAACAGTTGTAGGGGGAGTGTGCGTTCTTGTTCTAAAAAGCATTTGATTGGACAATATTTTTCAAATTCTGTCAATGCCATGAATGTTCCTAAATCTTTTTAGCCAGAAGAAAGATCATGCAGATTTAAAATGCTTAAGCCTTCATTTGCTATTGCAATCTTCCTACTTCCCACTTCTGAAGTGGTAATTATGAGTATGTTCAAGTACACATTCAAGTGCTTTGTAGTTGGATAGAACAAAAACATGGAAGACCCAGGTTCATTCATACATATTTCTTGAGGAACTTTTATCTTGACACCAGTCAAACCATATACATATTAATCAGTTAGCCTGCTGACAAAAATTTAATTTTGGTCAAATACTGTAGGCCCTACAAGTTATTTTGACAGTGTAAAAAAACACAACATGCATCAAATTGTTCCTGATATTTACAAATGCATATAAGCGAAATGGCAAGTGCTAACAATTAGCTGTTTCACTACAGAAACCGTACTCTCCTCCACCAGATTGAAAGTTATGACTCCTCTCATATCGGAAACTCAGGTATCAAAATTATCTACAAGTTTCCCAGTAGTAATTACCATTTGAGTTTTCGTTCATGTGCAACTTTTCTTTTTTAGTAGAGTGAGTCATACTGTACCTTTTCTGTTCCAGCACAATAATGCCCCTGTGCAAAGAAATGGTCCATTAGGAAATGATTTACTGAGTCTGAAAACTACTAGTGTGAAAGAACTCCACCGAACACCTTTGGGAATAATTGGAATGCAAACTGCAAGCCAGGCTTAATCGCCCAATTAGTGCCTGTCCTCACTGATTCTCCTAAATGGGAGCGAACACTTACAGCCATATACAAACATCTATTGGAAAGCCTTTCCAGAAGAGTGAAGCTGTTATTGCAGCAAAGGGAAAATAAACTTCCTTTTAATACCTGCGGTTTTGAAAACAAGCACGCGTTCGCGTACAGGTATCCACATACATTCTATTACGTGGTATAGCAGCGAAATGACGAAGAGCTCAGTGAACTAGGAAATGACTGAATTTCCGTACGTTTCCTGATATTGTACAAGAATGTATTAACGCCATCAAAATTAGGTTCAGCGATGAAAAAATAACAGGATACGTCTACCATTTCCTAAAATATTTACAGTACTGTGCAAAAGTTTTAGGCACTTAAAATGTTTCTCAAAAGCATTTGTCTTAAGATGGTTATTTATATCTTCAGCTTGTGTGTCAATAGCAAAACAGACTCTCAAACACTACTTTTGCAAATAGAAAAGTTTAGAAAAGGCCGCTCTGCAGGAGATGGCATTGCCCCCACAAAGCCCCCCACTGAACATAGAGTCTGTCTGGGATTACATGGAGACAGAAGCAATTGAGACAGCCTAAATAGATAGAAGAACTGTGGCAAATTCTCCAAGAAGCTTGGAACATCCTATTTGCCAACAACCAGGTGTATTTAGGAGAATTTGGGCTGTTTTAAAGGTAAAGGTGGCCACACCAAATTGGCTTTTTTATGTTTACTGGACTTTTTACTGGTATATAATTGATAAATGAAAACCATTTATGGCATTATTTTTGAAAACATCCTCACTATGCAACCTTTTTCACAAGTGCCTAAAACTTTTGCACAGTACTGTATTACTTAGAAAGGTTTGAAAACCAAGCCAGACATGTTCAGTCTTTCCCAGTCAGAGACAGACACATTATGTAACCAATGGAAAAAAAAGAATCATCATTTATTCATTCAAATGAATGTGTTAAATTGGGAAAATAAACAAATAGAATTACTGCAGCAGAGGACTAATGAATAAAGCTTGAAACCTAAAGACAATTATGGGTCCAATGTACACACAATTTCTATAAATTATTAAAATAAATAACACTTGACGAACTCAAATATGAGAGAGCAGCAATGTTATGGGTGATGTTAAATAATCCCAAATAAGTATATATAGTGTCCTTGGGCATTTGACAAGTTATATTTTAGCCTGAAAATTTGTGACCACGCAAAAACTTTGCCCGTAAATAAAACTTTAAAGCTATTTTGTCTTGAAATTACAGAAAGACAGCAAAATATGACATGTTGACATGAATTTTAAAACTTCAAATCATGGCATCCTGAGAAGAATCTCATGCAAAGGTTGTTTGAGGAGTATAAGACTTTGTGGGACATACAACTAAAATCCAAAAAATAGTAATACCAAATTATGTGTACATTAAATATACTTTAAAATACCCTTGATATAAGCATGTCCACCATACCAACAAAACACCTTAAAAGGTCCAGTAATTCTATTTGGGGAGACCATCGAATATGCCGAAGCTTATACATATCTTATGGATTAACAGACACGGTGTATCACAAAACAAAAAAAGTTAGATGGATACAACAGGCTCAAAAGAATCAAAGACTGCTAATTTATACAACAAAAAGTATTTCATTGTGTTATGGTCTTGTGCTTTGGCCTTAAATGTCTCATAGCTCTTTCAAGATCTACCTTTAGTCAAGGTTTAAAACGAGACCCATTTGAGAATGATTCTTTCCCTCCACATGTAAAGATGTCTAGTTACTCACCAATAACATTGTTAATACCATTATTAAACAACTTTATTCAAAAAGAAGCATTCAAGTTAATCTCCCTGTTAGCACAAACAAGTCCTGATCTCAACATTTCACATACAGCGTTAGTTTGACAACGCAGAATGGTCAAGTCATTTACAAATATAGTGATGATATAAACCAGTTCTGCAGGTTGTTTCCTTGGAAATGTTTGCATCAATTCTCCCAAGCTTTAGTGCCCTTTTATTAAACTGCCAGTGAAGCAACAGTTCTTTAGAAGGTTCTGACGAGTGATTCAAGTGAACCTTCAGACCAGCTCAAGTACCTTTTAGAAATATGAAAAAATATTTTTAGTGGGCAATTCATTCTTAGCATCAATTTACATCTGAATGACTGTACCACAAGTACAATATTCAATAATAAAGTTAATCCTCCGGCATTGATAACAGCTCTCGGCAGTAAATATAGACTTAGGTGTAGCTACCTGGATTTTCATGCAGTACTACACACCTTGATTGTTCCTTGACTGTTGGCTGCAATCAGCACATTTGACTCCTATGAATCAAAAACAGACAAATGGATGCATTTTGGGCATTGACAAAACATGCAAAACAATATTTAGATCACAAGCAGGAAAGTGGAATGACAGAATGTATTCTTTACTCCAGACTCAAAGTCTCTGAATATGTTTCATTATTCTGGAAATGAAACGGATGCTAATGTGCCACATTTCACAAATGTTCACAAAACAGCCTTGACATTTTATGTCAGAGTAACTTATGTAATGATGAGAAAGCCAATTAATTAAAACCAAGAGACTAAGCAGGAATTCTGTTTAGTCAGCACTTTGATTTTGCACATAATTATAGTCTTCTTTTTCTCAGGGAAAATGTGTAAAAGGTACATAATACACAAGGGATATGGAAAATGATGTAATGTTTCATCGGATAAATAAGGCAGGGACACTTAAATCCATACGTTCCATTTTTTATATTTCATCCATCCTAAAGTAGGACAATGTACTGTCCCTAAATTCTCTTCCTTTTAGTGGCCTACGGTTAGTTAACTAATTTCTTCTGTCAAATGTAAGCACAATAAGACCAAATTATACCCCATCAGGTAGTGCTCGCCAGCACACTGCACTGACAAATTCGTTAGTATCGTCCTCCTTTTTGTCCTTGTCCAGGACACTCTTCACAGTGTCAAACTTGAAAGTCAGCAGCGTCTTGGACAGCCCCTTGTAGTACAGGTACAGTGAGTTGTTTTCACTTCCTGTGGAGCGAGAAAATGAATTTGATTTGAACAAATTCATTACAAAATGTAACAGTTTGATCCATTCCCTTTTCTTCTTTAATTCTCTATTAAATCCTTAAAGCTGGTATGTATTTTTTTTTCTATTTTAAAATACTTTCTCCTATCCCTGCTTAATATGCAGAAGCAATTATAAGCAAGCCATTTGTAGGTTGATTTCCCAAAAAGTGTATACACGGAGGCTTTTTGGCACCATCAAAACATAGTTTTTTGAGCGTCCTGACCAGTCAGACAAGCACACTGGCTCAACCAATGGCTTGAATTTGGGGTGGGACTATCTGTTTGACCAATGGCAGATGGGGGGAGTATTCAAGAAAGCTGTTTGAAAACAATCAACATTACTGCAAGTTTGTTTGGTGATGCTAGTGGCGCAAAAATGATACACTTCAGCTTTATTAAACTGTTTTAAATTATTATTAACTATTAGGGGTAGTTTAATCAAACCATATCATCATACATTTAATGTTCAGCTTTAAATACCAACTGACTTTAAAACACTCTTGTGCCAAAAAACATTTGGTGCATTGAAAAACAAATACTTTTTCTTTCCCTTCTATTGGGAGGCCATTGTTAAACCCACTTACCACATGCTACATAATCTCCATTAGATGCCAGACCCACAAAGTTCTTTTCGTTGATGTGGCCTTTGAAGGATCGCAAGCAATGGGGCTTGTTCACATTCCAGAGTTTGAGCTGGCTGTCTGTTGAGCTGTGGAAATATCATACTTAGATTTCAATGCATTTTAAGACTTGCTAGAAATATATGAATGAACTTCCCATTGACTAATACAGCAAAGGAATTAAAGGGGTAGTTCGTTAAAAAAAATTTCATTCTGTCATACTCAAATCAAACCCGTATGACTTGGACATGTCAGGGAGAACGTTGGCCTCAGTTTTTTCCATAAGTGTATGGTAACTGAGGCTGTTATTTTGCCAAACATATCCAAGTCGCATGAAGTTGAGTAAATTACAGAATTAAAATTTTTGGTTTAACCAGTTCTATAACATTCCACTGATAAAAAAAAAGCAAAGGGAATGTTAGCGTATATACATACGCAGACACAATTTCTTCTCCATTGACAAACTTGGCATAGGACACTGCTTTCCTGTGGCCTTTGAATACCATGATGGGCTGCTTAGTGTTTCTCAGGTCATAGTAGTGCACACAGTGGTCTGGAAAAAATTAAGCATGAATCAAAGTTTAACAATTTAGCAGGACGTAAAAAATGTAACAGCTAAATTCAAATAAATTATGCATGTGATGTATTCGATAGGAAACAACATTGTACCTGCACAACCAAAGGCAAGGTGATATCGAGAGGTTGGGCTGAACTTGACACAGCATACATTTGCCTTAGCTTCAATGCAGGCTACTGAATTATCCAGGTTGGTGGACCACAATTTAACTAAGGGAAAAAGAGCTTATTCATGAGTATTAATGAAAGTAAAACTCTGTAAGAATTACTGCTAAAAAAAAACAACTTTCTAAACCAGGAACAGTTCTGTTGAAGAAACACCTTTTGCATCATCTGATCCAGATGCTAAGAGCTTGGGATCCATAAGGTTGAAATCCACACTCCAACATCGCTTTTCATGCTCCTGTGCAAATATTCAAGAGTGAAAACAACACAATTTGAGCTGGGTATTGCCTAGCACCACACAATATGATATTTATTGCAATACACAAGTCACAATTCAATATATTGCAATACATCACGTTATCATAATTTGATTAGATTACGAATCAATTCAATTCCAATTCATTTGGGTATATTTCAGCTATACACTGATGTCTGATTAAAAGCATGTAGCTAGAAACAGCACGTTTGTGTCTCTTAGTGAGCTCATTAAATTGATTTGGAAGTAACAATGTGCCAAATTTGTTGTGTATTTACATGATATTAATACACAAATAGTTTAATATAAATATAGATACATGGATCTTAAGGATAGATACAATATCATGAGAAAAGGTATTGCGATATATCGATATTTGATTGTATCGACAGAGAATCAAAAAAACATTACACATTTGAGGTCAGTATCCACCTTATGTTTCTGTTAACTAAAAGTAAACCATTTGTAGACCAACTTCCCCTAAAAGTGTAAACATGTGGCTGTGGTGCCATCAAAACATTGCTCAATGTTTTTGAGCATCCCCACTAGCACAGCATAATATCACAATGGCGGGAGTTGGGAGCGGAATAATCTGTCTGTCCAACAAATGGAAGACCAGGAGAGAGTTCATTAAGCCAGTTTGGAAAATAGTCAAACAAATTATGGGGCAGAAATTACACACTTCTGCTTTAAGTCTAAAGCAATTGCAAAAGTCCTGCTTAAGTGTCAAGTGAAAATAACAAATGAGCTAACGTACCACATTATGAACAATCCCAGAAAAAGGAAATGAAAAAGGTTCCAAAATTTGCCAAAGTTCTAAAGTAGAAGCACTACTTTAAAAAGGCAGTTCAGAGTACTGAATGAGGAACAGAAATTCAATGAATGCCATCTAATGCAGGCCAACACATAAGGCTACCTGATACACCTTTGACCTCTGCCCTGTGAACCCATCCCAAAGAATGACAGTCCCTTCGTAGTCGCTGCTCGCCAACATATTTTTGTGGTAGCTACTCCAGCTGATACAGCTGGAAGAGAGAGATACAAAGAAAAAAGTGACAGTCCGTTGCATATTTCACTGCATAATGCACCAAAGAACACTTTCAGGCACTATTTATACCTAATTTTAGAGTTACATGTCATCTCGTTGACAGGATAATGAATGTCCACGGCATCCTGGATCACAGTTCCATACTCAAACACTTTAATTTTCTTAGTGACACCGGCAATGGCAAAGTAATCACAGTCGCGGTCAAACTCAATGCTGCAAAAGAAGAAATAGGCAATACAAGTTTTAAAACAGCAAGCTCTCCTGACTGTGTATGCTCATTATATGCTCTGCCTCCACTCTAACACAAACACACTGAGAGAGACAAGACAGTGTTCCCACTCTTTTCTAGGCACAGTTTTCCAGGACATTATTTAAGCAAAAACACATACAAGCTCATACTGTATATTGTGGTTATTTGATGGTTATTTTCTCTGAATTCTGTATTCGACGGTTCTCAATATCAAAATGTTGTCTAATCAAATTAATTAAAACTTTAATAAAATGGAAATATAATACATTTTAATTTACAAAATTATATAATTTATCAAATTAATTGTTTTTATACAAAATACACAGCAGTCTGAAACAACACTGGAGATATTTTTATCAAATGAAGTGCTGCACAACGGAATATCACAGATGTGAGATATTGATTTAATACATTATTATCATCATTTAATTACAGTAAACATTTCAATACTATACAATAGTAACACATTATCTTTTTTTCCGCATTTGACGCGTCCATTTAAATCAAGCCTTTATTTTGCTGTTTGCGTGTTTTTGACGGTAGTTTCTCACCTAGCAGTTTGCTATGTGGCCCAATTTGTTTATTAAACACCAAACACATGCAGAGTTTATATATATATATATATATATATATATATATATATATATATATTACACACACATACAGGTGGCCAAAACATTGGAATGATGTACAGATTTTGCTCTAATGGAGAGAAATTGGTACTTTTATTCATCAAAGTTGCATTCAAATGATCACAGTGTAAAGGACATTAATAACCTGAAAAATTACTTTTACAATTTGAAAAAGAAATCTACTTCAAAAGACTTCAAATTCCTCCACGTGCAGCAATGACAGATTTGCAGATCCTTGGCATTCTAGCTGTCAGTTTGTCCAGATCCTCAAGAGACATTTCACCCCATGCTTCCTGTAGCATTTGCCATACATGTGGCTGTTTTTTTTTTTTAGGGCAATTTATAGAAGTCAGGTAAATATTGAAGCTTGGGGCGCCGACCGCATTAGCACCATGGCTCAATATAACAGAGCATGTGCGCTAATCCACTGCTCTATCAAATACATTTCTGTAATATACGGTGTATAGATTTTTTTTTTTTTTTTTTATAATAATACAAATTTAATAGAAACAAAAATCAGGGCATATCTCTTAAAAAAATACAGTATGTACATTGAAGCAAACTCTATGTGGTCCATCTTATATTTCAAACAGGACACAGTTGCAGGTTTTGGAAAATAGATGGTACTTAAAACACACCCAATCAGAACCTATAATATTGAGTGATACAATACTTCCCTCTGCTGGTTGCTGTAGGACAGCATGTGGGCAAAGACTTGGTTACACTAATTGATAATCTGTAATTCAACAACATGTGGTCTTTAATGACCTTACCTGGACACAATACTGGAGCCATTATAGAGGTCACTAGCATAAGAGAGGGTGGCCAGAGGTCTCACAGAGTTGTAACGAGTGAATTTGGATAGACACTCCATGAAGTCATCCAGTTGGTTAACAGTCCTGCTGTCATCTATTTAAGATGGAGAAAAGGACTGGGCTCAACTTGGGAAGAATATTACACAAATTTGTAGAAAATAATACACTTATGTTGCTTTTGTAAATAACATTAAAACATTATATACATTATATTACAATAAAAATACATTTATATTATGTCTTATACAGTGGGGTTCAAAAGTCTAAGACTACAAGTTTGCAATCTTGTTCAATTTAATACACTTTACTCTTATTAAACTTGATTTGGCAGCATAACAATTTAAGTGAAAGGTTTGATTAAAAACTGACATGAATTTCAGAATTTCTTAGCATGCACTCGAGTTGGTATGGACTTAACAAATTTGTGCAGAATCAAATGATCCATGTTATCCCAGCATGATTTAACAATGATCCAGAGCAACTTGCGTTCTTCAATGGAAGCAAGGAATTCTCATTAACATGGTCAATGTCACAAATTTACTTGCATTTCATTAGTGACCTAGAAATATAGCATCATTTTAAATATTTCTCATTTTACATAATAACTTTTGTTTTAATTTCAAATTTTTGTTACAAAATTCCAGATTTTCAATGTGGTCTCAGAATTGTGGAATTGATTGTATATATGCTATTGTGTATGTTATTTCAAAAGTAATACTGCTTTGAGAAATAACAAGAAAATCAACCAACCCGCTATTCGAGACATCCTATTGGAGAAATAACACTGCTCTAGATCCTCAAAGTGTGCTGTGAGTCTCTTTCGGCGTGATGCCAGCGTGCTGTTGTACCATGTTTGTCTTTTGCCCTTAAAATATAAACATGAAATCACAACAGTATGCAGTGAATATTATTCATTACTAAATAGGATCTAAAAAAGCTGTGGTGGCGAAAGAAAAAAAAATATTTGAGAAATTTACCTGTGAGCTTCCACCAAAAGGGGGAGGAATGTATTCTGTGGGATCTATTATGCTACTGCTGGAAACAAAAACAAAAAAGATTTTGTTTTAATGGAAAAATATATACCTATACATCTATAATGGCAGTTTGGTTAAATGAACAAGTGGGTTACATTTTAAGAGATGACTTAAAGGGGTCATGAAATGCTTGAAATGAAAGTTGTTTTTTTTTTTTTTTTGCACAAAGAATGGTCAAATATTTGTAAAGCATGACCATTTTCAATTCTCAATCTGACCGTCAGAAACACTCGGATTCAGGCTGCTTCTCCTTTAAAACTTGAAAGTAAACGCCGACTGTTCTTATTAGCTAACATCATTGCATCTGAAAAAGTATCGACACCCCCACCATATATTTGTTTATTACACCACCATAATATATTTAATTTAACTCTGCATTGTACACACATAATACAATTATTCAACTCAAAAATATTCTTTGTCGGTTTGGGGCTGTGGTTGTGTGTTCGTTAAACTGGTTGGCATAACAGCCGTTTCTTGTTACAGTGATAGTGGAGGGAAACCTTAAAAGCAGCCCAAAATGCCAGAGAAGGGTGAGAGCGACATGAGTGCGGTGTTTGTCGTGTTCCAAGAGTTTATTATTGAGATTTTATGTTATTTGAGTGAATTCTGTGCAGCGTGCATCAGGGCAGAAAAAATAAAAGACTTGCCTGAACTGCTTCGTTGTTTGCAGACTCCTCCTGTGTCCGAACTTTCAATCCTATTACAATTGGTCAATGTATTGTTTTGATAAGCAGCAGTGATTTTAAGCATGAACACGAATCGCTACAAGGCACCTCAGTACACTAGAGCAGACTGTTTATCAAGTGCTGAAACTTTGCTTGGTGCAGAACAATCTGGCATCCTGAACTTGTTCAGAACATTGCATCTTTGTGACACCTGCGCTAAAAACAATCTAGATGCAGCGCAAAAAATGAAACAGAAAACAGGTATCTCGACACGCATGATAAGTTCTTTTTAACTTGGCACAGAGTCTAAAAAATTGCCAGTCCTGCGCGAGATGCTGAAGAAACAGCGAGACACGATGCGTCAGTCAAAGACATTGATCCAGCATGTGTTTACACTGTAAAACAGAGCAGATGCATGCAAAAACACATCCGGTATGAACGGCCCCAAACTCATCCGTTCACACGTGTCTGTGAATGAGAGCGTGGGTGCGAAATAAGTTCGGTTTATTTTTTCATTACTTAAAAACTCAATCCTGTCGGGTTCTCTCCTAAACAGTACACCCACGATGATGACGCATGTTGTGGGCCGTGTACATGCAAATGCACAATGTCTTGTGACATCATTAACACACAAATTTCAAAACAAAATGTATCAACAGGGTGTATGGCTACTAAAAATGCTATAAAATTCAATAAAAATACATTTTTAGACAAATTTTTAGAGTTCTGAAAATGTTTTTATTTTGTACGGACGGGTTCACGCTGCATTTTTTTTTTACAGTTACCATATATATATATATATATAAATATCAAGGAAATTTGTATTCTCTGTTTCATGACCCCTTTAATATGAAATGTGGTTGGTCTTACCTGGGTGCAGGAGAGGGGGCTTCAAACTGTGGGACAGTACTGTCCAAGTTGGGGTCCATGTCACTCACTGGTGAGTACATACCACTCATTTCCTTAAACGGAAAAGCATCCGTTTAAGGTTATAAAGTCAGATTTATAACCTTATATATGTGTATTAAGAAAATGACTTAAATAGACAGAAACCATATTTTAAACTAAAGAGATATCACAAACTTCTTCAGTAACCTGAATAAACTCAATATCTTTATGCTAGGTCACAAAACACGAGATCCCTTACGTGACAATTCTTGGGCTCCATAATAAACTGACCTCAACTCGTTTGATATCCTCTTCCAAAAAGTTCAGTTCTTTTTGTAACTGTTCCAGTTGCTGTAGAAGACAGGGAAATGATATGACTCAAATTAACCTCACAGCTATTGCCATCTATGGCTGTGCATTATTTAAAATGTTATAAATAAATGTGGTGGTTCGACCTCTCTTTTATTTCTTCTGGCTTCTTTTAGGAATTCCATTAAGATTTGGCGCTGAGCAGCTTGTGATTCCTGTAAACAGAGATCACTGAAAGTTCAGCAAAAAACAGTAGAGGGAGCAATCGGGACAAGTCTTTTTGTGTCACTCAGCAGGGGCATTTCTTCCCACGTTATATGATTATAAGATAAAGTATACTAACCGCCTCTAGTTGTTTCTTTTTTTGCAACAGGTACTCTAATATGTAGTTTACGTTCACCAAATCCATGTTCTCTTGATCTGCGCCAAGAACATCCTGGAAAACCTGCCATTTGGTTCCATTCTATAAACAGCACATACAATGACATATTTGAACAATAAGACCCAGTCAACCAACTACCAGTCAACAGATTGGACACACACATATACTATTATTACCATTTTCCACATTTTAAAACATTGGACATCAAAACTATTATATTAAACAAATGGCAGTATGGGGATTGTGTAGTGAGTAGGCTTCGGATCTATGTCTTTTTGACACACCGATAATCAGAAGATTTTTCCAACGGTAAACGATATACACTGCGTGCCCAATTATTAGGCAAGTGAGTATTCTGATCTTATCAAAATTTCCATGCACATTTTCCAACTCCAAACCATATAAACTTGAATGCTTACTGGATTCAATCATTTTCAGGTGGTATGTATTTGTGTAATGAGGGAGGGTGTGGCGAAAGTGACTAACACCTTATACCAAGGTGTGTATAATTATTAGGCAGCTTCATTACCTTAGGTAAAATGGGCTAAAAAAGTAATTTAACTGACACTGAAAAGTAAAATATTGTAAAATGCCTTTACTAACCCTAACCCTTACCAATGCTCATGAAATAGCTAAACTATTGAGGCGTGACCACTGGACTATCAAATGTTTTGTTGCGAATAGTCAACTGGGGCGCAAAAAACGCATGTAGAAGGTGCAAATTAACTGCAAAAGCCTTGAGAAGAATTAAACGTGAAGCTACCAGGAAACCATTATCCTCCAATGCTACCATATTCCAGAATGGCAACCAACCTGGAGTGTCCAGAAGTACAAAGTGTCAAGTGCTCAGAGACATGGCCAAGGTCAAGAAGGCAGAAAAACGACCACCGCTGAATATATTCACAAGTTGAAGCATCAAGATTGGACAAAGAAATACATGAAGACAGATTTTTCAAAGATTTTATGGACAGATGAAATGAGAGTGACTCTTGATGGACCAGATGGATGGGCCCATGGCTGGATCACTAATGGACACAGGGTACCACTTTGAGTCAGGTGCCAGCAAGGTGGAGGAGGGTTACTGGTATGGGCTGCTATCATTAAGAATGAGGTAGTTGGACCTTTTCGAGTTGAAGATGAACTGAAACTCAACTCTCAAACCAACTGCCAGTTTCTGGAAAGTACTTTATTCAAGCAGTGGTACCGAAAGAAGTCCTCAGCATTCAAAAAGCCATGATCTTTATCCAGGACAATGCTCCATCACTTGCATCCAAGTACTCCATTGCTTGGCTAGCCAGCAAGGGCCTCAAAGATGCCCAAAAAATGACTTGCCCCCTTCCTCACCTGACTTAAATCCTACTGAGATCTTGTGGGCCCTTCTCAAATGAGAGCTTTACAGTGAGGAAAGACAATACGGCTGCCCCTGACCAAAGATTTTCCTAGTTGACTAGTAGTTAATTTAAGCCATTAGTCGACTAGTCGCATGTTTATGATATTAATTGAATTGCTTATATGTTGAGGGGCATCAGAAAATAGTTTGAGTTCCAGAGCTGAGAATGTTACAAGTAACATTGCTAACACGGTTCTACATTAAAGAGAAATACTAAAACGTAATGAGCCTTTAAAATATACATTTTACAAGTGCACACAGGATGCGAGCTGCAGCGACACCAGCAAAAACTGTTGGCTAATGATCCTGAATGTGTTGGAAACACCAGCAAGAGACTGTCTGAATATTTTGTTAATTTATAGAAAGAAATGCACATTCAGGTTGAGCAAACAGACGATGATCGACGATGGTCAGAGTGATCACCAGTAGCTGATGCCTTCGACGATGTCAAGACGATATTTGGCTAATTTTCCCATTAATGTATTAAATTATTATTATCAAATGAATATTACAAATAATTTGCCCATAGACACACGCTTGAAGAAATACACTTTATTATATTATTAAGTACAGATGACAGAAAAGCCTTATATGCACATATATGACGCGATGATACAGAGGCGTGCAGTCTTGTGGAACACGTGCACCTAAGGATCTCATGCTTGCTATGTTTCTGTCATCTGAATTTTTTTTAATTATTATTTTTTATTATTTTATGAGTGCTGCAAATGACCTCAGACATCTCAGCTCAGGAGGTGCTTTGAGTTCAGTTCACTTTATTTCCACAGTGCAGTTTATTGTGAACAACTCTGCATGGACACTTTATATATAGCCTTTACATCTGTGATTAAATCATAAAATACAAAAACACATTCACCTTGAACCATGATTTATATTTCAGTGATTATCATCATCATTATAATTATTATTTTTACATTCATATTTGTTTTTTGTCTTTAATTGTGCAAGTAATTTTCCAACTGCATGTTTAGATGGATACTTGCCTTATGGTAAATGGAAAGGTTATTTCTTGATTATTTATTAAAATTATTATTTTATCACTTTATTATTTATTTATTCACTTTTTCATTTAATTTGGAGTGCAATATGAATTTAGATATGCATTTGATTTAAGTTTTTCGTTTTTTTAAATAAATTACAATCACTAAAGCAAGAATATTCACTGATCCCTCAGCCCCGATGTTTCCGGTGTAATTACACAACAAAACAAGCCACCTTGAATTCAAACTTTGAACTTTATTTTTTATTTATTTTAACTAAAAGTTCAAATGAATCTGGAAAAAAATGCATTTAATAAACACAGGCACGTTCCAAAATTCATAAAAATTATTTTATACGAAGATCACACAATCAACGTTTGGGGTCAAAATTCTGTTGTGCCACAGAGCGTAACTTAGTTTTCCTTTAAATTAGAACAAATTCATTATCAAAGTCCAAAGATTATTTACTCAAGCCATCACTGGATGTTATATTGTGTACATGCATCTTTCATATCTACTACATAGTGTATTTTCGGTTACAAGCATGTCGTTTTTGTGGTTTGACAGTTTGAATGAAAACCTAGTTTCATACTCTAACCTGCAAAGTTATCAACATCATTTTGTTCATTCTTGAAGAAGCACAAAAACCTTTGTAATTTTGGACTGCCATCTGCTGTGTCGCATCAGCTCGTTCTGTGTGTGTCAAGGAGCTCTAAAATACGATGTGTGTGTGATACCGGTGCCTTTCCTACCCATGACAGTAAATGTTATATCACCCTTTTGTGGTCTCCCAACGCTATTATGCCAGACTGCTGACAGAAGGCCAACTGACTGAGTTGGAAAGCACGCAAATTAGGCTTCTAATTTAAATATCGATCTAATTTTATTATAATAACGCTTCAAACATTTATTGATAATATAAAGTGCCTTTCAATAATAATCGATACATCAATATTTTATGACATCACAAGTAGTGAGTATATATTCCAAGTTGTGCCTGACCGATTCATCGGTATGCCGATATTGGCCTTTCACCAATATATCGGTATCAGTGTATAAGTTTAACGATATGCGCAGATATGAAAACTATTTCAGAACATATATTGCAGAAAACAATGCTTGAATTGGTGTCATAATATAGTTTGTCCAGAAGAGCATGCTAAGACTCCACTGTTTACAGAGCTGAGCTGATGGTGGTTCTGCAGAAAGGGCGGAGTTAAGCGGTGCGGAGTTAAGCTGTGTCCTCATGGTAAGTTGCCAAATAGTTTGTGAAATACATATTGGAAAGTTCGTAAACAATGACTCCATCATTTTCCCTTTTCAATATAATTTAACATTAACCCTGTCCCTGATGTTTATTACATCTGTTTGCCATGTTAGCCAGCTATAGTTTGTCAGTGCAGTAAATAATGTAGCAGATTGAAAGGTAAACATTTTTACCTAGTTGGTGAGACGCAATGCTAGAAAGTAAATAAAGTCCATTTTTGCTCTCCACGACAACAAGCTTAGAGCTAACTAGCTAACCACATTGCTACTTTCATACCATGTCAGCTGAGTGGAAGCTAAAGTGTAAACATGTATTCACCAAACGGTTTTGTTCAGTACTGCAGTTTTATACCCTCTTCAACTGAACAATTCCAGTCATAGAATTTATAATATTTAATATTTGAAAGTCTGGTTTCCCACTGTTGCAAGTTTACCCTGAACTTGTAAAGCAGAATACGGTATAACACTGCTGCTGCTATTTATCTCTTGACTCGGCAGGTGTAAATGCTTCTTGTTTTACAACCTGGCCCTAATTGACTGGTAGTATTAAATTAGTCATCATTTGACTGATACAAAACAGTACAACTGATGTATATTTAGCTATTTATTTTATTTGTAATAATTCTTTATTTACATGGTCAGCATTTGTCTGATAAAAAACAGAGTACTGATGTTTATTTATCTAGATTATTTTATTTTTATGTATTTAAATGGTTAGCATTTGACTGATATTAAACATACATACTGATTTGTATTTAGCTATTTATTGTATTTTTAATTTAATTGGTCAGCAACTGACTGATGCTGAACATACAGCACTGATATTTATTAAGCTATTTATTGTATTTTTATTTATCCTTTATTTTCTCAGTGTTCATTTCTAGAATTTGTTGACAACGTAGAATAATAATAATAATAATAATGCAAAATGTTTAAGAAAGCAGCCTTCTGAGTACCTTTGCATAGTCATATCAGTGCAAAATCCATATAGAAAAGGATTAATAATTAAATGTATTGGCCACCATATCGGTAATCAGTGACCCCCCCCTCCCTAAAATCGGTATCAGTCGGGCTCTAATTACAAGCATTAATTTCCAACTCTTCAGACAAAAAGTATTTAGGATCATAAAAATCAAACTGAGTCAAGTGTGTTCAAACTTTTGACTGCTAATGTACCTTAATTTAGTTAAAAAGTTTTCCCTCATTAACCATTTGTCTTTGTCATAGAAAAATCAAAGGCACATTATATGTGTTGTAATGCCAGGTATTGTTGTCTCAGAAAAAGGAAGAGAAGAGAAAGGTGCACTCACAGGGTGATCCCGTTTCAGGCGCTTCTCTTCAGATCTCTGTTTCTGTTTCAGGATCAGTTCATTTACTGCAAACAACATGCCAGATAAACAATTCTTCAGAATGATAAACTACCCAACTCTCTTTCTGATTACAGTAACATATACTAGTAATTTTTATTTGTATAGTGCTTTTCACAATGCACATTGTTTCAAAGCAACTTTACAGAAATTAGCAGGCAGTCCTTAAAAGTCCTTGAGATGATGTTGCTAAATTAGAGAAAAGCACAAAAGACAACAACTGGCATGCTTTTTACGATATACATACCTAAGAAATTGGGGTAGAGCTGATCCACATTGTCAATTATATAATTACATTTCGGGCATCTGTTGCTGTCCTCTAAACTCTGTCGTATACATTTATAACTAGAAAGGAGAAATGAAGACATAATGGTTTAACCAAAGGCTGCAAATGGGCAAGAGAATATAAAGCATTAAAATGCAAAAATAAAATAGGACAGTGTTCAGAAAACAAGTGCTTCTCACCAGAAACTGTGGCCACACTTTGTCATGTGAGCTTCCTCTATCATCTCAAAACATATGGGGCTGTATAAAAAAAAAAAAAAAAAAAAAGAAGCAAAACATGACACATGCAGTACTTTTTCCCCAACACAACTAAGATTTGGCTGTTGTCATGAAATGCAACGTCTGAAATCTACGTCTTTCATTTGAAAAACGGTAAAGTTATTGTTAAAAATTAGAGAGCAGTACCTCCCATTGATATAACAATATTAATGTCAAGCTGTAGACTTGTAATCTTTTTAATGCCAGATGTGCTAGCTTGGCAAGTTCTAACCCTTCCACCTTGTTTATGATTATAAGTTAGCGTTATCCGAGCTATTCAAGTAGTAAATTGAGAGTATCAACAGGATTTTGCCAAATAAACATGCAAGCTTATGCTCACAACTACAGATTTAAACATTTAGTGAATTTAGTTGAAAAGAGCAGGATCTGTGTGGCAGTAAATATTATGTCTCTGCAGTATCACCAAGAAGAGTGAATGCACTTACCACACAAAATCATTACTCTTATCTTCATAGGGATTGATCAGACCGTTATAATAGGGTCTTTTCCTGCTCGTCGACCCCAGTCGAGCGCTTAGTCCCTCTGCTCCCGATCCCAGAGTCCGAGAGGACACCCCGTTACCGGAGCTGTTGCAGTTCTGAGCGCCGCTGCTGCCGCTGTTCGCCCCGCCGGCACCGCTGCTGCTACTTGTACTTCCAGAACTCGTCCCGGGAACTGATCCCGGCACACCGCTACCCTGTTGCTGCCGAGCGTTTGACATGATTGAAGCCGCTTGTGCACGTCGGAAGGCCGAAGCTGAAGCTAAAGCTGCGGAATTTTAACGCATCCGGGCGGCTGTATGAGCTACGCTAACCAGCTAAAGCGACACGGATCAGAGAAAAGAGCTCGGAATGTCCACCAAGGGCGCTGCTAACAGTGACTAGCGCTTCTCTGAGCACAACTGAGGCGGGTTTTGTGCATGTAAGTGAGCCTGTTCGATACAAATGTGAATATCAGACTCCAGAGATTTGTTGAAAACTCTGATGGTTTTAGAAATTTCAATCCAATGTCTGCAGGATGTTAATGCGAGAACTTCCCCGACTTGAATGCTCACGTGACTCGGAGATAACCGCCATCTACTGGTTTGGAGTAAAACTGTACGTATCAGTCACAACTATTTATGAAGGTTTCCCAAAAAGGGTTCGCGGGTGTGCAGGCCAGGGCTGCGTTTAATTTAAAATGTGTATCCCCTTCCCTCGCAAACTTCACTCCGTCTCATGGACTCGGATGTACGTCACTGCTTACGTTGCGCGAATGTCCACTACTGACGGAAGACGTGCAGCAGGTTTACCTGGAAACAGTGTTGTATAGAGTATCCATTTGTCATACTTGAGTAAAAGTAAAGTTACCTTCATGGAAAATGACTTATGTAAAAGTATTAAAGTAACTGATATTAAATTTACTTAAGTATCAAATGTACTCTACATGTAAATTGCATAAATTACGGAACAGTTCATTAAACCCATGGCAACTTATTTGATTGGTGGCGCTCATAATTTACTCACCATAACGCCTAATGTGTTTGACTTTCTTTAATTTGCAGAACACATACAACGATTTTTAGAAGAATATTTCAGCTCTATAGGTCAATTCAATGCAAGTGAATGGTGGCCAGATATTTCAAGCTACAAAAATCGCATTAAGGGAGCATTAAGTTATCCATACTACTACAGTGGTTAAATCCATGTCCTCTGAAGCAATTGTGTTGGTTTTGGGTGGGAACAAACCAAATTGTAACTCATTTTCACTGAATATCTTGCCATTGCAATCTCTAGACACGATCATGATTTCAAGCTTGATTTCTTTTTCTAATGCTTGACGCATGCGCAGAGCCTTAGATGGCACTATAGGAGGTTTAATCGAGCTTGAAATCCTGATCGCCAAGGAGACTGCTAATATCTATTCAGAAGATATTGGTTGAAACCACCGGAGTCTTATGGATTACTCTTATGCTACATTTATGTGCTTTTTTGAGCTTCAAATTTCTGACCACCATTCACTTACATTTAATTGATTTATTGATTGAAGTTTATTACGAGCAAAATAAAATAAAATAATATATACATATATATTAACACACACACACAAATAAAAAAATAAAAATAACATAGCACAGCTTATCTCCCATATACGTAGATATAAATATATACACATATACACACATATTATTTACACTTATAATAATAGTTGCTCGAAAGGGAGTGGAAAGAAGTATAACTTATTTACTCCCACCCCCAATTCCTTCCCATATATTACCCCATATATCCGCTGCCATTAACAGTTAAATAAATAATAATTTATTTATTTATTTTCTTTTTTTCTTTTCTTTTCCCCTTCCTCTTCAGAACATAATCATTAGTAACAAAGCATATTTTAACCAAAAAAAAAATAAAAAAAGTAATACAAACAATAATATAAATATTAATAAAATGGTAAGAAACAGACTGTATGGTAATTCAAATCAACCTCTTGAAGAGGAAATGAGACATTTGTCCCAAGTCCACCTTAATTCATATACTTTTCTAATATAGACATTTTAAACCTTCTTTTAAATTGCACAATATGATTGCTTTCCTTAATTATTACAGGTAAATTATTCCACAACCTCACCCCATGCTTTTAAGTGTGGTGCGTGCCATTGCTTGAGAGAGATTTTCTCTCCTTCTTAAATTGTATCTGCTATCTCTTTCCTTAAACCATCTTTGAATATTACTAGGAAGTACTTTGTTTTTAGCTTTGTACATAATTTGTGTGATCTTTAAATCCACTGTCTTTAAATTTTAATGTTTGCAATGTTAAAAATAAATCATTTGTATGTACATAATAACCAACATTGCAGACTATTCTAATTGCCTTTTTCTGCATTGTGCATATCGTCTTAAGGGTGGTTTTATAGGTATTGCCCCAAACTTCTGTACAGTAGTGCAAATAAGGAAGAAAAAGCGCACAGTATAAAATATACATTGTATCTCGGTTCAATATGTGTCTCACTTTACAAAATATACCATTAATCTTTGCCAATTTAGAACTAATATAGTGAACTTGTGGTTTCCAGCTTAGTTTGTGATCAATTATTACTCCTAAAAAGGAGTTTTCATAAACTCTTTCTAATCTGGAATTATCACACAGTACTTCAATAGTTAAATCTTCGGGAATTCTACATTTCCCAAAGATCATAAATTTAGTTTTCTTTATATTGAGAGATAATTTGTTTAAATCAAACCACAATTTAAGCTTAGCCAACTCTTTAGAGACAGTCTTCAACAAATGTTGGAGATTCTCTCCTTCACAAAATATATTTGTATCATCTGCAAAAATTACAAATTTCAACAAATCAGAAGTTTTAACAATATCATTTATGTATAATAAAAATAATTTTGGTCCTAGAATTGAACCTTGTGGTACACCATATATTGTATCTTGAAGCTTCGACCTTTCCTCCCCCATCTGCACATATTGTTGTCTATGTTCTAAATAGCTTTTTATCCTGTTTAGCCCTATTCCCCATATTCCATAAATTTCCAATTTTTGAAGCAAAATATGATGATCTATTGTATCAAAGGCCTTTTTAAGGTCTATAAATACACCTATAGCAAACTTCTTGTCATCAATACTGGTTGTTAATTCTTCCACCAGATCTATTAAAGCCAGAGATGTAGAACGGTTTGTTCTAAAACCATATTGACTATCAGTTAAGATCCCATATTTATCAATAAAACTATCCAATCTGATGGAGAATATCTTCTCCAGAATTTTAGAGAATTGGGGAAGCAGTGAGATTGGCCTATAGTTAGTATAAAGATTCTGTTCACCAGCTTTAAAGATAGGGACCACTTTAGCTATTTTCATATTTGTGGGAAAAGAACCCAATTTCAGAGAGAGATTGAAAATATATACTATGGGATCTACTATTACTGCAATTAGTTGTTTAATTAAAAGCATATCAATATCATTACAGTCTCTTGATGTTTTATTCTTAAAGTTATTAACTATATCAAGTACTTCAGTTTTATCAGTATCTCTCAAAAAAATAGTTGCTGGATTTCTTTCTTCAAAATATTGTGGGACATCACCCTCTTGTGGAGGTATTATCTCATCAGCCAAATTAGAGCCTGTGTTCACAAAGAATTTATTGAAGCCAGCCACAACTTCATCCATGTTTTTAATTATTTTACCATTATCAATAAATTCATTTGGAAAACCAATACTTGTTTTTGCCCTTCTAATAATTGAATTTAAAATATTCCACGTACCCTTTATATTGTTTTTATTAATTTCCAGCAATCTACTATAATAATCTTTTTTACATTTTTTAAGATAGCTGTTAATTTATTTTTATATGTCTTATATTTAAATTCTTTCTCTTCAGTTCTATACTTAACAAAGTCTTTATATAGAGTATTCTTTTTTTTGCAAGCGCTCATCAGACCCCTTGTAACCCAGGGTTTATTTGGACGTTTAGATGTTATCTCTGATTGCTGGATTGGACAATTTTTATAATACAAAGTCAAAAAGGTATTTAGAAATTAATTGACCTACATAACAGCGATCTTCTTCTGAATTTTTTGTTTTGTTTGTGTCTTAAAGAAACAATATGAAAGTCATACACATCTTGGATCAAATGAGAGTAAGAAAATGTAATTACCTATCCCTTTAATGGCACATTCAAGACAAATCAGAATGATCATGTTTATGGGATGAGTGTAAATGAACACCACAGTCCATAAAAATTGGAATATTGAAGGGGGGTTGAGTCATATTAGTGACCAGAACAGAGACTTGTGGGGGTGGGCTCTTTTCATTTGGGCCAATAAGCAACCACCCACAACAGCCTATGGAGCCAGAAATATGCCAAAACAATTTAATTAGAATTGTGTAAATTTGAATTATAGACTTTTGAATTTGAATTATAAGTGTAATTTTACAAATGTAATATTACATTGTTTTTTAAATAGCTTTGAATTAGGTTAGGGTTAAGGTTAGAATTTTTTAAACTCCAATCCTGGACATTTCATATTTAACCAAATTGAATTTTTCTTTTTTTGGCACAATTTTATAAATATGTATTTTCAAACAACATTTTTGGTTCTGAATTCTTACACTGTAAATATCCTATTTTAAAAAATACAGCTTCAAGTTTTCAAGATGAAGAAGAAATTCAGAACACCAAATTCAATATTCTAACATTCAAACCGCAGAAATTCAGAACTGCAGAAAGTTGGTCAGAGATCAAGCTTCCGTGTTCCACAGGGAAGAGTAGAGGGTCTCGGAAAAGTCGAACGGAGCATTTTGGCCAATTACAGGTCGAGGTGCAATAATTCTCTGGCGCCAACATGATTCAAAAGGTTGCCATTCTGACCATGAAGTGGTTCTTAAACTTTTATGATTTATATTTTTATGGTTAGCACGTTAGCACATACTTAGCGCATGAGACCTTTGTCTAAGCGGTCTCTGGTATTTGTTTTAGTATAACGTATATTTAGTATGAAATTGATTAGTATGCGTAAGTGTAAGCATCCCATATAACTCAATGAATTCTGCTTCATTCTGTGATTGGAATCCACATCTGATCCAAGTCGGATGTTATTTCAAACACTTGTTGGTGTTTGTAAGTGCGTTTGAACTCAAGACATGAACATCACGAATGATCATTCAGATGTGTGTGATTTAGCAGCCATGATTACATTATACGATTAATTTCATGCAAATTGTAGGCTTATAGTAAGGCATTTAATGGCTAATTTACACACCGAACTCCGAATAGTGCACAACCCTATTGATGTTTAGACATTTATTTTTAGTTTGACTGTCAGAATCATTTTAAACGGAACATTTCACGTGTTCTTGTCATAAATCTTCAAAGCTGCAAAATAAGTTTAAACAAGCAGCATAAAAAGGTTCAATTTTGGGTAATGTTGATAATTGTTAATAATAACAATGTAAAAATGTATAAGCCTTTTTACTGTTTCATAATTTTATTCATCATTATGGTCATCATTATGAAGGCATTTCTGTTATGTATTTTATAAGGTGAAGAATAATACAACACAGACACAAGATGACTTTCACAGCAGGGTCTCGTGTTTTACTTAACTCGACTGTTCATGACGTCACACAGGTACGGGTAGCATAACCATACAAAATACATGACATCCCCCCTCTTAAGTTTAGAACTATCCAGCTTGTAACTGTTATTACATATCTGATACATATTGACATCAATCTATAAAACAGTCTCAAAATGCTCATCTGTAAACGATTCTAAGGT
The DNA here is from genome assembly GCF_025860055.1 of Xyrauchen texanus. Taxonomy (NCBI): domain Eukaryota; kingdom Metazoa; phylum Chordata; class Actinopteri; order Cypriniformes; family Catostomidae; genus Xyrauchen; species Xyrauchen texanus. The sequence continues at coordinate 32,614,700 of NC_068284.1, read as the reverse complement.
GTAAACTCTTTACAACAAATCTGAATTATACAACCTAAATATAATCTCTTTGTTTATGAGCAATCTTGTGAACATTGAGCTCATTCTTTTAACTGCACAAATTATTCAAACAAAAACAAAACTCAGGTTACTGCAGTGTACATTTGTATAGAGCAAACCACTGTTAAGTCCTTGTACCTTGAGGGTATTTTCACTTGTCTACCTGACCTGTTAATGTATCCATGTGGCTGAGATTCTGTGTTTTGTGTGTCCTTGTCAATTGTAGATGATTGAGTGTCAGTGACCTGTGAGACCATCTCACTATTAGATTCATTGACTGTGTTGTCTGTTGCTGTTGTGAGACTTTTTTCTCCAGTCTTTAGAAGATGTTTTCTGTTCCTCCAGTATATTTTTCCATCTGGAGTTTGTATGATGAAGGATCTTGGTTGCTCATGTCTTTTAATGATTACTGCAGGTTGCCAGACATCTCCTCATTGCACTCTCACTCTTTCTCCTATGTAGACATCTGGAAGCAGTTTTGTTTGCCTGTCAAATTAGGCTTTTTGCTTGTCTTGTCTTAGTTTCAGGATGTCTTGGATCTGTATGTTGCTCTCGGGCGACAATAAGTTGACTGAGGTAGGTATTTTGGATTTCAACTAACGTCCCATTAGTAACTGTACTGATGAGTACCCAATACCATCCAATGGCGTGTTTCGGTATTCCAACAAAGCAATGTAAGGGTCACTTTTGCCACTCTGAGCTTTCTTTAACAAGTTTTTTATGGTTTGGACTGCTCGTTCAGCTTGTCCATTTGACTGTGTGTGTCCTGGGCTGGACGTCACATGTTCAAATTCCCACACTTTTGAAAACTTGCTGAAATCTGTGCTGGCATACTGTGGACCATTGTCCAAGACTACAGCACCTGGTATACGATGCCTCGCAAACATAGATTTCATGGCCACGACTCTGAGCTGTTGTGTCAGACAGTTTGCTGATTTCTGGGAATTTAGAGTAGTAATCAACAGACAATAAGTAATCCGAACCATTGTAATGGAATAAATCTGTACCAATTTTTGACCAAGGTCTTCCTGGTATTGGATGTGATATCAATGGTTCTCTTGGATTACTGTTCTTGTGCTTTTTTCACACTGGACTTTGGGAGACAAAATCTTGTTCGGCCAATACAGAACATCCCTGGCTCTTTCTTTGCATTTTACAACTCCAAGGTGTGATTCGTGAATTTTCATCAGCGTTTCTTGTCTCAGTTTGCTTGGAACTATGAGCTTTGCAGATTTAAAAAGGAGTACTGATGTGAAGCTTATTTCTTCTTTGAATGTCCAGTATGCTTGAATCAGTTTCGGAACATCACTTCAAGTCAAGTCAAGTCAAGTGGTTTTTATTGTCGTTTCAACCATATACAGTTAGTACAGTACACAGCAAAACGAGACAACGTTCCTCCAGGACCATGGTGCTACATAAAAACAACAAAGGACCAACGCAGGACCACATGAGACAACACAACGAAATAAAATACCTATATAAAAAAACCTACATATACCTATATAAAGTGCACGTGCAAACATGTGCAAAAAGTACAGGACAGTACAACAAATTTCTGACAATGAACAGGACAATAGACAGTGCAGCGCCGACCAGTACTCAGTAGTGCAAAAAGATGACAGTTTCTAGAAATGTAAACATAACATACTATGAGATAATGTTCTATGCACATAGCAGTTATTGAGGTAGCAGACAGTTATAAAGTGACAGTAATTAAAGTGCAACTCAGGACACGCGTGTGTCAAACCAGTCTCTGAGTATTGAGGAGTCTGATGGCTTGGGGGAAGAAGCTGTTACACAGTCTGGCCGTGAGGGCCCGAATGCTTCGGTACCTCTTGCCAGACGGGAGGAGGGTAAAGAGTTTGTGTGAGGGGTGTGTGGGGTCGTCCACAATGCTGGTTGCTTTGCGGATACAGTGTTTTTTGTAAATGTCTTTGATGGAGGGAAGAGAGACCCCAATGATCTTCTCAGCTGTCCTCACTATCCTCTGCAGGGCTTTGCGGTCCGAAACGGTGCAAGTCCCAAACCAGGCAGTGATGCAGCTGCTCAGGATGCTCTCAATAGTCCCTCTATAGAATGTAGTGAGGATGGGGGTTGGGAGATGTGCTTTCCTCAGCCTTCGAAGAAAGTAGAGACGCTGCTGGGCTTTCTTGGTGATAGAGCTGGTGTTGAGGGACCAGGTGAGGCTCTCCGCCAAGTGAACACCAAGGAATTTGGTGCTTTTGACGATCTCCACAGAGGAGCCGTCGATGTTCAGCGGAGTGTGTTCACCTTGTGCTCTCCTAAAGTCAACAACCATCTCTTTTGTTTTGTCGACATTCAGGGACAGGTTGTTGGCTCTACACCAGTTCGTCAGCCGCTGCACCTCCTCTCTGTATGCTGACTCGTCGTTCTTGCTGATGAGACCCACCACGGTCGTGTCATCGGCGAACTTCATGATGTGATTCGAGCTGTGCATTGCTGCACAGTCGTGAGTCAGCAGAGTGAACAGCAGTGGACTGAGCACACAGCCCTGGGGGGCCCCAGTGCTCAGTGTGGTGGTGGTGGAGATGCTGTTCCCGATCCGGACTGACTGAGGTCTCCCAGTCAGGAAGTCCAGGATCCAGTTGCAGAGGGAGGTGTCCAGGCCCAGCAGGTTCAGCTTTCCAATCAGGTGCTGGGGAATGATTGTGTTGAATGCTGAGCTGAAATCTATGAACAGCATTCGAACGTATGAGTCCTTATTGTCTAGGTGGGTGAGGGCCAGATGGAGGGTTGTGGTGATGGCATCGTCCGTTGAACGGTTTGAACGATACGCAAACTGCAGTGGGTCTAGTGAGGGGGGCAGCTGGGTCTTAATCTGCCTCATGACGAGCCTCTTGAAGCACTTCATGATGATGGGTGTGCGACGGGACGGTAGTCGTTGAGGCAGGACACTGAAGACTTCTTTGGCATGGGGATGATGGTGGTGGCCTTGAAGCACGTTGGAATGACGGCGCTGCTCAGAGAGATGTTGAAGATGTCGGTAAGAACATCTGCTAGCTGGTCTGCACATCCTCTGAGCACTCTGCCAGGAATGTTGTCTGGTCCAGCAGCCTTCCGTGGGTTGACTCTACGTAGAGTTTTCCTCACATCTGCCGTGGTAAGACAGAGCACCTGGTCGTTGGGAGGAGGGGTGGACTTCCTCGCCATCACGTCGTTCTGCACTTCAAACCGAGCGTAGAAGTCGTTCAGCGCACCTGGAAGGGAGGCATCTTTGTCACAGGCAACTGATGTTGTCCTGTAGTTGGTGATGGCCTGGATGCCCTGCCACATGCTCCGCGTGTCACCGCTGTCCTGGAAGTGACTGTGGATTCTCTGGGCGTGTGCGCGCTTTGCCTCTCTGATTGCCCGTGACAGTTTGGCCCTAGCTGTTCTTAGGGCTGCCTTATCGCCTGCTCTGAAGGCGGAGTCTCGGGACCTCAGCAGCGTGCGCACCTCCGCAGTCATCCACGGCTTCTGGTTGGAGCGTGTGGTGATGGTCTTGGAGAAAGTGACATCATCAATGCACTTGCTGATGTAGCTGGTCACTGATGCTGTGTATTCCTCCAAGTTGGTAGAATCGCCATATGTTGCAGCCTCCCTGAACATGTGCCAGTCAGTACACTCAAAACAGTCCTGAAGAGCAGAGATGGCTCCTGCTGGCCAGGTTTTCACCTGCTTCTGAAGCGGTTTTGTGCGTCTGACGAGCGGTCTGTATGCTGGAATTAACATAACAGAGATGTGGTCTGAGTAGCCGAGGTGGGGGCGGCGCCTGGGATGTTTGTGTAAACAAGATCAAGCGCGTTCGCCCCTCTCGTTGCAAAGTCCACATACTGATGGAATTTAGGGAGCACTGTCTTGAGATTTGCATGGTTGAAATCTCCGGTGACAATAAACAGTCCGTCGGGGTGAGCTTTCTGCAGTTCGCTCATAGCCCCATAGAGTTCACAGAGCGCTTCCTTAGCGTTAGCGCTGGGGGGAATGTAAACTCCGGTTATGCAAACAGTGGTGAATTCCCGTGGTAGATAAAAAGGTCTGCATCTAACAGTCACAAGCTCCAACATCGATGAACAGTAACTAGAGACTAGCATAGAGTTCTTGCACCATTCCGTGTTGATGTAAACACACAAGCCACCACCGCGAGTCTTACCGCAGAGAGCTGTATTTCTGTCGGCACGAAACGAGGCGAGCCCGTCTAGCTGAATGGCGGCATCCGGAACTCTATCGCTGAGCCACGTCTCCGTGAAAACAAAGACGCAGCAGTCTCTAAACTCATGCTGCGTAGCCTGCTGGAGTCGGATATAGTCCAGTTTATTGTCCAGGGAGCAAACATTTTAGAGCAGGATAGACGGGAGAGCCGGCCGGCTAGGGTTTGTTTTTAGCCTAGCATGGACCCCCGCCCTCTTTCCGCGCTTCCGCTTTCTCGCACACCGCTTACGACGTCCTCTCCCCCGGCCACCGGCATCAGGCAACGCCGAGGGCTGGAGGCCTGGTCTCCGCAGCAAGCCGAGTACGCGTAGCGCCTCCTGCAGGTCATCATGCAGCTTGGTTTTTGCATGAGTCTTATATTTCAGTAGTGTCTGGCGATGGTAGACACGAACACCGGTTGCTCCGATGTCCATGTGTTGCAAAAGTCGGGCTTTTTTAACAAAAATAGCACCATTGTGGATCCGGAGTGGCCGCTGCGTGCTACCGCGCCGCCATCTTGGATCATACTTCTTTCCTTAGGCCATCCATCCATGGTCATTTTACGCAGTAGTTGCATTTCTTGATCAGCAGCTGTTGTACTGCGTAAAATACTTCGCTTTTCTTCAGACACAGGCAGATACGTTGTTATCCAGAACAGCTCTAGCTCTTGACCAAGCAAGTCTTCTGTATGCTCATTCAGGTATGCACGACTTAGTGCATCAGTGATGTGCATCTCTTTACCTGGTTTGTAGGCTACCTAAAGGCTGTATCTTTGAAGTCTGAGAAGCATGTGCTGTAATCTGGGTGGAGCTTGGTGCATTGATTTCTTAAAAATTATTTCCAGTGGTTTGTGATCACTTTCAACTTCCACTTCCTTGCCGTAGATATATTGATGAAATTTTTTGCATCCATAAACTATGGCAAGTAACTCTTTCTCAATTTTCACATATCTTTTTTGAGCATCCATGAGTGCACGTGATCCATAAGCCACTGTTTTTTTATCTTGCAGAATGACTGCCCCAATGCCTTCTGAGCTGGCGTCAACTGAAAGTGTCACTGGTTTCTGTACATCAAAGAATTTCAGTGTTGGAGCATTTGTCAGCAAATTCTTCATTTTTGTGAAGCTTTCTCTTTGCTCTTCCTCCCAGTGACACTGAACATCATCTTCTAACAGCTTTCGAAGAGGAGCACTGACATCAGATACATTTGGAATGAATTTGGATAGGAATAGGGTTGCAACGGTATGAGATTTTCACGGTATGATAACCGTCTCAGAAAATATCACGGTTTCACGGTATACGGTATTACACAATTATTATTATCAGTTAGAATGACCCTTAAAGGAATGAAAATAAGCTATAATTAATGGAAGCATGTGTAAAAAAAAAAGTCTCCCTTTTGAAAATAAATATGAAAGCAGTACATTTCCATTTGAACCAAATAAATTAGGAGAGGAAAAAGGGAGAAGGACCTTAAAAAAAACAAATCACTCTTTAGAAATAAACAAACAGTACTTTTCAGCAACAAATGGGAGATAAAAAAAGTGCAGGATTTTGTGTTAATATTTTCCTGAGATCAGATTATGATTACAGCATGTATTTCTTGATTTCTTTTCTGGCCAGGTTATGATGAAGAAATGTAAGCATATTGAGATTTTCAGGGCTCAGTATTGATCGCTGAGGTGACAAAATGTGCCCACTTGTACTGAACATCCGTCTGAAGGCACGCTTGTGGCAGGGATACTGAGATACTTCCTGGCCACATTTGCCAGGAGAGACATTTCTTCAGCATGCATTTTCCACCAAGCCAGAGGGTCAGCGTCAGTGCTGATGGTAGGAAGTGACATCTTCACCTCAGACAGCACTTTTTCATGGAAGTTTTCATTTCCTGAGGTTTCCTTGTTCTGCCTGGATAAAGTGATTTGATGTAGCAACCCAGACAGACTTTTTTCTTTCCTCTTAGTGGTGCTGATGCTTCCCTCTCCTGCCTCATTTTCTTCCCTTTCTGCATCTTCTCTGCATGGAGGCACTGCTTATGCAAAATTCATGGCTTCTTCCACGCATGCCTCAACTGTGTCATCCATGTTTTTACAGAAGCTTCCCATAAATCGTGCATCCAGAAAGCAGGAGATGTGCAACACTCGTTCTACCCGCTCTGTGTATCTCAATTCTAGCAAGTCTTCCCTCATTACTTGCTTCATCTGTCTGGTGAGTATGTTGTCTTCAGCTTGCTCAGTGAGGATTTCACTGCCAATATGCTCCAGTACTGGGGTAAGTGAGGACATTGTGACCAGTTTCTCTGAGGCCAGGGTATCAGTGAGGTCATAGAGTGGTTGCAAGAGCTGGCTGACATTCTCAAGTGTGGAAATGTCACTGTCTTTTGGCATGAGATGCCATGTAGTCCTGTTGTTAGCCAGTACTGCACAGAGAGCCTGTTGCTGCTCCAGGAACCTGGAGATTATCTCAAAAGTGGATCCCCACCTTGTTATCACATCATGGATTAGGGCATGCTCAGGGATTTCCAGGTCTGCCTGGTTTTTTTAAAATCTCTTTTCTTCTTCCAACTCCTAGAAAATGCCTGAATTAAGTGCTGGCATGCTCTGACAGCAGATTCCACCCTTTGAGTCTTCAAGACTTTGTTCATGGATACATTTAAATCGTGGCCAAAACAATTGAGCCAAACACAAGGGAACTCTAAAAAGGCCTTCTTCATATTTGTTGCATTGTCTGTGGTAATTCCACACAGACTTTCTTTTGGAATTTTCCAATCCTGAGCATGTCTTCAAACATTTCTGAGATGTTTTCTGAAGTGTGGTCTTCTGGAAAAAAAAGTGTCTCCAGACAATGGCACTTAAACTGCCAGTTTGAGGAGATGTAGTGGACTGTAAAAATTATAAATGGTTCACCTCCACCACTACTGCTGGTCCACATGTCTGTGGTGGCTGAATACCACACCGCTTCCTTCAGCTGTTCTTCAACACTGGCTCTCACCTCTTTGTACATGTGAGGGATTTCATTGTTGGAAAAGTATGTTCTTGATGGCACCTTGTACATTAGGACTGCCTTCTTCATCAGGTAGAGAAATCCAGGTTTTTCCACTACTCTTAAGGGCATCATGTCTTTGGTAATAAAGTACGCTACAGCATGATTCAATTCTTTGGCTTGTTTGGACGTAGGATCTAACTTAATTCCCTTTGCAAGTGACTGTGTGACAGTTGGTTGAGCTGGATCGGGAAGTGTCTTTCCAGAGCTAGCTTGACCCTAAAGAATTAACAGTTTTATAATAATAAACCAAATTATAAACATGATAAAAAAAATAGTAAGTAAATATAACATGATATATAACTAAATTATGGTCTGTTTACATGTTAGAAAAGGATGTTAAATTAACTACTAAATGAAAAATAACATCAGCTTTATGAGCTTTAAAAATAATGTCCTCTGATTATTAACAATTAACATATAATGTCGGTGCGCAAAAGCACAGCCAGTCTGGTCCTGTCTGTACTAAGTTAACTCACGCAAACATACCGTGAAACCGGTATACCGCTGCAACCCTAGATAGGTATTGTACCCTACCCTTGAATCTCATGAGTGCTTGTTTGTTTTCAGGTGGTGGCATTTGCACGATTGCTCTCACCTTTTCATTATCTGGCTTAAGACCTTCTTCTGAGATGATGTGTCCAAGATATCTTTTTTTTTATGTTCTTATCTGGCATTGCTCTTGTTTAGGTTTAAATTCCATTCTCTTGCTCTTTCCAGAAGCTTGATGAGTCTTTGATCATGTTCTTCTGTTGAATCTCCCCATACTAGGATGTCATCAATGACGTTGACCACACCTTCAAGACCTTCTAGCATCTGTGCAACCGCACGCTGGAAGACTTCACTGGCTGAAGACAGACCAAATGGTAAGTGAATAAATCTATACCTCCCTATTGGCGTGTTGAACGTGCAGAGTTTCGAGCTCTCATCATCCAGTTTTATTTGCCAGAATCCTTGATTAGCGTCCAGGACTGAGAATATCTTTGCACTTGGCATGTTGGATACCACTTCTTCCACTGTCAGTAGAGGGTAATATTCACGCTTTATTGCTTTATTAAGGTCTTGTGGATCTATACATATGCGTATCTTGTTTGGTTTCACCATTGTTACCATGCTGTTTACCAACTCTGTTGGTTCTATTTTCTTTTCTATTACACCCATGCTTTCCATCTTATGTAGTTCTTCAACTATCTTGTCCTTGAGTGCTACAGGAACCTGTTTTGGTGGAAGAATCACTGGTGAGACATTGGGGTCTGTTTTGATGTGATGCTCAATTGGTAAACAACCAAGACCCGAAAACAGGTTGTCAAAGTTTTTCAAAGGGTCATCTTTAATCTTTATTTCATATATTCATTTTCATATTCTTCTCACCATCCCTAATTTTTCACAAGAAGTGCAGGTACGTTGCCATCGACCACTTGAAATGGAATATTATGCTTTTGGTTTCTGTAGGTGAAGGTAAGTTGAACTTGTCCCACAGGTGACATCTTGTGGCCAGAGTATGTAATTAAGTGACAGGTGGATTTTGTTTTTTTTTAGTTTTCTTTGAGTTTCCAGTGACCTGAACACATTGTTGGGTATTACATTACACGCTGCCACTGTGTATAATTTAAATTTAACTTTCTTGTTGTTTATTTTCAGGCTTCCAGTCCATTTGTCTTTTTCATTTTGTGTTTCAGTGGTGACTGTGTGCACATTTTTCATTGTTTGTGTTGTTTGCACATCAATGGTTCCAACAAAGAAATCATCTTGCTCATCACTTTGTTCACCTTGTTCTACAGCCTGTATTTTCTTGGTGAAGACTTGCGTTCTGCATATTTTCGCAAAGTGGTTTCTTTTGTTGCGTGCTTTGCAAATTTGTCCATAAGCTGGGCACTTTTTGTATTCCTGTTGGTAGCCACATCTTAAAAATTTCACGTTTGCTTTGTGGTGACTTTCCATTTCATGCCGTTTACTTTTCTGTTCACTTTGCGCTGTTTTGCCTCCTCTTTTCTTTATGTTTTTTACACTGCTTATTTTGTTCACGTCTATTTCTTCAACTAGCATTTTCATCTGATTTGACGTTAACTCGTTGGCTCGGCAGGTGTTTGCTTTTTCCAACGTGAGGTCTGCCTCACGCAACAATCTTGCACGCACATTGTCGTCTCTTATCCCGCATACGATTCTATCCCTGATAAGTGAATCAGTCAGATCGCCAAATTCACAGTCTTTCGCCTTGTGTTTAAGTGACGTAAGGGCCTATGCATCATTCTTCTGAGCTTTGCGCTCTCGTATAAAACATATGGCGAATGTACGGCAGATTCTTTCTGGTCTCACAATATTCTTTGAATTTCCTTTTTGGTGCATCAATTTTATTCACTTCTTGCTCCGTTTGAACTGGAATGTGTTATACACTTTAATGGCTTCTTCACCCGCAATATGAAGAAAAGTAGCACATGTATTTTATATATTTAAGGTGAAGAATAATACAACACAGACACAAGATGACTTTCACAGCAGGGTCGGGTGTTTTACTTAACTCTACTGTCCATGACGTCACACAGGTAGGCTACGGGTAGAATAACCATACAAAATACATGACAATTTCAACGCCATTAATTCGCACGAGTTATTGATGCTTGCACGCGCGATAGAGTAAAGCCGCGCAAGGAAAAAGGAAGAACTCGCGCGCACGTTTTAAACCTTCGCGCGCATTATTGTCACTTGCCACAGTAGTTCATTGCCGCACGAGGAAACGTGAAGATTCCGCGCGCGCAATACAAGATCGCACACGCGAGGATATGCCTGACAGCACGCGCAAGACAATTCCCCAAAGTCTCCCGCTCTATTTAATCTCATCTGCTGCTTTTGCTCGCTCAAACACTTTTATTTTTGGCAGTCGTGGGGTAGGCTTTGCTCTTTTGACTGTAAACTAAAATGTTATTGGTTACTTACACTTTTCCGGAAATATTTTTTATTTTAGTTTTTTTAATTATTATTCTTGTATGAACATCAACAGAAAGGCAGTCATACCTGAAAGATTTACAAACAAAGACTGAGATTACAATTCAATTTACACATCATATTCTCCACAACATACCAAACAATAAATTACAAAAAATAAGTAAAATAATAAAAAATAAAAATAAAGTAGGGGAATTGGAGATTTTTACATTACAAAACAAATCCTTCAACAAAGAATACACGTATTTTGCTTTGGGACTTTTCATCCCACTCAGTGTCTCTAAATACATAGAAAATTCCTCTGTATTACAATGTTCAGTAGAAAATTCCTCTGTATTACAATGTTCAGTTCTTCCTTTATCTTTGCGTGGCTTTACTCTATCGCGTGTGGGATGGCGTTGAAATGCCTTCATAATTATGACAAGAATGATGAATACAATTATGAAACAGTAAAAAGGCTTATACATTTTTACATTGTTATTATTAACAGTAATCAACATTACCAAAAATTGAACCTTTTTATGCTGCTTGTTTAAACTTATTTTGCAGCTTTGAAGATTTATGACAAGAACACGTGAAATGTTCCATTTAAAATGATTCTGACAGTCAAACTAAAAATAAATGGCATGATGAATAAACATCAATAGGGATGTGCACTAAGGGATGTGTGTAACGTTTGTTGGAGTTCGGTGTGTAAATTAGCCATTAAATGCCTTACTATAAGCCTACAATTTGCATGAAATTAATCGTATAATGTAATCACGGCTGCTAAATCACACACATCTGAATGATCATTCGTGATGTTCATGTCTTGAGTTCAAACGCACTTACAAACACCAACAAGTGTTTGAAATAACATCCGACTTGGATCAGATGTGGATTCCAATCACAGAATGAAGCAGAATTACATTCATTGAGTTATATGGGATGCTTACACTTACGCATACTAATCAATTTCATACTAAATATACTTTATACTAAAATAAATACAGCTTGATCTCTGACCAATTTCCTGTAGTTCTGAATTTCTGCGGTTTGAATGTTAGAATATTGAATTTGGTGTTCTGAATTTCTTCTTCATCTTGAAATCTTGAAGCTGTATTTTTTAAAACGGGATATTTACAGTGTAAGAATTCAGAACCAAAAATGAGCTGTTTGAAAATACATATTTATAAAATTGTGCCATAAAATAAAAATAAATTTGGTTAAATATGAAATGTCCAGGATTGGAGTTTAAAAAAATCAAATTCAAACCTATTTAAAATACATCGTAATATTACATTTGGTAAAATCACACTTATAATTCAAATTCAAAGGTCTATAATTCAGTTTTACACAATTCTAATTCAAATAGTTTTTTTCATATTTCTGGCTCCATAACACCCCGGCAACTGCATAGCAATGTGCTGAAACACAGTAAAAACAACTTTACAACTGCATAGCAACGACCTGACAACCACCTAGAACACCCTGTAAACTGCAGAGCAATGTGCAAAAAACACAGAAAACAACATAGAAACAGCATAGTAACAACCTGGCAACCACATACTGTAGCAATGCGCCAAACACACAGCAGAGATCAACTTGACAACTGCATAGCATGCCCTAGCAACCATAAAGAAAACCCTAATAAGCACATACTGTAGCAGAAATATGAAACACTGTAATATAACACTTTAGCAACCACAAGAAAACTAGTTTTGCTTAGGCAAAGACCATTCACATGTTCAGGAGACTGATTGCACATAACTTCATTATTTAACAGCTTTCATAATGTTTAAGCCTAAACTTATCAAATTAATTAGTCCAAAAAAAAAAAAAAAAAAAAAGTGGTGGTGGTGTAGTGGGCTAAAGCAGATGTAAGCAGATGGTTGCTGGTTCGATTCCCACAGCCACCACCATTGTGTCCTTGAGCGAGGTACTCCAGGGGTTGCTCCAGGTTGCTCCAGGGGTTTTCCCTGTAATAAGTACACTGTAAGTTGCTTTGGATAAAACCGTCTGCCAAACGCATAAATGTAAATGCTTCGCTTGTGATATAGATTCAGATTTGTGATTCGCAAAATGTATCATTCAGACCGCTGTTTGAATCTTTTTATTTAGTTCAAAGGAATCAAATTGAAAAGATTCGATTATTTAAATTCTTTTAACAAATCACACATCACTATCGCTGATCTTTGTGCATTTTTACACATACAGCTGCTATTTTATTTGCCGTGTTCAATCGCAAAAGTAATGCAAGGGTCTGCCTGGAACACCCCTAAACCCTTGGTCACTTGTAGCATGTTGAAGGCTGATGTGAATTTGTGGAATTATTTACAGATTTTTGCACTTGAGAAAACAGAGATTGATTTCTGAGGCTTATGTATAAATCTTTTATATTTATTATTATTATTATTTTCAGGAGTGTTAAGAAATGAATTACAAATACTCATGGTACTGTAATTAACTACTTTTCCCCAAGAATTTTACTTTTTTAAGTAGTTTAACAATTTTATACTTTTACATTTTAAGTGCTGTAATCGTTGACCTCGGTATTTGAAAAATCCTGGTTACGGCCTTGAATGTAGCCTGTAATATCTATCACTGAGATTATTGGGCTGCTGTGAGAGATTAATGCAATGTTATCAATAGGGATGGGCAATAAAATGGTCTAGATGTTTATCGGAAAAAAAGAGAGATGTCCTTGATCAAACTTTTGAGGATATTTCTATATTTAGCCTTTGTTTTACATCTAGAACAGGGGTTTTGTTCATTACATCAATCATGGTAGCAAGGGCACCATTGGTTGGTTGATTTAGATCAGTGGTTCTCAACCAATGGGGCGTGGACACTCTCCCAGGGGGGGCGCGAGTAGGCTACGATGGAAGGGAATTTTTTTTTTTTATCACTAAACTACTGTCATAAAAAGTTATAGTTTTGTATATACATAACTCCTGAATAAAAATTAAAATGTGTTTGGACTGATTTAAAAAAAAAAGTTTTGAACAAATTTGATTGGTTTGTCGATAGTGAGCGCAAATGCAGGTGATAAGCATAAGCGGTTTCATTAAGCGAGTCATTGAGTCGTTCATTCAAACGATTCGTTCAAACAGCCGATTCATCAAGAATGAGACAGATGTTTGTGAATGGGTCATTGAATCTTTGACTCAACCGATTCGTTCACAACACTGAATCATTCAAAACACGATCGAGTATTGCTGTGAGATGCGCTATGCTAAATAAATAACAATACATTGTTGTAACAGCAATATCTCCAAGTTTTGTTTTTCACTGTAAAAATGTCATGATTTGCCAATGCAAAGAGAGTGCCGCCACCTTTTCCCCCCACTTCAAGCACTGATTATAACACAAACAAATCATCCTCCTGGCGGCTTTTTTTTGGGTTTACAGTCACGGCTGATCTGAGACCTCAGTGTGTTGTGTGTGCCGAGGTGCTGGCAAACGACAGTATGAAGCCCTGCAAATTAAAAAGGCACCTCGAAACAAAGTATGCTGGCATTAAAAATAAACCAGCTGAATATTTTAAAAGAAAGCTTGATGGCCTCCATCAGCAACAGGCAACCATTTCAGTGCACAGCACTGTGTCTAAACAGTGTTTGGAGGCATCGTATGTAGTGGCCAAAAGGATCGGTAAACTGGGTAAACCGCATACAATCGCCGAGACTCTCATTTTGCCAGCAGCGCAAGACATGTGCAGAATAATGATAGGCTATAGTGCAGCAGCCAAACTCGGTGCAGTACCACTGTCCAATGACACAGTCGCTAGGAGAATTGTAGACATGTCCAATGATATCAGAGAGCAACTGATAGAGTTCGTAAAAAAGAGTCCTTACTACGCGCTGCAGCTGGACGAATCCACTGATATTGCTGGACAGGCACAGCTCCTCATCTATGTCAGGTATCTGTGGGACAAGGCGATTGAGGAGGATGTCCTGTTTTGCCGGCCTCTTCAGTCGCACACTACAGGAGAAGCCATTTTCAATGTCCTTGATATTTTTATCCATGAAAATGGTTTGGCTTGGGACCGATGCGTTGGCCTATGCACGGATGGTGTGCAGGCAATGACGGGCGTCAGCGTGGCCTAGCTGCTTGCGTTCAGCAAGTAGCTCCACTTGTGAAATGGACACATTGCATGGTCCATCGCGAAGCACTAGCTGCTAAAAAAATGCCGGTTCTCTTTGACTCCGTGCTGAACCAATCCGTGAAAATAATAAATCTCATCAAATCATGGCCGGTAAACTCTCGCTTGTTTGGGGTCCTCTGCCAGGAGATGGGGTCAGGGCAGGAACAGCTGCTTCTGCACACTGAAGTTCGCTGGCTCTCCAGGGGGCGGGTGTTACAGCGGTTGTATGAGCTGCGAGAGGAGGTGAAGTGGTTTTTGACAGAAATCAAATCAGATCTGGCGAAGCATCTGGATGACACTATGTGGCTTGCGTCTCTGTCCTATTTGGTCGATATATTTGACCGCTTGAATGGCCTCAACCTGTCTTTGCAAGGCCGCGAAACTCATATTTTGCTCCTTGCAGACAAAGTGCATGCCTTAACACAAAAACTAGACCTCTGGCATGGCCGCATCAGTCGAGGGAACTGCGACATGTTCCCCAGCCTTGCAGACTTTATCACTGATGCAGGCACGTCACACGATTTCTCCTCCCTATTTCAATCAGCGTCTGAGCACCTGTCAGCAATGAGAAAACAATTTGCAACATACTTTAAAGAGGATTATCGCTCTTTTGCGTGGGTTCGAGATCCGTTTGTGTGCACAGCAAACGAGCTATCAATTGATATGCAGGAACAGCTTATTGAGCTGAAGAGTGACAGTAGACTGAAGGAATTCTTTAGCTCCTGCCCTCTTTCGTCATTCTGGGCAGCATTGATGCAGGAATACCCTGAACTCTGTGACATCGCCTTGAAGATTCTCCTTCCTTTCACGTCGACATATTTGTGTGAGGCAGGATTCTCAAAAATGACTGCACTCAAAACAAAATACCACAATCGTGCACAAATCGAGGATGATTTGAGGCTATGTTTATCAAACATTGAGCCAAGAATTGAGGATCTTTGCAAGGCAAAGCAGGCTCAGGTCTCACATTAACATCACCTACCAGCAAGCTTCTGTAAAAACTGCATATGATGCCTACTATTAGGCCTAGTAATAATAACAATAATAAAGCATAAATTAATATCAGAGGTCTGGTGCCAATTCCCAATTATAGCAATAGCCTAGTAATGATAATAGGCCTACTGATGATGATGATAATAATAATAATAATAATAATAATAATAATAATAATAATAATAATAAAACAATAAAGCATGTAACCTGATATAATTATATACCAATATCCTAGTAATGATGATAGGCCTACTACTACTCATAATAATAATAATAATAATAATAATAATAATAATAATAATAATAATAATAATAATGCCTGCAAGCTCACATTAGAAGTCTGGTGCTACTGCCAATAATAATAATAATAATAATAATAATAATAATAACAACAATAAAGCATGGGGCGGGGCAGGGGGCACTGGGGCCCCAACTGCAATGAACCAGCTTTGGGGGGGCCCAGCTTGCAAAAGGTTGAGAACCCCTGATTTAGGTAAAATATTATAGACTGACTTTTTATTTCCTGACGTCTCTGCATGCTGTTTGATTGACAGGCGGCTAATGTTTGAGTTCTAATGCGGGTTTGCGCCTATTTGATCAAATACACTTTATAATTCGGCCAATGCCTGTCTTGGTGAGGATTCAATATAAACACAGTAGTTTATGTCTAAAGTGAACTTAAACAGTGGGTAAAAATGCATATTTGCATCAAAATGTTGGACTTGAAGTGTTCATATAACCGAATTGAGCACTCTCCAGTAGGCTATGTCATATAAAGGCTATTAATCAAACAACATTAACAAGGAAATGAGAAAACCACTCACTACTTTTGGCCGAACAACTTGAGTAGCTTTAGAAGTAAAAATGTAATAGAATAAAACAGTGACATTTTTAATAATATTATTATTAATTATATTATTGCTGCCTCCTTCAGCATATTGATGTTTTGTATAACGTGGCAACTCATTTCAGCTTATCGCAGCCCATTCAGACCATTTCGCGGCCGGCCCACCGGCCCACCATGAAGTATCAGAGTACATCAGAGCAGGCTCCCTCCCTCTGTCAAAATTGAGGGGTTGAGGGTCTGTCAACAGAAACAACCCTTGCTCACTTAACAAAGTGGAACAGACTTCCAAAATGGCAGCGATGATTCCCCCTAGGAAAGTGCTTAGGGAAGCTGGCAAGTGGATGTTAAAATTAAGGTCCTGGCTGGACTGTAGCACGATGACATAGTGAAGTGGCCAGTCTGCCCCTGAACTGCCCCAAAGTGCATCGCCCACCGGGAAAATTCCCAGTATGCCAGATTACTAATCCAGCCCTGCCTGGATTCGAACTCGCGACTCCAGGGTTTGTAGTTTGTGTCAATACTCGCTGAACTACCCAGGCCCAGATTTTAGTCTTCTAAAGAATATGAGAGGTTGCTGAGTATTTGGAGTGAATTTGTTTGGTATGGATGTTGACTACTATATGTTTTGTTTTTTCTTTCATACAGTCAGGTCCATAAATATTGGGACATCGACACAATTCTAATGTTTTTGGCTCTATACACCACCACAATGGATTTGAAATGAAACAAACAAGATGTGCTTTAAATGCAGGCTTTAATTTGAGGGTATTTACATCCAAATCAGGTGAACGGTATAGGAATTACAACAGTTTGTATATGTGCCTCCCACTTTTTAAGGAACCAAAAGTAATGGGACAATTGGCTGCTCAGCCAATGTGTGTTATTCAGCCGGTGTGTGTTATTCCTCATTATCCCATTTACAAGGAGCATATAAAAGGTCATTTCAAGTGTGCTATTTGCATTTGGAATCTGTTGCTGTCAACTCTCAATATGAGATCCAAAGAGCTGTCACTATCAGTGAAGCAAGCCATCAATAGGCTGAAAAATCAAAACAAACCCATCAGAGAGATAGCAAAAACATTAGGTGTGGCCAAATCAACTGTTTGGAACATTCTTAAAAAGAAAGAACGCACCGGTGAGCTCAGCAACACCAAAAAATCCAGAAGACCATGAAAACAACTCTGGTGGATGACCGAAGAATTCTTTCCCTGGTGAAGAAAACACCCTTCACAACAGTTGGCCAGATCAAGAACACTCTCCAGGAGATAGGTGTATGTGTGTCAAAGTCAGCAATCAAGAGAAGACTTCACCAGATTGAATACAGAGGGTTCACCACAAGATGTAAACCATTGGTGAGCCTCAAAAACAGGAAGGCCAGATTAGAGTTTGCCAAACAACATCTAAAAAAGCCTTCACAGTTCTGGAACAACATCCTATGGACAGATGAGACAAAGATCAACTTGTACCAGAGTGATGGGAAGAGAAGATTATGGAGAAGGAAAGGTGGCAGTGTCATGGCGTGGGCATGTATGGCTGCCAATGGAACTGGTTCTCTTGTATTTATTGATGATGTGACTGCTGACAAAAGCAGCAGGATGAATTCTCAAGTGTTTCGGGCAATATAATCTGCTCATATTCAGCCAAATTCTTCAGAACTCATTGGACGGCGCTTCACAGTACAGATGGACAATGACACGAAGCATACTGCGAAAGCAACCACAGAGTTTTTTAAGGGAAAGAAGTGGCATGTTATGCAATGGCCAAGTCAATCACCTGACCTGAATCCGATTGAGCATGCATTTCACTTGCTGAAGACAAAACTGAAGGGAAAATGCCCCAAGAACAAGCAGGAACTGAAGACAGTTGCAGTAGAGGCCTGGCAGAGCATCACCAGGGATGAAACCCAGCATCTGGTGATGTCTATGAATTCCAGACTTCAGGCTGTAATTGACTGCAAAGGATTTGCAACCAAGTATTAAAAAGTGAAAGTTTGATTTATGATTGTTAA
This sequence comes from Xyrauchen texanus, assembly GCF_025860055.1. Taxonomy (NCBI): domain Eukaryota; kingdom Metazoa; phylum Chordata; class Actinopteri; order Cypriniformes; family Catostomidae; genus Xyrauchen; species Xyrauchen texanus. The sequence continues at coordinate 32,596,518 of NC_068284.1, read as the reverse complement.
TCTGTCCCATTACTTTTGGTCCCTTAAAAAGTGGGAGGCACATATACAAACTGTTGTAATTCCTACACCGTTCACCTGATTTGGATGTAAACACCCTCAAATTAAATCTGAAAGTCTGCAGTTAAAGCACATCTTGTTTGTTCCATTGTGGTGGTGTATAGAGCCAAAAAGATTAGAATTGTGTCGATGTCCCAATATTTATGGACCTGACTGTTTGTTTGATTCAGTTTCGAGAACATATACAGTCCTATTTCTTATTTAATTTGGGATTAAAATCTTATTTTATACTCTGCCACATATATCCCAAAGGAACAAAGAAATATATACCCTTTATTTGATTAATACATTAATGATATTTACACTCTGATGACTGCTTGTACACATCTATGAAATAACATCTCTATAAAACAAGAGAATAATTATACAGTTACAGGTAGATATTTCCAGTCCCTAAACCTTACGAATCAAAAAGGACAAATAAAAATGTGTAGGCTAGTAGATTTATAAATATGTGGATTATGGACAACACTTGTATTGTTATAAAATATGACAAGAATAAAACGTTTATCTTTGTGTATCCTGTGATGGTCAAATACAATATGCCAGAAGTAGAGCAGTGTCGTGGAGATAAAATACTAAACGTTGCATATATCCGGTATTTAAAATAAACACCAAACTTTGAAGCTGCCAGAGAGAAACAAACATTTATTGTATTAATGATTTTATTAAATATTATAATATTATGAAGCTTATATAGACACAGATCTACCAGCAGTAAACTACTAACATTTAGTTATATCCAAAAATATATAATCTTTTAATCGTAGAAAAAGGTAAAGTACAAAATAAATAGCCAAGTCAATGAGGGATTCAAGATCAGGTGCGGGATCTCAGAAAGCCAGCTCGTCCTTGATCTTAGGAGACAAGGCATGGTGAAAGGTGGCTCTCAGGGCTCGATGGTTCCATCCACTTTCCGTGGCAAGGGTGCGGAACTTTATGGCAAACTCAGCAACATTCCGGGTGCCTTGAGAGAGGTGAAGCAGGCGACGATCCACATCTCCCTCACTAGCTGAGCTGAAGTAAAACTCTCCTCATCGCAGAAATGAAGTCTTGACTATTGTGGAGATCTCTGATCCCATAAGGCTGAGGCCCAGTCCAAAGCCTTGCCTGCGAGAAGGGTTATGATGTAGACCACCTTACTACTCTTGGCAGGAAAGCTACTGGGCTGGAGCGCCAGGGTACACTGAATGATGACTACACCTCTCAGGGCTGCCATCGAATCATTCAGGTGCTGGTAGTCTGGGCTCTGATGGTAAAGGCATTGGTCTTGGTGAAACATCAGGAGGAGGGTCTTAGGATGAAGTGGCTTGGGACTGGCGACTCAAAGGTGAAGGATCTCTGTCTGAGCCTGGTCATGCCTCTGAATGGTAGCGGCTTGATCTGAGAGAGCTGACAGAATCCGGACAAGGTGTGATGAAGACTCTTCCGCTGGGCTCACTTCCATGGTTCAGTTTTGCTGTAACGGGGCTGCCGTAGATGGGGATCAAACCCGGGTCTGTAGTGCTCAAGTGTAAGGTGTTCTACCACTGAGATAACTCCCTGATTGTATATAAGATTATATATCCAAAAATATAAAATCTTTAAATCATAGAAAAAGGTAAAAGTACAAAATAAACAGAAATGCCGAGCTTCCACAAAACTGAGAAACAAAAGAGACCCAAGCGTCAAAAAGTACAAATAAACTGGGAGAGCCCAGCTTCCACAAAACTGAAAAACAAAAGAGACACAAGGGTCAGAAGTACAAATAAACTGGGAGAGCTGAGCTTCCATAAAACTGAGAAACAAAAGGGACACAAGGGTCAAAAGGTACATCAAGGATGAGACTTAACTTGAGAACTGGTCACAGGAGGAACACTGTACAAAGGCTCAAAACTGAACACATGGTTGAGAAACAAGCAGGCTTAAGGCTATATACAGGTGCAGGGAATGAGGGTTAATGAGCAGATGGTTAAACCGGGTTAGGGGCGTTGGTGCCCTCTGCAGGTCTGGAGGGGAAAAGCACCCCAAAGAGTTGAACCCTTACAGAAAAGACCATTTTAGGCAAGGCAAGGCAAGGCAAGTTTATTTATATAGCACATTTCATACACAATGGTAATTCAAAGTGCTTTACATAGAAGAGATTAAAATAAGAATAAAATTGAAACAGTTTAGAATAAAATAAAATAAAATAAAATACAGTACAAACAGTCGGACACACAGTGGCACAGTGCTCATTCAGTAAATGCACAGCTAAACAGATGTGTTTTGAGTCTGGATTTGAATGTGACTACTGTAGGAGCACATCTGATCTCTTCTGGAAGCTGGTTCCAGCTGCGGCTGGTATAAAAGCTAAAAGCAGACTCTCCTTGCTTAGAGTGAACCCTTGGTATTTCTAGCTGATTTGATCCTAATGATCTGAGTGATCTGTTGGGTTTATATTCAGTGAGCATATCTGCAATATATTGAGGTCCTAGCCCATTGAGTGATATAAATACAAGTAGTAATACTTTAAAATCAATCCTAAATGTAACTGGGAGCCAGTGTAAAGACCTGAGGACTGGTGTGATATGTTCATATTTTCTGGTTCTGCTCAGAATCCTGGCAGCAGCGTTCTGTATGAGCTGCAACTGTCTTATGGTCTTTTTGGGAAGGCCAGTGAGGAGTCCATTACAATAATCCACCCTGCTGGTGATGAAAGCATGCACAAGTTTCTCTAGGTCTTGACTGGAAACAAAGCATCTAATTCTTGCAATATTTTTCAGATGATAGTATGCTGATTTAGTTATTGCTTTGACATGACTACTGAAACTAAGGTCTGACTGTAGAGACACACCAAGATTCCAGACTTGATTTTTAGTTGTTTGACCCCTAGCGTCAAGGTATGCATTCACCTTGAGAACGTCATCTTTGTTTCCAAACACAATGACTTCAGTTTTGTCTTTGTTTAACTGAAGAAAGTTTTGGCACATCCAACTGTTAACTTCATCAATGCATTGGCACAGGGAGTCAGTGGGGCTGTAATCGTTAGGTGATAGGGCTAAGTAGATCTGTGTGTCGTCTGCATAGCTGTGGTAAGCAATTTGGTTCTTTCTCATTATTTGGCTCATTGGGAGCATATACAGGTTAGACCAGCATTATTTTCCATGTTGTACCAAGCTGGTTTATTCTGGCTGTTGCTCAATCAATGCTGATCTAGTATCAGCCATAGTCACAACAGTATTGAAAATTATTTTTCTTGACTTATGTGATCCCTAACAATCAGACTTAAAAGCTGGCCACTCTCTTTTGTCGGTCACAGTGTTTTTATTTATCTCTGTACTGATTTTTCTGGACCTTGTTGCATTCAACACTGTCAACCACTAACTTTTAATCATGCTGATAGAGATTATCTTATTGCATGAAGTCAGATTAAAAGGATTCAGTGATCTCTTTTGCTCAGATCTTTACACTGACCACCATCATCACACTTCACAAAGGAAAAGTTCACCAAAAACTTAAAAACATTAATTGACTAATTCCCATGCCATCTAAGATGTGCATGACTTTCTTTCTTCTGAACACAAATGAAAACTTTCAGAAGGATGTTTCAGCTCTGTCCAAGTGAATGGAGATCAGACATTTGTAGCTCCAAAAACACATCAAAGTAGCATAAATGTAATCAATAAGACTCCAGTGGTTTAATAAATGTCTTCTGAATTTATCCAGTCAGTTTTGTGTGAGAACAGATAAAAATTCTACCAATTTTTCACTGTAATTCTTGACATCTACAAGCTCAATTACACTTCCTAGCGTCAGCTAGTGTTCTGCGCTTGTGTCATGATCTAGGAAGTGTAATCAAGCTTGAAATCGTGATCATGTCTAAAGACTGCAATGGCAAGATGTACAGTAAATAATGAGTGACATTTTGGCCTGCTCTGATCCAAAACCGATTGGATTGCTTCAGAAGACATGTATAAACCAGTGGAGTCTTATGGAATAGTTTTATGCTGCCTTTTTGTGCTTTTTGGAGCTTGAAAGTTCTGGCCAACAATCACTTGCATTGTGTTGTCCAACAGGGCTGTGATATTCTTCTAAAATCTTTATTTGTGTTCTGCAGAAAATCATACACATCTGGGATTCATGAGGGTGAGTAAATGATGAATGCATTTAAACTTTTGGGTGAACTATCCCTTTGGGACACTGTTTCCATTGTAAAATGCAGCTAATAACTTCTTCCCATTATACATTTTCAAATGGTTAACCCGGTTCTAGACAAAGAGTCTAGAAATAGCTTCATCCCTATGTAACGTCAACAACTGAGCAATGGACTCTCAACATTTATGAGAAGACCTCATTGAATAATTATGATATCTAAAAACACCTTTCACTTCTATAGGATTCACACTCACTTTGATTTAACTGATTATAATAAAGCCTAATATCATTCATACTCATAAAACTTATCTTACTCCAGTGTTCTAAAACACTGACATGAATGAAGATCTTATTTAACATAACAGTTACTATAAAGTAAACAGACAAACTCTCAATAGACCCATATATTTTTGTTGGTTTTCTTTCCCTGCTGCTCATTTAGCAAAAGTAAATATACAGTGCGTGTTTGTTGATGATTTAAAATAGATGATAGTGGTTAAATATACATTACTGTAACTCCAGATGTCTGGGAATTTGTAGTAATTTGCTTCAGTAATTGCCCTTTTTTGCTCAGTTAATCACATTGATAGAATATTTCTTCTTTGTAATATTAAAAATCTAATTGGTCAAGAGCTTGAGGCCATTAGTGAGGCCAACTGAGATTGATCCACAAGTTTTTTTTTAAACAATAATTTGCTTACACATTGAATTAAGATGACATAAAATACAAATTTGATAGCAGTGTAAAAGGCACAATTAATCAGCTTTCCCTGACTAGATCGTCTGTGACTATGCCTTTGGACACTTGACACAATGACTGAAGTTTTGATTTTACACAGCAGGGGGAGTTATCATCTTTAAAAATACAGTGCAACCTGGGATTCAAGCGGGAACACAATACATTGATTGAACTCCCTATTGCCATACACAACATGAACTGACATTGAATGGAATGTTTAATCTTTTAAGAAGACTGCCATTTGTGTGTTTGAGTATATAAAACATTGGTTTTAAATATTTATTATTATCTGTTATATAAAATAGCAATAATAGTTTTATAAATCTAATAGATTATAAGGGTAGAATTCTAATAAGTATGGAACATTCAAATGTGTACAATGTTTTCACTGATTGTGGTGTGTTGAACCATCTTCCTAACTTACTGTATAAAGGCCACCCATTTCTGCCTATTTATAATACATAGTTCTTGTTATCACTACTGATCTTACTGATTGTGTATGTATAGCATATGTCTCTCTCCAAAATGTGTATAAATTAATGTAAATATAAGATACAACTAAAAAATAAAACATTACTGATGTGAATCTAGCAGGTAAAGGATCCCCTTTCTACGATACATAGATTTATATCTATTTATATATTGAATGTGTTTTACAGTGTTTTATACAGTATAACCTGTTATGACAGGGACACATTATAAAGACAAGCTTTTCCAATGCTAATACTGTTCCCATTGTAATCCATTACTATGAATTACTGTAGGAAGGCAGATCATTTCCATCACGTGCAATGAGTTAATTGCAGCACTGCTCTTCCTGCCTGACCTGCATAATGGACCAAACTTCATAGCCCTCCGACATTTATTTTTGTTGATTCAGATGTTCTTTGCTTGTATCTCATTTGAAATATGCTCTAATGACTAGCATTATTAACCCAGAGAGCACAAGTGTTTAAAGTCAACTAACATTCCAAATGGATAAGCCCTCATGGGAGGGAATCGGGCAAAATGTCTAGATGAGCTGCGTATACTACCATTGATCAGCTCTCTGTCTCAGTTACAAATGGGATAACTTTGGTTGCCATTTTAAACATGTGTATATACACTCACCTAAAGGATTATTAGGAACACCTGTTCAATTTCTCATTAATGCAATTATCTAATCAACCAATCACATGGCAGTTGCTTCAATGCATTTAGGGGTGTGGTCCTGGTCAAGACAATCTCCTGAACTCCAAACTGAGGCCCTGTCCCAAATGGCACACTCCGGACTTGTGGACTTCCTCAGAGTCCACACTTCGGTGACGTCATGTAGTGCAGACTTATAGGGCCCCTCGCGCAAGTCCACAAGGGCACATTGAGAAGTATTTTTGGGACAGACTCGATCGTGAAGCGTGGTTATTGTTGGACAGGAGCTGCAGGTTCGGTTCGGGGAAATATGCTGCCTATTGTTGTTGTTTTTACTATTGTGTTTGCGAGATGGCTTGCCATGCAGTGAAATCACATTTATACGCTCGGACGTCGTAGAAGACAAGATTATTTTTCATGCATACAAATGCTGATGTTATGCACAGAGGAAAGGGTAAGCAAGTAAATGTTATTGACTTTGTAGATAAACATATAACTTGTCAAAAGTCGTTAATGCATTAAGTCATTATTATTTGATTTACTGTTTAATTTTCTTTTTTCTTTATATACATATATATATTTTTTATATATATATGTCGTTTTTAATTTACAGGTTTAAATATCCATACTTCACTTACATGACTCAGTAAAGCCCTGCCATTCGGTTCTATATAATGAATCGTTATGCGATCAGCCTATTATTCAGCGCGCTATCACTATGTTTGAGACATCAACCACTGGTCGATGACCATAATGTTTGTATAAACTGTAGGTAACAACTGGTAAAATGTACACAGTCATAAAAACCATAATGATACTTACACTTAAATATTTTCTTCTCAGCCATGTTATCAATTGTCTGTGTCCGTGAGCGAAAGCGCTCTTCACACCAGTTGTCTGATTGGCCTTTCGCAAGGACTCCTGGGTACTTGAAGTGCGTGAAGCCTGGATCTATGCGGGCTTCGCGGAAGACCGCTTCAAGGGTACAAAGGGGGCACTGCTGAGCACACTTCAGAGCGTTAAAATGCTAAATGGGACGGCCTACGGACTCGTAGACTCAGCGAGCACGCGCAATTTAAGTCCACGAGACCGAAAGTCCGCATGAAGTGCGCCATTTGGGACAGGGTCTGAATGTCAGAATGGGAAAGAAAGGTCATTTAAGCAATTTTGAGCGTGACATGGTTGTTTGTGCCAGACGGGCCGGTCTGAGTATTTCACAATCTGCTCAGTTACTGGGATTTTCACGCACAACCATTTCTAGGGTTTACAAAGAATGGTGTGAAAAGGGAAAAACATCCAGTATGCGGCAGTCCTGTGGGCGAAAATGCCTTGTTGATGCTAGAGGTCAGAGGAGAATGGGCCGACTGATTCAAGCTGATAGAAGAGCAACTTTGCCTGAAATAACCACTCGTTACAACCAAGGTATGCAGCAAAGCATTTGTGAAGCCACAACACTCACAACCTTGAGGCGGATGGGCTACAACAGCAGAAGACCCCACCGGGTACCACTCATCTCCACTACAAATAGGAAAAAGAGGCTACAATTTGCAAGAGCTCACCAAAATTGGACAGTTGAAGACTGGAAAAATGTTGCCTGGTCTGATGAGTCTCGATTTCTGTTGAGACATTCAGATGGTAGAGTCAGAATTTGGCGTAAACAGAATGAGAACATGGATCCATCATGCATTGTTACCACTGTGCAGGCTGGTGGTGGTGGTGTAATGGTGTGGGGGATGTATTCTTGGCACACTTTAGGCCCCTTAGTGCCAATTGGGCATCGTTTAAATGCCACGGCCTACCTGAGCATTGTTTCTGACCATGTCCATCCCTTTATGGCCACCATGTACCCATCCTCTGATGGCTACTTCCAGCAGGATAATGCACCATGTCACAAAGCTCGAATCATTTCAAATTGGTTTCTTGAACATGATAATGAGTTCACTGTACTAAAATGGCCCCCACAGTCACCAGATCTCAACCCAATAGAGCATCTTTGGGATGTGGTGGAACAGGAGCTTCGTGCCCTGGATGTGCATCCCACAAATCTCCATCAACTGCAAGATGCTATCCTATCAATATGGGCCAACATTTCTAAAGAATGCTTTCAGCACCTTGTTGAATCAATGCCACGTAGAATTAAGGCAGCTCTGAAGGCGAAAGGGGGTCAAACACAGTATTAGTATGGTGTTCCTAATAATCCTTTAGGTGAGTGTATATATTCAGTGCTTCTGTCTTGGCTCTAAAAGGAGAAATAACCCCTTTTAAACTGATAATAGACTTCAAATATATTTGAAATATTTGACTCACTGGTCAGCCACTATTTAGTACACAATGTATTTTGGAATGAAAGTGGTAAAATACACCATTCCAAAGAGATTATGCCATTATTGTGCTATTATCAGGTCTCTGTTCCTACTAAACAAATTAATTACGAGTTCTGTTGTTTATTTATGGCAAAAAGGTTAGCCTTGATTCATTTTTTATTAATATTTTTTATATTATTTTTTTATAGTGTTGTTAGATAATTAAAAACATTGAAAATAAAGACATGCTTACCAATCATTCCCTTGCTGGGAAGTTCCAAAGACTCTAAAAACAATATCAAATAAAATATTTTATAACGTTAGGCACTTTAATTTTATCAAATGCCTGTCTTTGATATTAATGGACAATGCAGAAAATGAGTAACAAATCTCAGCTGTCCACATCCTATCCGCCAATACACCCACATGCACAAACAATGTCAGTTGGATACAAGCATATAAAAATAGATATATGATGCACTTACAGAAATTAAGCCATTACAGTGCTTTTTGTCTTTATTTTATAACACAATGGAAATTATTCCTTCTCAGAGCCACTGTATTAAACACAGCATAAAGAAAAGGGGCAAGAAAAAACTCATGGAGACCTAAGGGTTGTTAAGGATGAAGAGTTACTGCTTTCGCTGAGACTTCTTTTTTATGTAAATCTAGGACATAAGAGGGAAAAAATAGAGAAAAAAACTTTTGGTCAAAAAATGCTGTCAGATGCGCACTGCGATTAATCCAGTCTTAAAGTAAAGCCAAAGATGACTAACTAGGAAATGACGTTATAGTTCACACAGTGCACACCTGTTTGACTCTCGGTATCTCTTCAAATATCTATTCTGTGGAATTTTTTGCTCTCTCATGGACATTGGTTGTGTCCCCCAAGTGATAGAATAACAGTTTTCTAACTTGTAGAATATGTAGTAAATATCTTCAATGTATTGTGTCTCTTTTTAATTTGATACCTTTCCTGATGTGTTGGTTGCCTTTGGACTCTGGACTAGGCTCTTGTTATTTGTCCAGCACATAAGGTTGAATTTTCCCATTGCGTTTTCTGGTCACTTAGAATTGGATTGTTGCAGGGCAGCCTCAAATGAAGGCTAATCTCTTAGAGGTCCTTTGCAGTGGGGGGTGAGGCCCGGGAGCGACCATTCACTTTTTTTTTTTTTTTTTACACAGTCGCAGCTGTATCTCAAAGCACTTTGATACAAAAAAGCTGAATGTTTTGCAGGCAGATCCTCAGGCTGGTTGCGGAATTCTTACCTCCCACTGTTAGGACCCTTTCTACCCCTGAAGGGGCCCCTGCCATAACTGCCAGTTACCCAAAGTCATGCTGTTTGCAAATTAATCCTGGCAAAAACAGTGGGGCGAAAACGGGTGTGTTTCGGAAATTAAACAGTGGCATGTCTTAACTTTATGACCAGTCCTGCGTGAGGTGTTGTATCTTTTTGTTGAGATGCTGAATGAGATGCTCTCTGGCCACAAATCTCCTCATTTGCAAGTCACACCACTCTATATGCACCTGCACTGTTGAATGCTGTTTCAGGGCTATTATTCACTGTACAGTTAATGTCAGGCAGGCAATCTGTCATGCCCTACATTGACTTGTTTGAACGCTCAGCAAAAACTGTAAATTCCTGGACATTTTTGGAAAAAAATATTGCCTACTTTTTTGGAACTTTGAACAGAAGCCTTTCTCTATCCATTTAATTCCTTTAGATGAGAAGACACATTGCACTTGCTGTAGGATTGACTTTGCAGTAATTAAATTAATCTGGTGCATTGAAATGCACTGCATAGTTTACTCACAAGCAAATCTGAAACCTAATACATTTTAAGTCAAATTTTTAAGAATTCCTGAGACTTTTGGTCAACATTTTTTCATGAAATTTCTGCAGTACCCTGTGAAAGTTTCCACCTAAAGTTATCATTGGTCATTATAATGATAATGGGAACAATTCCGGCTCCCCAGACTGCATCTTTCCATGTGACTGGACCATAGCCAAATGACTTTATGAACTACACTCCAATTATATAAGTAAGTAATTTTTATTTCTAAAGCACCTTTCTAGAACAGACGTCACAAAGTGCTTAACATCCACAATATAAAAAGAAGGAAGCATACATTTTTTTTTATATAAAAGCATAATCATATTGATAATTTAATTTGACTTGAATACTTTTGATAAAGGAACAGGGAAAAAACAAACTCTTTTATGTTTATACTGTATATACTTCTACTACTATTTACAATAATAATCATAATAATAATAATATACCCTCACTGATCACTTTATTAGGAACACATCTACATTTACATGCAATTATCTAATCAGCCAATCGTGTGGCAGCAGTGCAACGCAGAAATCAGTCAGGAGAATGGGGAAAAATGTGATCTCAATGATTTAGACCATGAGTTCTGATTGTTGGTGCTAGACGAACTGGTTTGAGTATTTTTGTAACTGCTGATCTCCTGGGATTTTCTTGCACAACGGTCTCTAAAGTTTACTCAGAATGATGCCAAAAAACATCCAGTGAGTGGAAGTTCTGCGGACGGAAATGCCTTGTTGATGAGAGAAGTCAACGGAGAATGGCCAGACTGGTTCAAGCTGACAGAAAGGCAACTGTAACTCAGATAACCACTCTGTACAATTGTAGTGAGCAGAACAGCATCTCCGAAATCACAACATGATGAACCTTGAGGCGGATGGGCTATAACAGCAGAAGATCACGTTGGGCACTTTATTAGGACCATAAAGAGTGTGTGTGTGTATATATATATATATATATATATAGAGAGAGAGAGAGAGAGAGAGAGAGAGAGAGAGAGAGCCTTTGCAAAATTATCAGTTTCACTGGATTTACTATTAATAGTAAATGCGTTTGGGTAAAATGAACATCTTTGTTTTATTTTATAAAGTACTGACAAAATTTCTCCCAAATTTCTAAGAGCATTTAATTGCAGAAAAGGATAACTGGTTAAAATAACTAAAAAGATAGCAAGTTCACATTAATTTTTAAACAACAAAATATTCATGTTTTAACTTATTAAATCAAGTTCAGAAATCAATATTTGGTAGAATAACCCTGATTTTAAATCACAGCTTTCATGCATCTTGGCATGCTTTCTACCAGTCTTTCACATATTGCATTTGGGTGACGTTATGCCACAACTGGTGCAAAAATTCAAGCAGCTTGACTTTGTTTGATGGCTTGTGGCCATCCATCTTCCTCTTGATCACATTCCAGAGGTTTTCAATGGGGATCAGTTCTGGAGATTGGGCTGGCCATGACAGGGTTTTGATCCGGTGGTCCTCCATTTACACCTTGATTGACCTGACTGTGTGGCATGGAGCATTGTCCTGCTGGAAAAAAAACAATCCTCAGAGTTGGGGAACATTGTCAGAGCAGAAGTAAGCAAATTTAATTCAAGGATAACCTTGTACGTGGCTTGATTCATGCGTCCTTCACAAAGACGAATCTGCCCGATTCCAGCCTTGCTGAAGCACCACCCAGATCATCACCAATCCTCCACCAAATTTCACAGTGGGAGCGAGGCACTGTGGCTTAAAGGCCTCCCCAGGTCTCTGTCTAATCATTAGATGACCAAGTGGAGAATAGGTGCATATATCTTAACTTATAGCAATATTCATTACTGTTATATGTAGTCATATATTTAATATTAATCATTTCAAAACTTAACACAATTGTAAGGACACTTACATGCATTCATATACATACACTTTATAAAGGTTTGATGTGAAAATAACACACTTACTCCAACTTAACCAGGCATATACACAAGTAGTTCTTCAGACAAGAGTGCAACGTAAATTCCAAAACCTTTACTAAACGGTCCTAAAAAATATCTGTATTTGTGTCCAATTCTTATAATTATGACACCATACACAAAATGCTGCTTTTTAAAAATAATTTCTTATCCCATTCTTGCTTCATTGGATGAAAAAAAAACAGCAACAAATAAACAAACTTTCAATTAACACTCAGAGCTGATCCACCGGTCTGTTTGCATTTCACCTAAGCATCTTTAAGTAATTTCAGTTCACAGATAGTGGCAGCATTTACTTTAATCACAGGTCCACCCTTGACTGTAGTGTTTATACATTTCTCACTGTTGTTTTCCTAAATGTGCAGTGTTTCAGCCACTTCCCTCTTCACATATCAGACTGATGTGCGGTCTCCTATGCGTTACAGTTCTGAATTAAGTGTAACAGCTATGTGTCAATGGGACTGGTGGAGAAAGTGAGAGTAGATGCACACATGCAAAGCGCTGGGGTTGGGTGAAGGTTTATATCTAGTGGTTGAGATAGGGGCTGGCTTTGTGATGTCAGGCTGGAGGAAACAGATAAAACGTTTAGCGCGTGAGTTTGATCTTCAGCAAATCTGATGCCCAGAGCGCGGCGGGACTGAGAAGGATAGGAATAAAGAAACAAGGAGCGCAAGAGGAGTTTAACGCACCATCTGAAGGTGATCCAAAGAGATGTTTTCATTTGGGGCAGCTTGCACACCTCAGATCATTTGAGGTCGCATGAGCAGAGGATAAACCCGTTATCTCCTTTCAGTACCTTCACGTTCTTGGATTCGGATCCACATTTTGAGTAAAACAAAATACTTTTTAAGGGGACTTTCACAGCTCCCATTTATCTAACTCAATTTACAAATTAAAACTAGACAGACTTTTTGATTGCAACGTTTATACGCTTTATACGCAGGTCGTACAGTGACCGCGGGCATTTGGAGACGACCCACTGCGCACCGGTGAAAGGTGGAAAAACCTCAAATAACCTTTATCCAGCGGAGATATACCGTATCAATTACATGCAGTGAATCTTATACTATATAGACAGCAATCTATGTAAGTCTGTAAACAGCATTACTCATGATGCATCAAGACCGGTCCAGTTTGCGTGTTTTAGAACCATTCCGCGCATGAACTTATAAGTGAAAAACAACGGATAATGTCTGATGCGCACTAAAGAGGCAGCTTTGGAGAGATCCCTGAGACAATTTATGTTCTCTTTGGACTTGAGAATTTAAGAAGGAAGGTGGAGAGAGAAAAGTAAAGGCAATTTGACATCCAGTTGCATATAAATTGTTGACAGGCAAGCGATGCAAGTTGAGGGGTAGCTTATCCACTTTAAGGCACTTACAATTCTGACTCCCCCAGTCATTAAAAATTCTAAAATAAAAAAAAAAAAAAAACCTACTTCAACTGATGGAATAAAAAATGATGCGTAATGACACACCAATTTTAATATAATGAAAACCTATACAATATGAAATACATTTTATGCAGCCAGCAATTAGGAGACATCCCGAACACTTTATAAAAGGAGCTTTTAGTACCCTTCCCAATAACTGCAATTCAATCTTAAGACAAACCTACAACATACATTTCCATGCAGTGAAAACTGATAGTACCACTCAAATTCAGTGCTCTTTAATCCGTAAAATCATGTTTTTTAGACTACTGGCTATTATTCTTGCAGTATTCCACACATGGCCGCTGAACTGCGCTCAGACAAATATGAACAATTATAAGCGGACACTGGCTCAGGGAGCAGACAGAGCGCTTGCTGGTGTAGGGAGAGAGCGCTGCGGCTCTATCAGCCGTAAGCGGCCGCCGCGCTCCACGGCGCAGCACTACCCCCTAGCGGGCGTGCCTGGACGGTACACTCACTTGACAGACCTGCAAATAAGAAAAACTCAAATAGTAAGGTCATGTTCCAACGGGTGCAGCAGGTTAAGTGGCTCTGAATTGCTCGATGACCTTAACTTTAATACGAATGAGAAGGACATATATGATGGACCAAAGGAAGATTCTTTCATATGGGAGAGAGACGAAAAACAGACAATCTCAAAGATCAAAAAGGCACAGTGGGCAACTTACCCTGTGTCAACAATTAAGTCATCTAGTTTAGCAAAAGACATGGACTCATACAAGCCATTTAAATCAACAATAAAAGGACACCCAGAGCAAAATCACATGTCATCTCTGCAGAGGGAACAGGGTGGTGGTTTTATAGACAGCTCCACCTTAGTAAGAAGGGTTGCACGCAGCCTTGGAGAGTTCCACAGTAAAGAAGAAGAGATTTCAGAAGATAAGGAGCAAAGTCAGATCCATCACACTGATTACTCAGCAGAAAGTGAGGAGTACACCGGAGAGCAAGGAGGGTTGCAGACCACTGCTGGGGAACTATGGAGGGCAGATGTACGGGATGTCCCAGCAAAGTGGATGACTGCGTTGTATTTCAATGGACAGGCTGAGCAAATAAAGATGAACCCTGCATTTGCCATAGAACAGCCCCGCTCTAGGTTCACTTTAGAGTTGTGGGTCAAGCCGGAAGGGGGCCAGAATAATCCCGCCATCATAGCAGGTGGGTGTTTCTGTAAATTCTTACATCATTCTCATCAGGATTTCCATGGAACATTTGAGGGAATTTTAAATTCCAGGCCTGGAAAAGTCATGAAAATAAACAAAACCTTAAAAAGTTATGGGAATTTATAGTTAAAATTAACATTTTTAGTTTTGTTCTGCTGTGAAATATTTCATCAGCTGTAGTGTGCTTTGTGAGTGCCTGTGGAGAGTAAAACTTGCCTGCAAGTCAGCTTGAAACAGTTTGTCCATTAAGAGTCTTATTGAAACCCTGTGTACACTGTAATTATAATTTTTTTTAATCTAATAATTAAAAACAGTACCTGACACAAATAGAAATCTGCCCAATATCCATAAAATGATTATATATATATATATATATATATATATATATATACACACACACACACACACAAATGATAGTCTGTATTCATAAATGATAAAGGTCAGGTAATTTTAGTGGTCAAACCATATGTTGGTCAAAAAATATGCACGATTTGAATGCTGGAGAGACAAAATTGGTTTTGTAAGAATTGGAAGACAAGCTTGGTACTTGTCATTGTCTATTAACAGCAGTTATTACTCTAAAAATTCAAAATTCATAATCAGTAAATGCCTAATAAGGATAAATACTGCTGTCGGACGTAGTGAAAGGCGCACAGCCACACACTCAAAATTCCACTTAAATTACTTGGTGAAGAAAATTCATTCCTTTGCTTCAGTTCATCCAATATGTCCTCTGTATTCTGTCATTACTTTGACACTTTGTTGTTTTATTAACGGGCCTTTGTTTGAGCAAACCAGATGATGGGCAGATGAAAGGGATAATCAGCCAGTTTCGAAGTGCAAACAATGAGTAGTACTAATGGTGGGGTGTTAGAAGAACAAGTGGTCGCCACCTGGTGGGGTGTTAGAAGAACAAGTGGTTGCCACCTGCTCTGTCTATCCTGTTTTGTTTAATCGCTTATTTAGTGCATGTGCTGGTCTGCGGGACCAAGGTTCTGGATGCCGTTCTCACATTGACAGCTAACTACCATCCAGTCCAATTGTTTGATATATTCTAAACATTTTCAAAGCAGAAATATTAACCAGGGTGGTTTTGTCATGTGAAGTTAACTGAGTTGTGTGTAAAAGCTATCAATATTTTTAATTAAAAGGTATTGATAGTGGGTAAGTGATGACAGAATTTTTATTTTTATCTCTTTAACAAATGCAGATAAGTTTATTGTATTATGCGGTCTTGACAGGCAACTGAGTTTACTTATTTTAATACACATAGTATGATTGCATTGAGAAAAAAATTGTATTGTAAACCAAGGAACATCTTATAAGGTGCTGGATCCCTCAGGGGAGCTTTCATAATCAGGTAAATGTGCATATTTGTATGGCTGCTGAAAAGGGTCAATGTGGAAATGATTATATCTGGAAGTGCTTCTGAGACTCATTCCCAGTAAGGAGAACAAAGCCTAGAGTTCTTTGGTTGTAACCTGCATGAGGCTTTTCCTCTGCCTTGGTGATGCCAAAATACATGCTTTTAGAAGAGAGTGCGGTGCAAATAATATTCATCTGTTTCTGACACCAATGCATGTGGCTGACTGACGACTCATCTATCAGACCTCAAAGAGAACATTCTTTGTATTCCATTCTATGATCTTAAAAACATCCACCGCTTGGCAGTCAGTATTGCCCCAGTGTAGTCAAATCCCCTAAACCACCAAACAGAATTGCAAAAATTACTTTTCAAAGAGGTTTCCTGAACACTACCACAGTCTTCCATTGGTCAAACAAACAGATAGCCCTGCCCCAAACTCAGCCCATTAGTTGAGTCAATGTTGTTATGTCGGACTGGTCGTGATAGTCCAAGAAACATATTTTTGATAGTGCTACAGAGCCATTTAAACTTTTCAGGGGAATCAACCTACCAATGAAATCACAGTGACAACACATTTTGTCAAAATCAAGGATCAAATGTTCTCTCGGGTATCTTAAGGCCTGTTAACACCAAAGTGTTTTTAAGTGTGATTGCTTGTTCTGAATGAGTGTTTGCTATTCAAACCAGGTCAACAAATAGTCCGCTGATAATCCAAAGTTTTTTTTTAATGGGGAGTGGTCCAATTTTGTTTTTCTTTGGACTGCGATGAAAACTGACTGACCATCAGTCAATGAGATGAGAGATTTTTGTCTTTTTTCCAGAGCTGTAATTATGCAGCTGCTCAATCTAGGGCACTGGTGGCACTAATCAGCTGGCAAACACTGGCATTGGACATGCAGCTGATACACACAGCGAAAATTGTATACTTGAAAATAAATAGTTACAGTTCATAAACCCTTTGTACTTAAAACATAATCCTGGTCTGTTTTTGAAATTCAGATTCAATCAATCAATCAATCAATCAATCAATCAATCAATCAATCAATCAATCAATCAATCAACCAACCAACCAATCAATCAATCAATCCCACACCACCACAGGCTGAAGTGTCCTTGGAAAAGACACTGAACCCCAAGGTGCTCACAATGGCAGGCTAGCACCTTGAATGTTAGCTCTGCCATAATTGGTGTGTGTGTGTGTGTGAATGGATGAATGAATGTAAAGCACTTTCAATACCGCTAAGGTTAAAGCAACACATTCTCACCCCGACTCGTCACATACGGACGCTCAGGCAGTTTCGTCACATATTGACGCGCCGAGTATACCTTTGGCGTCATTTTTCGACGCGCAGGGTAGTCCGATAGACTTCTATGTATCTCCGAACCGGAGCGTGTAGCGTTGAAATTTCACGTCTCGGGTAAGCTCACGCCGTGAATGGGTCGACAGTCGAGACCGCAATCAATAAAAATAAAAAGGAATAGGCTACAATGGCCCTCCAACTGGTTTTTTATGTTTCAAAACCGGACGCGTCGTAAAATGACGCCAAAGGTACACCCGGCACGTCAATAAGTGACGCCAAGGGGTCCAGCCCTAGCGTCCGTATGTGACGAGTTGGGGTGTGAGAAAGGCGCTATATAAGTGCAGACCATTTACCATCTATGCTGAACAAACTGCAATGCAAGATAAAGCGGTACATCACAGCACATATATAAGTTTAAACCTTTGGACTTGAAGGACATTCGTAACCCTGCCCAAAAATAAATGTTTTTAACTTTGATTTAAATTCTGATTCTGTCCAAAGTTCTCTAAGGGATATTGATAAACTATTCCACAGTTTAGGACAGGCAATGTCAAAAGCACGGTCACCCTTTGACTTCAGTCTAGACCTAGGAACCATCAATAATCTCTGATCAGATGACCGTAGACGTCTAACAGATGTATTTGCACTCAGAATGTCAGAGAGATCATTCTGTGCCAGTCCATTCAAGGATTTAAAAACATAAAGTAGGATTTTAAAATAAATTCTCTATCGGACTGGCAACCAGTGTAAAGAGAATAAGACATGTGTAATGTGTTCATATTTCTGAGTACAAGTCAAAAGTCTAGCAGCTGCATTTTTTTTTTTTACTTATTCTTTATCAAAAACGGTATATTTTAACAAATATACATCAAGAATAGTTAACAGGAGGGAAAATACAGGAGAATGTAATCAAAAGCTCGAAAAAACAAAAAACAAAACAGGGGGTAGGAATGAATGGAGATCTAGAGTAGAAATTTTGTCCATAAATCAAGCATAGAAGCGAACCACTAACGCACAAGAATTATAGATATTTATATGATTGTCATGCACCTTACCACCCTCTCCTAACTAGGTTTGTTGTTCATAGTTATGTTGTAATCTTGTGATTGGTCTCCATCTTACCTCAAAAATATTAAACTGAAGTCTAAAGGAGTAAGTTATTTGTTCCATTCCATAAATCTCACGGACCCTTTGGATCCACTGTTCATATGTGGGCAGTTCTGGCATGAGCTATCGAGATGTGATGCATTTCAGGGCTGCTACAAATAATATCTGAAGTAAGTAATTCACTCTTCTTTCCTTCATACCCTCAGGTATTGCCCCTAAACTAGCCAAAACTGGGTCAAAAGGAATATCAGCATTAAATACATCTCTGCATCTTCCCAAAATGGTTTTAGCTTTGGGCAGGACCAGAAGATGTGAGTGTGGTTGCCAACTTGGCTCCACACTCCCTCCAACATCTACCAGAAAACCTTCCTCCTATCTTTGCCATAACCTGTGAGGTGCGAATATATTGTAATAATTTTTCATTTAAATTCTCTCCAGGTGTTTGAGTTAGTCACCCTATGAGCCTCGAAACATATATCTGCCCAATCCTCCTGAGTAATCTCCTTCTGCATTTCTACCTCCCATCTTTCCTTATATGCAAAGGAATTGCTTGAATGTAGTGTCAGCAGTCTCTGGTATAATTTGGAAGTGGACTTCTTATCTGTATTCCCCACTTGTATATTCATCAGTAAATTCTCTATTTCTTTTGGATTAACAACCCCCTCCCAATCTTAAAATCACTTTGCAGTTGTTCGATTGACTTAAAATGGGCTTTACTAATGAGTTGATGTACAAAATGTAGTCCTTGACATGCCCATTTTTTAAAACCCATGCCTAATTTTGAAGGTAAAAATGTATTTATTGTAATTATACAATAATTCATATTTTATAAATGTAAAAAATGTGCTATCATTAAGCAAAGATGTGTTAAATCTCCACTACCTCGATATTGTCCTATGACCTAGATCCCATGACACCATCACAGGAGCATGGTCTGAAAGTGTTATCGGCAATATTCTGATACCTATTACTCTGTATAGTTCTAATATGGGGGTGAATAAATAATCTATTCACTAATATGATGAATGCCTAGCAGAAAAAATGGTAAATCTCTCATATTTTGGAATCTCTGTCTCCAAACATCCACTAACCCTATTTGCTTAAGTTGTCCTACTAACATATTGCTCATTCTAGGGAGAGGGGATTTTGGATTCGGCTGCTTATCCAAATACTGTGACCTAAAGCAATTGAAATTTCTGCCCAGCAAGAGGGTCCCTTTACTGTATTGCAGTATAACACCAAAAACTTTTTATAAAATTTTGATCGTCTTCTTTTGGAGCATAAATATTCCTCAATTAAACTTCCAATCAATCAATAACTCCATTTACCTGGATAAATCTGCCTTCTGTATCTTTATGAACTGCAGTAGATGTCAAGTTCAAATTTCTATGAACTAAAGTACAGACTCCTCCACGGCTCCGCCTTCCACGGCTCCGCCTTCCACGGCTCCGGCCCCGGTGCCTTCCACAGCTCCACCCGCTCGCCCAGAGACTGTTCCTCCCGCGGCTCCGAGTAAAAATCCTTATCTGCCCAGGACCTTTTCAATTTTTCATGTTCTGTATCTGAAAAAATTGTTTCCTGAAGAAATGATATCTGACACTTAAGTTATTTAACTTGATTTAAAATCTTCTTTCTTTTAATAGAATTTTGGAGCCCATTTACATTATAAGTTATTATCTTAAGTGAGCCCATTGTCTTGTTTAAGGTATCAAGGTATTTAAGAGAGGTTTGGGAGCATGGGATGACTAAGAAGGGTAGCAGCATGTGTGTATGCGCTGAGTGTGTGTGCCTGTGCATATGCCCACCAAAAAAAAAAAAAAAACATAATTGAAAAACAAAACTGTATTAACTTTAGATATTAGATTTAGAGCCCCACAGAAGCTACAAATCAACAAAGCATAAACAAATCCCAGGGGTAACATGGGATTTAACATGAGGGGGAGAATGTCCCTTAACAAACAGAGAAGTCTGAACCAACACTGAGTGTTTACAACTCAGTGGCAACCTCCTGTGCCTAGGCTACTCTCCTGATGGTCGTAATTCTACTACCAATGTTACTAGTCCAGTCTACTAAAAGGTTTTGATCTAAGTACCCTTAGGCTCCAGAAGAAGCATATTTTCCCTAAGTTAGTTTAAGCAGAGCCTTACTGTTTAGTCGTGGTCATTAACATTATTCCAGGGCGTAAGTGATTTAACCAACTTCCAATTTAACAATTTCCATGCATCAGTTATTCACACATTTGCAATTCTGTAGTCCACGAGTCAGATATTCACTCGCTTGTCACTTATCTAGTCCAAGAGAGGGTTATTAATTTATTTGCACACCTCTTGTCTCTGAATAATTTATCCACACAATTGCGGATCTCTAGTCCACGAAACAATAATTTCTCACTTGTACGACTCTGCGTATTAGTTACGATGGTGTTTTTTCACAAAGTCCATGGCTTTGTCACGGTCGATGAATTCACTTTCATCTCCATTAAATGTAATCCGTAGTTTGGCAGGGTAAATTAAGCCAAAACAGACATCTGCTCTTGCTTTTGCAACACTTGCTGTGAAGTCAGGGAAGACCGTTGAACTTTAGTGGTTCCAGCAATCGAACTTTCTTCAGGATCTCCTCCCGTTCTTGATAATAATGCATGTGCACAACGATAGCACGCGGATTCCCTCCGGGTTGCCTTGGTGCCAGACTCTGATGTGACTGATCAACTCGCAGCTCTCTTTCAATTTTAAGCACCTCTCCGAGCAATTTAGAGACCGACATCGTACTACTCGAACCCGGTGTTTCAGCTACTCTCACAATCCGCACATTATTTCTCCTCATCCTTCCCTCTATATCTTCATATTTCTCTTCCAAATATTTTACTTGACTTTCTGGTTTGGTCACCTTTGTTTGGATCGTCTGACCATGCCGACAATCCTTCCTCCATGTTTGTCAAGTTCGGTGCGCATAGCTAATATATAAAATATTAGCTATTTCCGACCTCATTTTCTGTAACTCATTTTTAAGAAAGTCAGCTCCATCAGCAATGCTCTCATTTTGGATTGTATTATTGAGCCAATCTCTGATCTCATGGAGGCCAACATTTCCGATTTTAGCCCCTCTGTATCCATTTCATCATGTCTTACAAATGATTCCGTCCATTTGTGAGCAAGGTGGCCGATCTGGTACAGGGACTTCAAGTGGCCCTGTGGATCTGGCAATAGCGCTGAACAGATGAGACTATTCGATAATAGGGAGGTTCGCATGGCTCAACCGGATGAAGACCACCGCTAGATCCATTTCGGGGAGGCAGGCAAGGAAGGAGGACCTAAATGCAGCTTTATTTAAACAGAAAAATGAACAAGCTAACTCATAATAAAAAGAAAAGAAAAACACAGGGAATCAGGCACAGAGCATAGACAATACATGTAAAAACTGACAAAAAAAACCAGGGGAAACAAGGGCTTAAATATACAAGGAAAAACAAGGAACACCTGGGGAAACATTCAGGGAATGAGGAACACCTGGGGAAACAATCAGGGAGAACCAATTGTGAAATAAAACTACAAAAGGACTACAAAACAAACAGGAAACAGGAACTAAACAAGAATTTCAACATAAAAGTACAAAAACATGAATACGTGACAGGAGCCTTAATTGAAAAAAAAAAAAAAAATGAGATTTGACCACTGCATTTGTCTGTTTGTCAAATTTAAATATACTCAGCACAACAACATTAAAAACCTGAATAAGAAAATGTGTAGGGGTAATGTCAAACTGATACATAGGTTTTAACTGCTTAATTTGATCCTCACATGAATTTAAAGAAACTCAAATTCTTAAAAAAAATTATTTACAGCAAGGAGGATCAAATTAATCATAATCTGAAGGTACAATAAGCCGTCTAAAATCAGTTATTTTATTTGGGGAAAAACTTAACACACACTGTAGCTGATAAAAAAAGTGAACAGTAACAGGAGGATTTATCAGAATTTATAGTGGCAAAAAGAGTCCTAGGTCTATGACAATTGTTCGCTCAATATATTATTATAATATTTCAAAGGACACTTGTAACTTTTTTGACAGGCCCGTCTTAGTGCCTGTGTGGAGTCATTTAACCAAGGATCAGACTTAGGATTTTGTTGTTTTTCTCTCAATGGAGCTATAGAGTCCAGGATGTCAGTACAGATAGAGTTAAACATCACAAGATGTTCTTCTGCATTTCTGCTTTTAATATAATTTAAATTAAGTATAAATTTGACAAGCCTCCAAAAAAGACACTGAGAAATCATCTCTAGATGTAGAACTGAACATACGAGTCTAGTATTCTGGCCTCTTTTTTGAGATTTAATTTAAAAAAGGAACAGGTAAACATAAATGAGTGGGGTCCATGCACCATTTGGATAAAATCAAAAGAGTCAACAAGACTAAATGCTTATGGTGTTAAAAGGAACCTATTATGCAAAATTCACTTTTACATGGTGTTTGTACATAAATGTGAGTTGGCAGTGTGTTTACACAACCACCCTACAATGTTAAAAGTCCACCCACTCCTCTTTCTTATATTTCTATAAATAAAAAGCAGTGTGTCAAAATGAATGGTTTTCATTTCTGCTCTAACTTGACGTCACAGCGTGATATGAGTGCGAAGTAATCATCTGTGTTCCGCAACTGCTTTCAGGTCCTTGAATAACATATAACGTGCAAGTAAGGGCAGCCAGTGGACTTTCTGGTGCCCTCCTAGGGTTAGAAGGTGCCCCTCCCCAGGGAGTTGGTTCCCCACACAGACTGCATAGTTTGCTTATAGGGATCGGCAGAACTGATTTACAACATGTTATAATAAATGATCCGTGGGGTATTTTGAGCTAAAATTCGCAGAAACATTCTGGGGACAACTGAGACTTATATTACATCTTGTTAAAAGGGGGATAATAGGTCTCCTATTATGTTAATTATTTAACATTATTTCATATGTATATCACTGTGATTGTTATATTCTCATGGCATTAAAAATAGCAGCGAGGTTTGGCAATTTGTTTGCACTAAGCTCATAGTAAAACTTCCCATAAAAAGACACTTTACATAAGATATTTTACTGTAGGCAAACAATTGCAGAACCACACAGCTATTTTTATTGCATGGATAATATAACAAAGTACTGCAATAATTTAAATAAAGAAAAGCCATTTCTAGCCTTCAATCTGGCATTGAGTGCTGGGCAGGGCAGGAGACTCGTAAAAATGTTTGTAGAACAGCAGCGGGGGTTCTACACCTACTCTAGATGGGGTGAAATAGTTTTTCGTTAAATTTTTTACAGACTCTGTGTGAATAGACCTTTCGTCGGAAATTTGTATCACAAAAACAGCACAGATATGGTGTAAATAGGCCTTCAGACTATGATCTGCCATTTGACATATAGGTTAGCCTCAACTATGCAGAGATTCAGAGAAAATGTGTGTGTCAATTGCAAAAGCTACAAATTCCACATTAAAGCCAAGTAACTTTGAAACCATTTTTCTCAGATTGAGTGTTGCTGTAGTTACTAGGTTTTGCCTTTGTATGGCAGTATTGTTATGGAATGTTTAATTTTAATTTGATCAAAGGAAAATCCTTCAGATTATTCGGGGCTAGTGCTTTGAGTGTATAAATCCAAAAAGCTTCATGTTTTAACACTTCATTATTTAAATTGCCTCCTCTAAGAGATATTTGAACTTCCTCCATCCCAATGCATTCCAATTGTTTAATGCTCTGACCCATCTCATTAAAATGTCTTGCTTCTGGAGACATTATATAAACATATAAACATATGTATTTGTATCTGTTGGCTTATGATAGATGGTTGTATGTAACAACTCATTCATCTTAAAAAAAAACTTTATTAAAAAATGTATTGTGGGGGCCTGGGTAGCTCAGCGAGTAAAGACACTGACTACCACCCCTGGAGTCGTGAGTTCGAATCTAGGGTGTGCTGAGTGATTCCAGCCAGGTCTCCTAAACAATCAAATTGATCCGGTTGCTAAGGAGGATAGAGTAACATGGGGTAACCTCTTTGTGGTTTCTATAATGTGGTTCTCACTCTCGGTGGGGCACATGGTGTGTTGTGCGTGGATGCCGCAGACAATAGCGTGAAGCCTCCACAAGCGCTCCGTGGTAAAGTGCTCGACAAGCCACATGATAAGATGCACAGATTGACGGTCTCAGACACGGAAGCAACTGATATTCGTCCTCTGCCACCCGGATTAAGGCGAGTCATTACGCCACCACGAGGACTTAGACTGCATTGGGAATTGGGCATTCCTAAAACAAAATAATTATTATTTCACGACTCTTATCCATTAGAAATTTTATAGAAGAATTCTGTAATTAATGAACTTATCAAATGCCTGTAGTTGTTTTTCGGAACCAGTCAATATCATAAAACATTCATCAATATATTGTGTCCAATATTTAATGTATGAACTAAAAGGTTTATTGTGATAAATGCAGTCTTGTTCATATTTACCCATGAATAGGTTAGCATTTTGGTGCTAGTGGTGTACCCATCGCAGTACCTTGGATTTGTTGGTAGAAATCTTTTTCAAATAAGTACTTTTTTGTTCCATTATGAATTCTAAAGTTACCTTGATGTCTTGATCTATGCAATAGAAATTTGATGCTTTTAAATCTGCATCGTGATGTACATTGGTGTAAAGAGATATTATACTGTATAGTATAGTTGTCTCTGCATATTAACTTGGATAGAGGACAATACTCAAACATCAAACATTCAACAAAATTACACACTTTAACTTTAATCAAATTAGAGCAGCTGATGTACAATTTCACACTGGCACATTCATCATCATCACCACTAAAATCATGCATCTCATTGATCATTCACTTCAGCTCCTTCTGAGGTCAATCGCTTTCTTTTGATAATCAGTGGACAAATCTATTGTTGTAAAGCCAGTTTAAAAAAGTTCCATATTCTGCCAAATGAGTTCAAAGGCTTTACTGGAAGTTACCATTTCAGTGCTAACTTATCTAATAAGTGATACTATACAGAATGCCTCATTTTGTCTTTCTCATTCACACACACACACACACACACACACACACACACACACACACACACACACACACACACACACACACACACACACACACACACACACACACACACACACACACACACACACACGCCCACACACAAACATATTTATCGAACTTATCAATCATACAAGGTTACCATAAAAGTATTTCTTCAGCACAACATTCTTAAGCCAAACTCAGCACTTCAGCCCAGTCCGAGGTACTACTATTAACAGCCCTTTATTTCGTGAGAGACAGACACTATAAAACAGCCAGGTTCTGAAAATGTAGTATACTATAGGAGAGAAAAATCACAAATAAGATCTCTTTAATAAGTCAAGGATTTCTCCTAGACAACAATGAGATTAATGGAGCTCAAATGGAGACTTTTGCTTAAGGGATAATTAGCCAAAAAATGTAAATCATTAATTTACATTCATTGAGTTCCAAACCTGTATGACTTTAATTTATTCCATATAATACAAAAGAGATGTTAGGCAGAATGTCAGACTGTCGCTATTCACTTTCATTAAATGAAAAACAGATGCAATTAATGTGCATGGTGACTGAGGTTATCAACGTTCTGTGTAACATCTTATTTTGTTCTCATATGTGTTTGGAACAACATATAGGCTAGTAAATGATACAGAGTTTTTGGGTGATCTGAAGTCTCCTGCAATGTAATTTCTCTCCACTTTCTCAAAATTGCCAAGATACCAAAAGATAAGACCAAGTCCAAATTATCTTGGCTGTGCTAAATATATACTGTATAATACTGTATAAAAGTTAAAAAGAGTATACATCTGAGACAAATGTGACACTTAAATGAGACATGACTGACTGAGAACTCCATTAAGTCTGGTGAGCCATGGAAGAGCAATCTCTGAGCAATACAATTCTTCTGTGATGATGAATGAATGAATGAACGTTACATTTATATAGCGCTTTTCTGACACTACACTCAAAGCGCTTTGCACAGTGAACAGGCGACTCTCCTCAACCACCACCAGTGTGCAGCATCCACCTGGATGATGCGATGGCAGCCATGGTGCGCCAGTATGCTCACCACACACCAGCTATTGGTGGAGAGAAGAGATATAGAGCCAATTAATGGATGATCCAAGTGGATAGTGTTCTGGAAAGCTTTATCTTCAAAATCATTCGACTTCAGGGCTGATACACGCAGATATTGTCACATTCTAAAACCTACTCGCACACACACACACACGCACGCACACACACACCAACACACGTCTGCAGGGGCCGAGACATTTCCAATTAATTAAATTTCAGTATGGTCCAATGTTCCTCTGGATATTGTGTTTAAAACTGCCCATCTCTCTTTCTCCAGTATTCAGGGAATAATGTTTCTGAGTGTGTATGTACCCACATGTACGTGTGTTCTGGGAGGGTGAAGGGGTTCCCTGACCTCTCTCTGTCCATTGACGCAACATCTGGCTGCCATATGTGACTGCTCCTTAGGAAAAGCTTCTGGGAATATCAGTAGATTTTTGGAATGAAAATGACTTTAACTCTTAAACCCAAAGATAATTGAATGGCAATTACTAAATCATGGGGTTTGATGAATGTCCATTTTTGTTAATTGACTTCTTCTTTGTTCTCCTTTTTTAGGTGTGTTTGACAACTGTTCATATCCCTTTAGTGAAAAAGGTTGGTCTGTCGGCATTCGAACAGTAGACTCTACTGGAAGAAAAGATGGCAGGTTTTTCTTCTCTCTTCGCACAGACCGTGCCCTCAAATCCACCATAATCACCGGACATCAGCGCTACCAGCCTAACAGCTGGACTCATTTGGTGGCCAGTTATGATGGCCACAAGATGGTGCTCTACATAGATGGCTCCAAGGTTGGTGAGAGCACTCAACAGTCAGGCGACCTGTACAGTTTGTACATCAAGACCTGTCGCCTGTTTCTGCTGGGAGGGGACCAGTCTGATAACAAACATAGTTTCAGAGGGCATTTAGGAGGTGTTGTGCTATGGGGTTATGCACGTTCTCATGAAGATGTCCTTAAAATTCACCACCACAATGCAGGGATGCAAGACCCCATTCTGGCTCAATGGGCAGATTTCTCAGAGGTAGAGCATCAGTGGGTGCCTTACAAAGACCGTCACAACCCATCCATTGTGGCACTTCCCATTCCAGAGCAACAGCGTGTGTCTTCATTTCTGCCTCCTACATGTGGGGTGACCATATGTGACAATGCAGACATTGCCCTAAGTTATAACCAGCACTGGCAACTGAGGGCAGAGAAGCGCCTACGTTACCGTGTTGTGAACATCTGCAAGGATGATGGTAGTGATCCCACGGTCTCTCTGCAGCAGATCCAGCTGCAACACATGGCCTTGGAAGAGGCCTTTCGGGCGTATAACATCACATTGGAGCTCAGCATCCACACCATCTACAACTCCTCCCTACAATACCGATTCATACTCAGTACCTGCCACATTGCCAAGGTGGGGAACCGCCACTGCGATCCAGAGTGTGACCATCCTCTCACGGGCCATGATGGGGGTGACTGCTTGCGCATGGGGCCCTGCTACAACTGGAAGAGGAGTGATGGAGTCTGCAACCCAGAGTGCAACAGAATTCACTATGATTATGATGATGGTGATTGCTGTGATCCTGAGGTCACCGATGTCACGAAGACCTGCTTTGATCCGGAGTCTCCACACAGGTGAGCTTGTGCTTCTATATGGTTCCACTTTGACCACTGACTTTGACCCAACATGGCTGCATAAATTCACTAGGATGTGCAAGAGCTCATACAGTTCATATATTTTGTATATTACACAAACTATAGATTCTGTCCCCTAAACCTAACCCTCACAAAACATTTTCTGCATTTTTACATAAAAAAACGAAAACATTCTTTAATATGTTTTTTTAAGTGATTTGAATTATGGGGACACTATAAATTTCCTCATAAACCACATTTATAGCATAATACTCTTGTAATTACCAGTTTGTAACCTAAACAATTTCTTCGTAAACCCCCCAAACACGCCACCCCCCATACACACACACACACACACACAAACATGCACATTGTAAAGTGACATGAGCAAGTGACAAAAGTGGTTAAATTGCAACAGATGCTAAATCAATGTATAATAATTACTAAAATTACTGGAAGTTGGAAAGCTAATACTATGAATGGAAACTTTTACATTATATTTAACAGGTAGCAGAGTTAATAACTACTTTGCATTACATGTATGTTCTCAGCAGATGCATTTGTACCAAACAACTTGCTATTAAGGACTAGGTCTCAGAAGCCAAGAAGAAACATGAAAGCAAACTCTATCCCTCACTGTGGTTCTGTACTTGTTTTGTGGTCAAGACATTGACAAACGTTACGCACTTATTGAACGTTCTCACAGCAACATCAGGAAAATAGAAACCAAAGTTTTATTGTGAAATCATGTTATTTTTTATTTTCAAGATTGTCAGATCTTTCTGTATTACTCAACATACAAAGCATACAAATCGGCCTTGGGAGCAGCTTTAAAAATCATGCAAAACTTGGATACAGTACTGAGCCAAAGTATACACTTAATATGGCTAAAGAACAAAACCAGAGCTTTTGGCATTATTCATTGTGAAAAGCAGGATTATTTTGCTCTTTTTTTATTTTGCTTTTTTATTGGCCTGCCCAAGTGTCTCTTATTTTTCTGGTGATACAGATATAAATAGAAATCCACAAGCTGTAATGTAGCAAAAAATTATGTGATTTAATTTGGTGTACAGATGTGATCAGAACAACAGTGTTAGGAATCCACATAGTCTATGATTTAATTAAGTGTTCAGAGTGCATTTACTGCAAGCAATCAATATAAAACTTTATATATATATATATATATATATTTTAGGGCTGTCAATTGATTAACATTTTTAATCGAATTAATTACATTGTGTCCCGATTAATTAATCACGATTAATCGCATATACAAATATTTGCTGAGAAAGCCCCTTATATAACAATAATTCAATATATAATGATTATACATATTTATATCAATATATAATTATACATAATTATCTTTAAATATTTTAAAATTATATATATATATATATATATATATATATATATATATATATATATATATATATATATATATAATAAATAAAAAATATTCAGATAATTAAAATGCATTACATTTTAGAATACAATGTATTGTTTACTACCATATTATTGATCATGTCAATCATTGGCATACAGTTCACAGCAATCCATTTCACAAATGAATTTGTAAATCAGTTGGAAATTTATTATGAGGGCTTGATTAAGGACCTGTCAATTTACACCTTCGTCAGACATTGTTTTTATTTATTTTTTATTAATGCTTACAACTTACAGCTTACATCTAGAGCCAAGAGGTATATTAAAACAAACAACAACAAAAAGGAAAATAAATAAATGAACAGTTTAATAAAAATATCAAATTGTTTACATATTTCAATACACTTTACAGCTTCCTTGTTACTCAAATTGGAAAATGTTCTTAGGTATTTCTGAAACTAATGGTTTATAACCACCATATTTACATTTATGAATACTAAACTTTGCCAACAAAAGCAGAACATTAATCAAATAATATTCCATATGAAGAGACATGTCATAGCTAAAAAAATGAATATTCATAGCTGAATAATTCATAGCTGAATAAAACACATTCAAAACAAAGTTGAATGCTGGGAATAATATGATCTCTAACAATCTTGCAGAAATCAGATCAAAAACAACTCGAGTAGGACAACATTTTTTCTCCTGCAGACCACACAATGTACAGAATATATCGACATCACAATTAAATCTCTCTACAAGTAAATAATTAGTGAGATAGTACTTATAAAAAAGTTTGAAGGAAATTTCTTTGATTTTATTCGTGATTAAATATTTATGGGTAATTTCTAAATTTTGCACCATCTCAATCCAGCGTCAGACATTGTGTAGTGTCTCGGGTGCTTTGCATCATAAACATAAAATGTTTAGGTCACTGTTTCAAGTTAAACATAGTTTAATACTCAATCTTTAAAGACATCTTGAGATCCCTTAGTTCGCATTTGCACTCTGTCAAGTGTTTTGAACGCAAGAACGTAACACATGTTTGTGTTGTTCTGCCTACTGAAGTGTTTTCTTCACTGTATAAACTCATACAGTGCTCATACAGCTGGAGTGTCACTTACTGCCCTCTGGAGTAAATAGGTGGTACTACAAGCTTGCATTTCTCAGGACTCTTCCTTATTATGGTCCGGGGGGCACTGCGATTAAATGCGTAAATTTTTTTAACACGTTCTTTTTTGTAAAATTAATCGCACTGAATTAACACGTTAAATAAGCCCTAATATATATATATATATATATATATATATATATATATATATATATATATATATATATATATATATATATATACTCCAACAACAGCTAACGTAAAAAAATAAAAAAATAATAATAATAATATATATATATATATATATATATATATATATATATATATATATATATATATATATATTTTTTTTTTTTATTATTATTATTTTTATTTATTTATTTATTATTTTTTTAATTTTTTTTACGTTGGCTGTTGTTGGAGTGTCCCATGTAGATTTGACTATTAAGACAGTATACAGTACAGATATCTCTGTTCCAAAATCAAGTGAGCTGACTCACTTCCTACTGCCTACATGTGCAGCTGCCTTTTAAGTCAGCATCTTAAGGGTCATAGAACCTCATAAGTGATAGCACTCTGCACAAGTGGCTTGATTTCAATCGAGTTTGACTTTAACTTTATGCTCTAAAATGCATAATACATATATAGCATGCACATATATTGGGTAAAATAGTCCATGTAAATTACACTGAGCTATTTGTATTTATACTTTTCAGTACCGAATCAAAGGTAAGCTTAATTTTAATCACCATTTCTCTAGCCTCGTCCCCCATCTTGGTTTTATTTTTACTAAGCTTATTGCACTGTGTTCTGAGGTTACTTTTATTTTTGAATTTGTGCGAAACTATGCATTTAGGAGACAGCATAATTAAAATACCTATATTTTAAAACAGCTTCTACATGTGACTCACTATGTTTTGGAACAGATCCA
This sequence comes from Xyrauchen texanus, assembly GCF_025860055.1. Taxonomy (NCBI): domain Eukaryota; kingdom Metazoa; phylum Chordata; class Actinopteri; order Cypriniformes; family Catostomidae; genus Xyrauchen; species Xyrauchen texanus. Next base: position 32,564,812 of record NC_068284.1, on the reverse strand, counting down.
TAATGTAAGATATATGGTTAAAAATGCATGCATTATTTCTGCTTTCTAACTTTTCACTAACAATAGGTTACATGTTTAATGCACTTACTGTATATGTATATAAATGTTCACATTTATGTTTAATCAAACTCAGCCTGAATATTATACCTGTAGGATGAATTATGTGTGGTCATTGAGATGACAAATTTCCAGATGCAGTCGGGGAAGTGTGGTGCCAGGCTCAGTGTACAACAGTGCCTCACCCACCAGCTGTTGTCATTTTATAGTTGCTTGAGAACGTTTTCCTTCAGAAGCTGCCTATCTGTTTCTGAACAGTTAACCAAAATTAAAAGGACCCCAATGATACAATTGGATGTGGTCAGAGAAACACCTGAAAGTTGTTTTTTGTAGCTTTGCACTGGGGCACTATCAACAGCATGTTCATAGCCGAACCCCACAAACACTTTGTTTCTGTTCATATCTCAGTAACAGAGAGTGGAAAGAAGGGAGAAGAGTGAAGTAAGTTATTGTAAAAGGTACTGTCAAGACTGGTGGATAATAGATTAACTGAACACGCTTAAACTACATCAACACTGTTTCTACCCATGCCAACAGTTTGTATTAATGGTGACCTAGAGTAGCATACTGTCCTTGGCACATCACACTCAAAAAGCAATCCAAAAGCCTTTGAAGAAGGCTTACTTCTGTTCCTCTAAATATGATGTGTCAATAAGAAGACACGCTAATAGCCAACAGGACCAGATTAACCATGGTCTCATAGATTGAGCCCTAAGAGAGGTCTTTCCTCACCATACTGGAAGAGAGTGTTGCTAAGGGTGCAGTCCAGAATTTGCTGAGAATTAATGCTGGAATGACATTTTGATGGCAATTGTATAGCGTGCTTTTTATGTGGAGGTCTGGGATTTTAATGTTTTGCAGTGTGAGTTATAGTCCAGGTATCTGCCTCTGGGCAGTGGAGCATTAATGCATGCCAATGGCTGTCACTACGCAAATTTGTTGTACAAGCAGAGAGCAACCGTACATGGGGAACCACCAGGTGTATTTTGGCAAGCTTCAGAAATGGAATGAGAAGAAAGCAAAACATTTTAGAGCTGATATTTAAGCCAATTGAACCAAACTACCCGATAACTCTTTTCTGTAGTAATTATAATTAATAGATGCTTAGTGGTTTGCAGTTCTTGATTATGTATTCATTTCTTTATTCATTCTGCTGGAAGATATGCAAATTGTTTGATTTGTGGCTTTGCAAATACCTGTTATAATATGTAAGGAATAATTAACGTCAGACCCCGAGGTGGTAATGTGGTCACAATGCACAGAAGTGTTAATTTTTTTCAACAATTCAACAGTCCGGAGTCAGTTATTCTGATTATTCCACAGTTACCACACCTTAAAGTGTTAGTTCACCCAAAAATGAAAATGATCCCATAATTTACTCACCCTCAAGCCATCCTAGGTGTATATGACTTTATTCTTTCAGCCAAACACAATCTAAATATACATTTTAAATGTAACATTCTTATATTTATATAAAAAAATATCCTGGCTCTTTCAAGCTTTATAATCTGAATGAATGGTACCTTAGATTTTGAAGCCCAAAAAAGCACATCCATCCATCAAAAAAGTAATCCATACGGCTCCAGGGGGTCAATAAAGGCCTTCTGAAGCAAAGCAATGCACTTTTGTATGAAAAATATCCATATTTATAACTTTATAAACTATAATATATAACTATAACGTGAACTGCCGTCCACGCGTTCTCGAGAGAGAGTAGAGTTCTGGCGTATGACGTAGGCGTAGTGTAAGCTCCGGTGAGAAGTGACGAACATGGAAGCGCAGAGGATAGAGGAAGCGAGTGAACGTGCGTCCGGCTGTTACCAAAAGCCAGTGATTATAGTTTATAAAGTTATAAATATGGATATTTTTCGTACACAACTCATAAGGCCTTTATTAACCCCCCTGTAACTGTATGGATAATTTTTTGATGGATGGATGTGCTTTTTTGGGCTTCAAAATCTAAGGTACCATTCATTCCGATTATAAAGCTTGGAAGAGCCAGGATATTTTTTATTGTGATTGTGTTTGGCTAAAAGAAGAAAGTCATATACAACTACAATGGCTTGAGTGTGAATAAATTATGAGATAATTTTCATTTTTGGGTGAACTAACCCTTTAAGACATCATTCAAGATTTTATCTCAAGACATTTTATGTTTTTTGTCTGCAAAACCCTCTTGTGAGTGGAAATACTTTCTTCTGCCAAGGATTCAGTGTCCTGTTTTAAAACAGTCTGAGCCTCTGCTAGTTGTTCAGCTAATGGTATGAGTTTGAGATGGTATATGTTTGTGTTAATAATGGAAGACAGCAGTCAGGGTAGTAGGGGCAGAAGAAATACAAAAAATAATCTATTTGAAATCAGTCTTGGGTATAAAACAAGCTCATTGAACGTCACTAACTAGTTCTTACATTTTGTTAATTAATTACTAAAATCAAGGTACATGGGGCACAGTTTGTGTGGTTGGTTGGCACAGTATTAAAACATATATTTTAAGAAGGAAGCAACATGGGATAAAAATGTTAATTTGATAAAACATTTATTGCACTCATCATACATTTGTCTAATGTGATTAATTTATTATTTGTGATCAATTATATATATTTAGAACTATTTAAACCTATTAACTAGTGCAATATTTGATAAAGATTGTAATGTTTTGTGATCACGTTAATAACCCATAAGACTCCAGTTTGTCTTGTTTTCAGTAGATCTATACATATACATGCACGGAAGTCAGGACCAATCACTATTCAGTATGCATTCAGTGGAATAATTGATCACAGGCTTCTAGAAATTATTAAAAAATATACAGTAACTGTTCCCACAATTATTAACTAACATTGCCATAACTTTAAAATCTCCCACATTTTTAGCCAGGGGTTCAATTTTGTTTTGACATTGAGATGTACATTTTTTTGTGGCAGCATCCTGTTCAGTACCAGAAATTACATAACCCTGTGCCAACTGCCAACCAACCCTGGTCTCCCCAACACACTTAATTGCTTTGATAATTGGACTGTGCTGACAGTTTGACATTTTGTTTCTCTTCATTATGAGGGACTTGAATGGAAATTATAGCTTGTCTTTCAAATTTTAATTTGCTGTTGTTTCTGCCACATTGTGTTTCCTGAATAAGCATTTTTGAGGCAGCAGTTGGTTTGAGTGGTTAGTAATAAATGTGGTGGCATTCCTCTTTGTAATGGCTTCTGGACAAAATGGACAGCATGTGATTTTTATTTGTTGATAATTGATTTGTGTTAATCTGTTTGTATAGAAATATGTTCTTCTTAATCATATGCAAAGGCTTGACTGGTGAAAACTGTCTGCACGCAGTGCTCACATTAATAAGTGAACTGCAAATGCCCTGGCAAGGATGGAGTATTTATTTATGTAAGACTTGATCCTGACTGTTATTTAGTCAAAAATACTGCCTGTTTATGCCAGTAGAAATATTATTTGTGTTGGCCCCCTTTACCTCATGTGAAACAGATCATGCTGAAAGATAAAAAAAAGGTTACATGTATGTTTTGAAGTAAATGGTATTTCATTTAAAAGAAAGTTCGCAGTGACAAATAGAAACATCTTGGCTGCATTAATGTTTTAATGTACTTATATCTCAAATGTATAGAAATAGCATCATGCCTTATTTGCAGTCTATAGCTTTGCAAAGCAATTGCATTTGTATAGACACAAGATTTCAAAGTGGCTAGGCATATTATAAAGTAAAAATTATATAACCTGTCATAAGCTGACCAAACATAAATTCAATATGCACCTTTATAGCAGTCATACTTTTAAAAACGTCTAAATATGTGTTTTACTGACAGAATCTTGTATGTGAGTTATTTTACATGTCTCTCATAACACATTTGGAACACTGCATTCCTCAACTTTAAGTCTTACCATGTAATTATGAATTGTTAAATTCGAATTAGCCATATAGGAGGGATTTAGGGAACTGGAGCACTCAAGTAAACTGGCTCAGTCTTTGCTTATTTAATAAAACACGACATAAGAAGCACTATACTTGGTCTTGTCTTGCATGGAACGGCTCCAAGAAAGAGTAGGTGGTTCAGCTAATGAGCTAGACCCTTTGGCACGATCCAATGGGCAATAAGAACCGGAATTCTTCAATCAAAGAGGCCAATGATATGATGCGCAAAGGCTTAGCAGCTATGAAAGCAAAGGAGAAAAATGACATGTAACATATTCCAAAGTAAAATTCATTTAACATTACACATCAAAGCACCTCTATCGTGATTTATCACTGCTGGGAGTGGAATAAAAGGGCAGTAGTCGTTCTACACACCATAGCCAGTTCAAACAATTCGAATCTCTAATCACTGAGACATAAAGTAATTTTTTTATGACTGTTTTTATGGAAACCGCTAATAAATGTCAAGAGGCGAAGTTAGAAACATATAATATATATATACACTCACCTAAAGGATTATTAGGAACACCTGTTCAATTTCTCATTAATGCAATTATCTAATCAACCAATCACATGGCAGTTGCTTCAATGCATTTAGGGGTGTGGTCCTGGTCAAGACAATCTCCTGAACTCTAAACTGAATGTCAGAATGGGAAAGAAAGGTGATTTAAGCCATTTTGAGCGTGGCATGGTTGTTGGTGCCAGACGGGCCGGTCTGAGTATTTCACAATCTGCTCAGTTACTGGGATTTTCACGCACAACCATTTCTAGGGTTTACAAAGAATGGTGTGAAAAGGAAAAACATCCAGTATGCGGCAGTCCTGTGGGCGAAAATGCCTTGTTGATGCTAGAGGTCAGAGGAGAATGGGCCGACTGATTCAAGCTGATAGAAGAGCAACTTTGCCTGAAATAACCACTCGTTACAACCGAGGTATGCAGCAAAGCATTTGTGAAGCCACAACACGCACAACCTTGAGGCGGATGGCTACAACAGCAGAAGACCCCACTGGGTACCACTCATCTCCACTACAAATAGGAAAAAGAGACTACAAGTTGCAAGAGCTCACCAAAATTGGACAGTTGAAGACTGGAAAAATGTTGCCTGGTCTGATGAGTCTCGATTTCTGTTGAGACATTCAGATGGTAGAGTCAGAATTTGGCGTAAACAGAATGAGAACATGGATCCATCATGCCTTGTTACCACTGTGCAGGCTGGTGGTGGTGGTGTAATGGTGTGGGGGATATTTTCTTGGCACACTTTAGGCCCCTTAGTGCCAATTGGGCATCGTTTAAATGCCACGGCCTACCTGAGCATTGTTTCTGACCATATACCCATCCTCTGATGGCTACTTCCAGCAGGATAATGCACCATGTCACAAAGCTCGAATCATTTCAAATTGGTTTCTTGAACATGATAATGAGTTCACTGTACTAAAATGGCCCCCACAGTCACCAGATCTCAACCCAATAGAGCATCTTTGGGATGTGGTGGAACGGGAGCTTCGTGCCCTGGATGTGCATCCCACAAATCTCCATCAACTGCAAGATGCTATCCTATCAATATGGGCCAACATTTCTAAAGAATGCTTTCAGCACCTTGTTGAATCAATGCCACGTAGAATTAAGGCAGTTCTGAAGGCGAAAGGGGGTCAAACACAGTATTAGTATGGTGTTCCTAATAATCCTTTAGGTGAGTGTATATATATATATATATATATATATATATATATATATGATATGTTACCACAGTGTTTTAAATGCTAGTTCTTTCACAATTCCTAAGAAATCCCCAGTTACTGGTTTTGATGACCTGATTCTTTGATCTCTGGCTATTTAGAGAAGATTTTTACAATGCAAAAGTTGGGATAGAATCCACATCGAAGTGATGGCAAAATGTATTTACACTAGAATTATAACTGAAGGCTTGCGGTATCAGATGATTGATTGTTGATTTCCATAAGCTATGGACAGTAAATAAGATGTGTGTTGATTGACATGATGGAAGCCACATAGTTTCATGACAACTTGTAATAATTCATACGAGATGGCAAAATTGTAAGACTTTTATTCCCATAGAGACCAACCAATCAACAAATAGACTTTCAAATTAACACAATACAGGCATCACATTTTAGCTAGTCTTCTATCCAACACTATAATTATTTGGTTTGACTTGAACACCTAGCGTCTGTGTACAGTCGAATGCAAGCCTTTCAAAGTATACTTCATTCAGACGTTCTCTCATACACAGACATAACTGATATGAGATACTGGACTATTTCTCCTCAGGAGTTTCACTCTGTTGTCTGACCGAAGTATACTTTGGGCTTTAGATGTAACGGTTATGTTTAGGTTTGGGTTAGGGGTTAAATGTAGAAATAAATTGTAATAACATTGTTTGTTGGTTCAATTCAATCAATCAATTTATTAATAGAGCACAATAAACACAACAGTAGCTGACCACTGTTCTGTACATCTATAATAAAATAAATATCACAAAAATACATAACATAAATTCATCACCAAAATACATCAATACAGCTATGCTGTACAAACCTCAATGCAAGATAAAGAGGTACATCAAAGCACATATATAATTTTACACCTTTGAACTCTGAGGACAATCGTAAGCCTGCGCAAAAAGAAACGTTTTTAACTTTGATTTAAATTCTGATTCTGTCAAAATTTCTCTAAGGGATATTGGTAAACTATTCCACAATTTAGGGCTGGCAATGACAAAAGCATGGTCACCCTTCGACTTCAATCTAGACCTAGGAGCCATCAATAATCTCTGATCTAATGACCTTAGATGTATAACAGATGCATTTGCACTCAGAAGGTCAGAAAGATAATTTGGTGCCTTAGCTAAGAGCCTTAATTGACAAAAGCTAGAATCGAACATGACAACCAACATATTTCACATAGGGTTTAACATAAGATGCCAAATCTCCCAAATCATAATTTTTGCTGCCTGAGATGCCTGAAGGCCCAAACACAATCACCTCTGTTTTGCTCTCAATCAGATTTAAGAAATGTAAGGACATCCATGACTTTATATCCGACAGGCAAGCGGATAAGGTCTTCAAGCCATTTTTGTCATTATGCTTCAAGGGCAGATATATTTGAGTTCCATCTGCATAACACTGAAATAACATGTTTGTTAAAAATGTATTTATTTATTTTTTCTGTTGTACGAACAAACTTCTTTCTATTTCATCATCTCTTATTATTATTATGACTTGTCATAATAATAAATAGAACAGAATGCTAAGGTCTTGAGATGTGTTTTTAAAATCTTTTTAAAAACACACTTTAAACAGCACTTAAAAAATTTGGCACTCCTGTGCTGCTGCGCAACCTGTCAAAGTGCTTGCGCATATTTACATAAAAAACAATTGAAAAACTGCACAGACGGACTGAAAGCTTAGTTCTAGCAGAAAGATCTTGGGATTTATTCTCAGTCATCCAATCACAATACTGCCTCTGCTTTATTATCCCTCTCAGCTGTCTCTCATTGTTGACATACTCTGTTATTTTTACCCCCCTCCACCCCATCACCTCCAGTTTAGGTCCCATCATGGTAGCCAGGTCAAGTTTTTAGAACAGAGAGTTATTCTAGATTATTTGCACCTAAATGCTTGCTTCTAATTTTTCCCACATTAAATTGTTTGCTGATTAAATACAAATTTAAATCACCAGTGTTAACAGGCTGAATACCTGTAGCCCACCAGATTTACAGGTAATAAATGACAGGAATCTGGAAAATACATTATTCTAATAAACTGCCATGAAATGCCCCAAAAAATCGCTGGTGCCACAGGTGGAGAACATGTATACCGCACTTCCGTTAATAACACTCTTTCAATGTGAGATTGCTTGACTGTGACTGAATATCTCTGCTGCAGGACCTACCTGAGTGTGAAGGAACTGAAGGATCTGCTTCATCTGAGCAGTTCAGACACACTGAACGTATTCTTCGCTAATAATTCAGCACGTGAGGAGCTTGCTGGGGTTGCCACCTGGCCATGGGCCAAAGAAGCCCTTACACATCAAGGTAACATTTCCAACTAAATCTGCCTCCTAACCTACAAAGCATTTCAACTGTGTTAATTCTATCATCTTCATGCACAATGTTTATTTTAAAGAGATAATTCACACAAAAATGACAATTCTATCATTATTTGATCATCCTCATGTTACTCCAATCCTGTATGACTTACTATCTTCCATGGAACACAAAAGGAGATGTTTGGCTGAAAGTTAGCCTGTTACCATTCACTTTCATTGCATCTTTTGTCCAAACAATGAGTTTGCCTAGCATATCTTTTTGTATTTCATGGAAGACGGCAGAGCTTTGGAACAAAATTAGGGCAATTAAGTAATGTCATAATTTTCATTTTTAGGTGAACTATCCTCTCAGATGTTTCCTGCCACTATTTCCCCTCAACACGTGTTTTTGTTTGTTGTTGTTGTTTTTGTTGTTGTACCCAATGCCATAGATCTTCAATCTAATTACTTGATTTTTTCAGATGCTATAAATCTTTTCTTTAAAGAAACACATTCTTGTCTATTCCTCCTTGTTCTCTGTATTTGCCTTTATGAGATAAATGGTCCATAATCTTGGGCATTAAAGAAAACACTTTCAGCACGCATAGATTTCCCTGTAGATTGCCCCTTAATTATTAGGGCCTTCCACCGGGAGAGAAGAAAAGAAACTCAGCAAAAACCAAACAAAAATAAAAGAAAGGTATTACCCTGTTGCCATATCCATCCAACTGCCAGCTGATTTTATAGTACTCATTGTTGCTATGTTTTAGATCTCATTACAGCAAAATGGTCTCAGTTAGGTCCAGCTGCTTTAAAAAGGAGAATTCTCCCAAGCAGGAAGATTTATTTTATAAACCCTCATTGGTTCAGCATGCATGATTAGATATTTTGGCCTTAGCATTTTGGGTTATAACTTTTGTTAATGAGATAATTTTGGCCAGTGCATAGAATGTGACCTTTTAAACTGATATTAACATGAGTAATTAATCACGACTTGCTTTTGATTTGAATTCGGTGATGAATAACCATGTGTAATACGCTATACATTAAATATAATTTAGAAATAGAAAGTAAATACATTTAATATATTATTCTAACTTGTTTTGTAGCCATGCTGACTAATGACAATGTATAAGAAAGTCACATTTTGTGGAATAGTTATTATAAATATCCAGTTGGCAGAAGTACTTAAAATAATTAAAAGTACAATAAGAAAAAAATGTGTGAATCATAAACAGTCAAAAAAGTATCTTAATAACTGGTTAAGAAGGAGGACATTGGGGCCCACAAACTACCAAAGTAGTGGGCTATGGGGGATCTTCTACTGTTTATACAGTACATATATATATATATATATATATATATATGTATGTATATATATATATATATATATGTATGTATGTATGTATGTATATATACCAATCAGCCACAACTTTAAAACCACCTGCCTAATATTGTGTATGTCCCCCTCGTTCCACCAAAACAGCACCAACCTGTATCTCAGTATAGCATTCTGATATGACATTCTTCTCACCCACAATTGTACAGAGAGGTTATCTGAGTTACTGTAGACTTTGTCCGTAGAACCATAGAGTTCAAACCAGACTGGCCATTCTCTATTAACCTCTCTCATCAACAAGGCATTTTCTTCCACAGAACTGCTGCTCACTGGATGTTTTTTGTTTTTGGCACCATTCGGAGTAAATTCTAGAGACTGTCCCAGGCGATCAGCAGTTACAGAAATTCTCAAACCAGCCCATCTGGATCAATTCCAGAGTCATTGTGGAATTGACTCACTGAGATCACATTTATGTTGACGTGTACATTAAATGAAGCTTCTGACCTTTATGCACTGCACTTCTGCCACACGATTGGCAGATTAGATAAACTCTGATTAATTTCCACAAAATGTAAACACAAATCTCCTTGTTTATTATCAACTGTCTCGAAACATGTTGATTAATAAAGCTAATTTTAGACGGTAATTTTTTTTTCTAGTCTAACGGTCATGTCAGACACATGAAGATTTTTTCACTTTTCTTTCATTTTTGTTGAAGCAAAAGTGTGCAGTGTGTTTTAATGAAAGATGCTAGTATCCATCTATATTGCTGTTCACTGTATTTCTACGCTACAGTCTACTGTCAATAAAATATCCGCTTGTGCAGTTCCACATTGCGGCACCTCATATCGCAGGCTGGGGGAGAGAGGCAATGCATGTGGATCACAAATTTGCATTAATGAAGTGTGTTTGGTGCTGGACATTTTTTTAACTATCACCCGGAACACATGTGGTGTACACAGCACTTTTGTTTTGTCATGCTGCTAACCTAAAGTGTAGAAATGGTGATATGGGGCACCCGGTGTCATGATGCCTCGTAGTCCAGATGGAACTAATCTGGAGTCCGGACCCAGACTGCAGTCTGCTAATTGTAGACCGCTGACATATGCATGACAGGCCAAGATGGAAGGATGAACTATGAAGTCATCATAAAAAGGAATGCCCAAAGTGTTGAACATTTAATTCAAAAGTCACATTTGTTTTTGGGTCATCTTGGATGTTTAATAAAGAATTCAGAGGTGGTCTCAGCCAGACATTCATTGAATTCATGAATGACTGACTGCCTGTCATAAAATTTTCATATAGACATGGCTCCATTCTTATTATGCCGCTAATCCACCTCTGCATTTGATTTACTGTCCTGTCAGCAACAGTCTTCAGCTGCAAGGTGATCTATGTCCAAAACTGTTTCTGTGGTCCTGCGTGGAGGTTAAAAAGTGAGATTAGTTTCTCGTAAATTATTTGGCTCAGTTTTATGGCGTGGGTTTGGGCTTCAACCATCCCTGCTTTAATTCCATGTAAATCACCTGATTATTTGTGAAAGTGCATTGATGTCCTATATTGAAAGCCAAGGTCAAACTACTGCTTTGAACAGTCTGAAATGGCATAACTTCCATACAGCATGGGTATTTCTTAAATAAAATGGTCTTTCTCTCAAATCTTCTTTATCCTCTGCACCAAACATAGAACAAATCTCTAAAAGAGTTTTACAGATGGCCACATAAACCAACTTCTGTTTTTAATTAGTAAACAAATTGTGCTTTTGCTTTAAAACCCAATAACATGCAATAACTACAGGGTCAATATTGCAAACATCATGAAATGATTGTTTGAAGGCTGGTACCAATGTCCTCTTGCATTTCCTTTTAAATGTCTTCATGACTGTTCAGCAGTTATAAATGTCACATCGTTAAGGCTTTATATTACATTTGATGGTTATAAAACCAAATTCCAATATGGTATTAGTCAGCAGGTATGGAGACTTAAATGCATTGTAATGTTCTGAAAATGGGTATAACATTAAGGAATTCAACAGTGATACAGCAAATAGATGGTCTTTTGTTCCTTGATATTCTTACTGTGGTGGTCCAATTTTACAGGATAGTGCACACTGTTTTATGAGCAGTAATTCTGAATACATCAATTGGATATTCTTACAGACCTCTGGATTTGAGATGAAGCTTTATCCCCTGCTGGAGGGAAACTCTGTTTAAACCAGCCTTAGATGGTTTTTTGGTCTTAGCTGGATTTAGCTAATCTAGCTGGTCTCCCAGCCTCGCACAGCTGTTGTTCTGCTGGTTTAGCTCATCGCCCAGTTAGTCTAAAATGCCTAAAAGCCTAAAACACTAAAGTGCCCCAAACCACTCTTAAACCATAAAATAGACCAGATCAGGCTGGGAGACTAACTAGGACCAGCAAACCAGTTTAGTCTGGTTAAATATTATTATTTAAAAAAAATGTTTAACACTTTGTCTACACTTTAATGTTTTCTGAGGTCATTCACATGTTTAAGAGATGTCAGTTTTTGTTATTTTCAGGTGGAATGATACTTAACCCTGCTTACTTTGGCACAAAAGGACACAAAAACACCATGATCCATGAGATGGGCCATATTTTTGGACTGTACCACGTTTTTAAGGGCGTGAGTGAACGCGAGTCATGTGACGATCCTTGTCAAGAGACCACTGCATCCATGGAGACGGGTGATCTCTGTGCCGATACAGCACCAACACCAAAGTCTAAAGTTTGCCACGACCCTGATCCAGTCAATGACACTTGTGGCCTTACCCAATACAAAGACACACCTTACAACAACTACATGAGTTATACAGGTAGCCATGATCATTTTACTGCTTCTGCGTGTCTAACTGCATTATATATATATATATATATATATATATATATATATATATATATATATATATATATATACAGCTTCATTTAATTTCAGGGATGGCAAATTTATTTATATACTACATTTCATGTGATAATTCAAAATGTTTACATAGAAAATATAAAGAAAATACAAGAAGATACATATCATTTTTTTAAATAAATTAACAACAAGAAATAAAAATAAGTATAAATGATTGCTCTTTTTTAGGAGGGGCTTACCAACTGCAGTTTTCAGAGATGTTGGAAAAGTCCCTGAAAAGATTGATGCATTTGCTATTTCTAAGAGATCTGTTTCAAGACAGTTAAACACAGTTTTTAAAAGGGCAGTCTGACCTCAGCGCAACATGAGTGCGAGCTAATTGCCAGTCTAATGTCATTGATTTTCTTCACTATAACAAGATACAAACTCGTTGCATTTTATGTCAGAGAGCATTTCACATGGAACCTGAGTTGGGGAGTTAGTTAGTCTCCAGTACCATAAAGAGTGCAGGTGTTGTTATTGTGGTTGTTTATCATGTTTCAGAAGAAGGTCTGTCTAGCTGTGCCTTATTCCACATTAATATCATGAAGACTATATTTATAGATGTCATAGTACATTTTTGTTTTCTTCCACATGCACTCAGCTTTCCTGCATTTTCTTTCCATGCTTTGTGATGATGTTATGATTCTCCAAGGTGCTTTACACTTGGAATTAATCTTCCTGACCTTTACATGATCGGTGTCATCAATAGCATTTTTTACTTTTGAGTCACAGATATATGTGGTGTCATACTGTAGATATAGCCTTCATAAATAACACCATAGTATACCAATGTATGTACCTCTTTTTGACAGAGACAGATCTAGCTTCAAAGGCAGGATAAATAAATAACCAAATAATCCATAAATCAAAGATATTACAGAAATGGTAAGATAGCATAATAATTAATAACAATGGATTAAATATTTAGACCCTTAATGAGCAAATCCAAAGTGTGTCCACAATTATGTGGGGGTGTATCTACATGCTGAGAAAGATCAAACGTGTTTAAAACTCTTATGAGTTCTTTGACAGTGTTGTGTTCAGGATTTTCTATGAATAGTCCCCAGCAATTACAAAACTGATAACTGTTCTGTAAAATAATCAATAAAGGCTATAGAGTATTTTGGAGTCCTATAAATAATTATAAATAGAACGTGTGGTTCACCTTTTAGCACTATACTTAGATATCTGTTTTTGGCCCCACAGCAATCTCGGATTGACATCTGACGTCTGATTGGCAACGGATTAGATAGGTTTGCTTCCTGTCTTGAGAATGTCTTTGTCTTTCTATTACTGAACATAACAGGTATAGAGAAAGCTAAAGGCAAATTGGGTTCCTGCTTTGGTGTTTGAGGGGCCAGTAATTTTTTGGTTGGGATCTGTGGCTTGCAAAAATGAGTCTGCTTTGTGGGTGAGACTCAGCCTGGGTTGTGTCCCTGGGCAGTGGTTGTTGTGGTTGCACTGTGTTATCGTTTCCCTTGTGGGATGCATCGACAGAATGTCCATTCAGGTGCTGTAGAGTGATCCTGTGGTCATTCAGACATTGAAGTGTTATTTGTGTGCCATTCAGGTTGAGTGGATTGGCACACCTTACAGATGGATGATGGAGGGAGAAGTAGATATTTTTAATTTATGTTACAATTTAAAGAGATAGTTCACCCAAAAATTTAAATTCAGTCATCATTTACTCTCTCTTTTGTAGCAGACTTTGAAATAACCTTAATATTCTGATAATGCTTATGATGAGGATGAAATTACATATGAGAATATACCAATGGATATGTGAAATATAAAACATTTGAACCCTTTTCTTGCAGATGATGACTGTACAAACCATTTTACACCAAATCAAGTAGCTAGGATGCACTGTTATGTTGACTTGGTCTACAAAAACTGGGTTCATGGCAGAAAGCCCACCCCCATTCCTCTTGCGCCAATGGTGGTTGGTCAAGATGCAGATTCTGTCTCAATTAATTGGCTCCATCCAGTCAGTGGGCCACTTGGCCACAGGTAAAGTAAGGAGTGTACATATAACAGACAAAATGGAAATAAATGTTTAACAATAATAGTTATAATTTATGTGTATGGTGAAGTGTTTTGTTTTCGATGTTAAAATTGGAAGGAGTTTGGGTGGGACTATTTGTTTTCCGGGCCAATGGCAAAAGGAGTGTTCATGAAACATTTTTTAAAATTATTTCTGAAATTCTGTTTGTTGACTCCAGTGACAAAGAAATAGCAAACTTCAATGTGATTTTTTTTTTTACATTTTCAAAAACTGTTCAAATGATTAAAAGCTGAGAGAAACAAAGTAACTGTAGTATTTTGCATATGTCCCTGTCTTTAAGCAATTTTTGACGCTATTCTCTGTGTATCTGTAGTGAGGGTGATGTGAGCTGCCAGCTCTGTGATGAGAATGGTGCATTCCATCAATACGCCTTTGAAGCCACGTCACCACATGCCTGTGATTCCACTGGATACTGGACACCAGAGGAAGCAGTGGGTTAGTGCTAAATCATTCTTTATTATCTATATCTCTAAATGTATGTTTCAGTGGCCAAAGCATTAGAACACTAGTCTTTCTACAGTACATTAGTTTTTATTAGGGCTGTCATTTTTTAATAGAATGAATTACATGATATGCCAATTAATCAATTGAAATAATCACATATAATATTTGCTGAGAAATGCCCTCATAATACAATAATTAAATATATAGTGATTAAATAATGAAAGTTTTATTTAAATAATTCAAAATATAAAATGCTGTATATTATAAATAGAATAATTCAGATAATTAAAATGCATTACATTATTGTGGCAGATGAGTAGCATTGATAAGACAATAAAAAAGTGGCTTCAGAAGGTAATAGGACATTGTAGTTTATTTCTATATAAATGAACATGAGCTCAACTGACTCTTGGGGCTAAAATGGGGCTCTCCGCCGGCCCAGAAGGACCACGGAGAGATCCCACGAGGGAATGAGGCATGGCCTAGGAGGATTCAGCCTCCTCGTGTCTCTAAGGAACCTGATGATCAGGTTGTGCCTCCCGAGGGACCTGTCCACCACGTTGTGGTGCGCCACTATAGTTTAGCTCATCGCCCAGTTAGTCTAAAATGCCTAAAAGCCTAAAACACTAAAGTGCCCCAAACCACTCTTAAACCATAAAATAGACCAGATCAGGCTGGGAGACTAACTAGGACCAGCAAACCAGTTTAGTCTGGTTAAATATTATTATTTAAAAAAAATGTTTAACACTGTCCAGTGGCCAGACATGGAGATTCCAGAGGTCTGTTCGTGGGTGCCAGATGGTGTCATGTCCCTAGAGAGGAGGTCCTCCCTTAGGGGAACTTGGAAGGGAGGGGTCATGAGGTGCGTGAGCTCCGAGAACCAAGCCTGGGTGGGCCAGTGGGGCCTTTTCCTCATCCTCCCTGACCTTGAACGAAGTCTGTGCAAGCAAGCTCACTGGGGGAAACGCATACTTGCGCAGCCCCCGGGGCCAGCTGTGTGCCAGTACGTCTGTGCCGAGGGGAGCCTTGGCCAGGGAGTACC
The DNA here is from genome assembly GCF_025860055.1 of Xyrauchen texanus. Classification (NCBI taxonomy): domain Eukaryota; kingdom Metazoa; phylum Chordata; class Actinopteri; order Cypriniformes; family Catostomidae; genus Xyrauchen; species Xyrauchen texanus. The sequence continues at coordinate 32,548,967 of NC_068284.1, read as the reverse complement.
AGAGTGGGCAGTGGGAGGATTCCTGGGAAGCAAACAGGTCTACCTGTGCTGAATCAACACCAAATCAGCTGGACGCCCTTGGGGGTGGAGTCTCCACTCTCCATTAACCCGCCAAGTTAAACTTAACCTGCCGAGACAGCACATCCGCTGTGCGGTCGAGGTCACCCGGGATGTAAGTGGCCTGCAATGACTTCAGTTGCTGCTGAATCCAGAGGAGGAGACAGCGGGTGAGTTGCAGCATGCAACACGAGCGTAAGCCGCATTGGCTGTTTATATATGCTACCATCACATTGTTGTCCATCTGGACCAGAGAAAAGAGATGCCCCCAACCGGGGAGAGCTTGCTCTTTTACCAGTTGACCTGAATCCCCAACTGGATGAGGTGCCTGTGCACCAGGTCCCTGTGTGCACAACAGGTCTTTAGAGTGAGCTAGAATCAGCCCGTCGTCGAGATAATTGAGGATGCGAATGCCCACTTCCCTTAGCAGAGCAAGGCTGCCTCTGCAGCTTCCGTAATGATGCGAGGCGACAGGGACAGACCGAAGGGGGGGACATTGTACTGATACCCCAGCTCCTCAAAGGCGAACCGCAGAAGAGGTCTGTGCCGAGGTAAAACTGAGATGTGGAAGTACGTGTCCTTCAGGTTTATTGCCGCAAACCAATCTTAATGCGGAATGCATGACAGAATGCGTTTCTGCATCAGCATCTTGAGTCTGTGCAAGGCCTGGTTCAGCACTCGCAATCGCATCACATGTGGCAAAATCAAATTCAAAGGAAACAAAATATTCTCCTCCTGGCCCTCACCGGGGGATGGAGTGGTGTGTCCACAACCTCCAAGCTTACAGCGGGTCTCCTTGTCCTTGGGTCGTCCTGGGGCTCCAAGCAATGGATCTTGAGAATGGGGTGCTAGCTCCGTTTTGGCATCAGACTGGGCATCAGCTTTCTGTGGGGGGCTCTACGCCGAGGCCAGGCAGTCAGCTCGGGCTGCAGTCGAGCCGATGTCGTCACTGCAGGGGATTCCACTCAAGCCCAATGCTCGCGGAAGCCCGGTAAAGCATGGCCACCAGCTCCGCGTCGGCCTCAGACTGGGCAACTACGAGTCCTCCAAGTCCGACTGGATCAGCCCACTCTCCGAGTTCATCCTGCTCTTGAGCTGCCTTCTCATCCCAGAACTCGACCAGGGATAATGAGCATACTGGGGAATGAGATGTCCATGGGGGATTGCCCGGTAGAACCATTCCCATTGTGGTCCCCAAATCACCCCCAGCACTAACCAACGCAGCCTTGTACCTGTAGGTAGAAGGACCAGGGTGGGGAGTGGCTGGAGTGGCCTTCCCCTATACGGAGGAAAGCTGCGACCACAACGTAGCCATGGTCACGCTCTCGCAGTGAGAGTATGAGCCATCCATGAACACTGTCTCAGTGTGGCTGTAGCACAGACAAGTGAGGCAGCGAATGTTGCCGTCAGAGGTGGAGAGGTAACAACCAAAACATCTAAATGTACACAGATGGATAGGCATCTTTAAAAAGACACTCTCCGTCAGTGCCACTCTTTTAGAGGAAAATATACTCTTTTATTATTAGAATATATACTCTCTTTTAGCTGTCGAAGCGCAAAGGGGCATTCTGTATATTTATGCATGCACAAGGGGGAGAAACAGCTGAAATGCCCGTATATCCAACAGCATATTTGAAAAGAGAATTGAAAAATACCTTTATTAAAACACAGTATTTTCAATCACACAAAGAAATTTCCCAAAAAACGAACCAAATATTAAACAAACAGACAAACCTTCCTAATAAACTTTATTCTACACACACAGACACACAAATATAAATCACCATCATCATTAACTGTACATAAAAGTTAATTTATCCCCCACATATCTATGAACACTTGTACACACTTCATCAACTTATAATAGGCATGCTCCATACTAAGCCGAGCTGCTACCAGTCCCTTGACTAGAACCTGTCCTAGCAATTTGTTATTTCTAGATTTTCAGATTGCATTCCAGTTTTGCTGTACCAGACAGAAAATTCAGTAAAATCAACAAATTTTTCCTGCTTACTGAATGTTTTGGACCATAAATAAATGTGTCAAAAGAGAAAGCTTCACCAATTCCAAACCATTTCAAACCATTGAAATAGAAAAAAAGAAAAGATAATTTAACCAGGAACACTTTACAAACTAAGATGCTTTTTCAACCTAAAGCGCTTTCTCTCACTAAGCTCATCAACTCCAACATTCCTCTGATAAAAAATAACAGACTCAACAAATTTGTCTATATCAGGAAAGAAGTATTTTATGTTAATCTGTTTACCATAAATTTAATCCAGAAAACTGTTTAGATTTCCTCTAAACTATACAATGAGTCTTTGATAGATCCTCCTGAAAAATCAGCTTGAAATTAACTGAGTACAGTTACCTGTTCACTCTCGTTTTCTGCATATCGCGGCGCCATTTTGGGGTCCGTTCTGTATAACTCATTTAAGCTTATTGCGGCCCATTTTGCAGCCAACCCACAAGACTCGTCGGTTCTCCCGATTGCCAGTCCTTCCCTGATCGGCCCCAAAGTGCCTCGGCCCACTGGGAAAATGCCCGGTATGCCAGACCTGGTCAGGATTAACAGCACTCACCTCAACAGATGGAACAACGTCATCTCGAGCGGCCTAAGCAGAGTCTTCAATGTTTTCTACAGCATCAAAACCTGATTCTGCCGCACTTTCTGCACCTGTTCTCTTGTTCGTACATGCAAGACGCTTGTGTCTGAAATCTCCACATACGACCTTCCCTCATGCTTCACACGAAAATTGATATGCAATGTATTGTCATTTGATTCCAAAATCATAAAAACTTGCCTCCTGAAAGACACAACGTGTCTCAAGGAAGGATGTTTACAGCCAAGTGAGAAAAGGACTAACAACCTTCCCGAATCATGCTAGTTCACGCTGCATAACCTCATTGGATACAAAAGGCGGAACATTTGAAATCATAACTTTTGTGGATGGTGCGTAAAGCAGAGAAAGTTAAACAAAATCATCATTTATAACCAGACCACTCACTATTAAATGACTGACTAGATTTTGTTCATTAAAAAAAAAAAAACACAACAGCCTTATTCATACGTGACGTGTATAAAATGTTTTCATGACCAATCTGATACACAGCTGTGACAAGCACATCCTCCACTGTGGTATTGTCTTCAGGAACACACCTGAAACCATTACGAAGTGATAATGTTGGCATCTCAGCAAAAGACGCCATCCTACCACACAAACCCCCAAAACAACGCTCTTTTAAATGTACACTTTCCAGATCATAATATTTTTTGAGAAAAGAGAAAGAAAAAAGAAAAGATAAAAGTTTAGAAACTCTCACCACACAACCGCTCTCACCACCACCACTCCTCTCACCTGATTCCCAGCATGCAACAGAGAGCGCGAGAGAGAGAGAGAGAGAGAGAGAGAGAGAGAGAGAGAGAGAGAGAGAAAGAGACACACGCAGCAGTCTTGTGTGTGTGTTTTGTATTCTGCTGGAAAGCAATTTTATGTTGTGTTTTGTTCATTTGTATAAAAGTTTACGTTGACTGCTAAGCTGGTTACTGCCTCCTCCTTACCATCGTGTGAATCCATTACATGCTGAACTGAGGTTTTAAATTGACAGTTCTATTTTTATATGCATAATTATACCACCATGTCATGAATTTAAGATGTTGACTCTGATGTAAATGTTGTTGAAACTTGTGCTTGATCCCTAACACACCACTCATGAATAATCAACTACATATAAAACAATACATGCTCTTTGATAAATTAGGATTTTAGTCTGGTTTCTATCTCTCCAAGCTTGTGTATTCATATTCAGGTGGATTGGTCAGTTTCCTGTGGGCCAGGTGCATGCAAATACTGTGTAGTTTGGAAAAATTTGGGAATAAATCATTACATTTTATTTGCCAGGATACAGAACCCTCTTTTTGCCATCAATGAATAAAAAAGACCCTTTCTCAGGTTAAAGATTTGGTAATATTGGGTGGCATTCAGAACTGGGCCGTCATAAAATGCAATGTGTATCCTGCGCAGCTTTTCAACTTTATTCTTGATGTAACAGATGTTGCTGATTATTCTAATCAGGAATCTCTTAGCATCTGGGCTGCCCACTCATTGATGTGTCATGGATAAGATTTTGCTTTGAAAATTTCACCCAAAATGTGGAAATGTGGGAATCCTCCACTGATATGGAGTCATTTTCATAAAGCACAGCATCATGAGAGGTCAAACAGAGAATCATCCATTTAGGTGGTAGTGGAGAGTGATTCTTGGCTTGGGTTCTTGTTTTGAGAATCAGATTGATGAGAAATAAAGCATTACATTTGCAAATACAAAATTATATCTCTAAAAAAAAAAGATCTTGAGATATTAATGATGAATGAGATTTACTACTATTGGATAAGGTTGGTAATAAATTACATCAACCTATTTTTGTTTTTGTTTTATTTTTAAAAATATGATAAAGTGTGTGATGACTGCCTAATGTGAATTATTTTGTCAGTCAGTTAATCACGTCAGAAAGACTTTAAGAGCAATTTGACAACACTGATTGTGTAATAAGAATTAATGCTTGCAATAGTACAGAAGTGAATCATTTCATATCTTAATTAGTCCAGGCCAATTCAATAAAAACAAATCATAGTTAGATCTTTGTATCTCTCATTTTGTAGCACTTGCCCTCTCATTGCCTGTACTGTAGCCTTAGTAAGTGCTTTAAGGCAGCTTTTTTGAGAAATAGGGGTTAAGCCAGGGATAGCAGAGACCTGGTTAAGGTTGCTGAAAGAAGGAAGGATGACATGCTCACAGATCTTGCCGCATTGCTTCTCCCTACGGGAGCATTATACCACATCTGATAAAGTCATTAATTCTACCCTGTGTGGAGGCCCTAGCTCTGTTTATCTGACCAATTGAGTTTTGTGGTTTGCCTTGGCCTGCTGCTGTTTACCCTGCACACATCCACACATGTGAGGCCATGCTGGGTGCAAAGGAGCACTCCCTGACTCAAGGCTGCTGTCTGTCCATCTGTCTCTCTCTACCTTAATGTCTGCTACAGAGCTAAAAGTACAGTCTAATCTATCATTGCAAAGCATTTTGGAGGAAGACCTGCTGGAAGAACCAGCTTAGACCAGCCTATACTGCTTTTCTGGTTTCCTATCCTGTTCAGGCCTGTCTGTTTGCTGGTGTGACTGGGGTACCAGGAGGATGACCACTTAAACCAACTAAGCACCAGCATGGCCAGACTGGGAAACTAGCTAGACAATCTTTTACCAGTTTCCCAAGCTAGGTGACCAGCTATACCATATTAAACCAGCTTTGCCAGGCATGGTGACAAGCTAGGCCATCTTAAATCAGCAAAGACCAGCACGTTAAATCATATGATATCTTAATTAGCACAGGTCAGCACAACCATGGCCAGACTGGGAGACCAGCTGGACCAGCATAAACCAGCTAAGACCAGCAGAGAGAATCATTTGATATCTAAATTAACACAGGCCTGCACCAGCCTGGTGAGACTGGGTGACTAGCTAGACTAGCTTAAACCAGCTTTGCCAGGCTGTGAGACCTGCTAGAACAGCTTTAAATAGCTTAGACCAGCCCAGTGAATCATTTGATATCTAAAGAAGCATAGGCCAGTGCCAGCATGGCCCAAATTGGAGACCAGCTAAACCATCTTAAACCATCTTTGCCAGGCTGGATGACCAGCAAGACCAGCTTAAACTAGCTACAGTAAGATCAGCATGGTGAATATTTTGATATCTAAATTAGCACAGGCCAGCACCACCATGGCCAGACTGGGACATCAGCTAAACCAGCATAAACCACCCAAGACCAGCACAGTAAACAAATTGATATCAAAATAAGCATAGGCTAACTCAATGACAACAAATCATACTTAGATTTTTGAAACCTACATCTTGTTGAGCTTGCCTTCTTATTCTAGACCTCATTATATTATTATGATTTTAAAGCTGCTTAAGCCTGTTTTTCTTATTTTTTTTTCTTTCTTTTTTTTAAGCTGCATTTAAAAGGGAGGACTATTATATGGCCTTTTAGTAAGATTTGCTAGTTTCTCTTGTGTTAATGCACAGCCTGTTTTTAACAGTGCCGACCTGAGGGCAAGCACTTCAAAAATTGTGTCCAGACTCCAGAGGCACTTGCGTGATTTCCTTCAGTGTCTTGCTCCTGTTCTTCAGGCCACCGAGGACATAAACTCTTAGTTTAATAAATTATTTTGTGAGCGCTCTCTGTCCCAATTAAGGCACCAGTCTGTCTCTCTTGCCAAGTTGCACCTGGGTATTATGGCCGATTAAGGTCTGGGGAAATGTGCTACCCATCCATTGCCAAGACATGTGGTTTTTCCCAGACTCTCTCTCTCTCTGTTTCTCCATTTACTCACTCTGCCTCCCACCCTCTCTCTCTTTTTTTCCACAAAATTGTCATAACAAGATTCAAGGAAATTCAAGAGATTAAACTGTTGTTTGTAACAAGCACACATAATGAGTGTGCACATAAAATGTTGAAGTGTAGTGTGCCCACTATTTTGTCAGGTTCTTGAAAGCATTGCTATGGAAATGGCTAGTTTTAGGGTTAATATGCCAGTTTTATTACAATGAATTATCTCATCCTTCCAGGTGTATGCCCCATTTTCTTAGCATTTGACGGAGAGTTACAGTATTTTCTTTCAGCTTTTGATGGTGTTTGCCTGTGTGTTTTTGAAGGGGCCCCTGATGTGTACCAGCCCTGTGAGCCTAGTATGCAATCCTGGAGTCCTGAGGTCAACCTCTATGAAGCCAACATGACCACACCATGCCCCCAGACCGAAGGCTGTTTGCTGGAATTACGCTTCCTTCACCCTGTTCTTCCTGACAGCTTAACCGTATGGGTCACCTACACCTCAGCCAGTGAGTAGTATCTGAACATATCCACCTTTTTCCTGATCGTGGAAGTGTTCCATGATTTATAATGGACACATGTTTTCATTTTCCGGTCTCCAGTGTTTTCACTCACATCGGCGTATGTTATTAGAGGATAAGGTGATGTTTAGCATATTACATTTGTTAAATAAATACATAAATAAAAATAATTAAAAGCATGTGGCTTCATAGTGCTGATACTTAAGAGCAATGGTACTCAACAGGCGGCCCGCGGGCCACATCCGGCCAGCAAACCATTGTTTTGTGGCCCACTTGATGTTGTCATCACATAATTGAATGTGTATGAATTTTGAGGTGTCAATTATTACAGTAATTCTCAGTATTGATATGATGCTAAACCGCATAGTGGAAAAAATGGCAAACGAAAACAAATGTCAAATAAACGAAATCTGCAAACATATATCTGATTATAAGCCACTTTATATAACATGAGTGAGTGGTTGGTCTGCACACACGCTGATAACAGTTTTTAAGTCACTTTAAACATACATGTGCTGAGTCTCTCTTCCACTCCTGCTCGTAACTTGCATAGCACGAATCAACTGAGTGTCAGGTAAAAAACAAACTCAACAGATATATATGCTTGTCTCGAACAGTAATAACGGGAAAAAAGTGTAATCCTGCAATAAAGGAGTTGAGCTCTTTTGGAGCTAGTATTGGATATAAATGTCTTGAGGGCACTGTATCTCTGGTGTGTGTGTGTGTGTGTGTGTGTGTGAGAGAGAGAGAGAGTTTTTGTGGTTTACAAGGATATTTGTTTTTAGGTTAAACACTAGTAATTACAAGGGTACTATGCTATAAATGTGGTTTATGTGGACATCCCTAGTGTTCCTGTATTACAAACTGCTTAAAAAGCACACTTTTTTTCATTAATTTTTTTATGTAAAAATGCCCAAAGGTTTCTGTGATGGTTAGGTTTAGGGGTAGGTGTAGAGTTGGGGGATAGAATATAGTTTGTACAGTATAAAAAAACATTATGTTTATGAAAGTCCTTGTAATGTTAGGAATATGTGTGTGTGTGTGTGTGTGTGTGTGTGTGTGTGTGTGTGTGTGTGTGTGTGTGTGTGTGTGTCATGACAATCTTTGATAGTGACAACAGAACAAATCATTACCTTTCTATATACAGCAAATATTTTTGAAATTTTTTAAAATGTATATTTTAATTGTATATTGACTTTTTTTTTAGAGCTGTGCATTTGCAGTATTTGGTCTACTGGTAAAAGGGTGGATATTTTAAAGCAAACAAACAAAAAAACATATTGGCCTGTATATGGTCATTATAATAATAGTATATCATAGTTTAAATTTTTTTAAAGAAACACACTTTTGCAAGAATTTTGCTATACATCTATATGCAATGTTTTATTTTACTTGTGTTAATTACATATATACAACAGTTAGTTTCAGTCTTCAAATCTGATTGGACGATAGACGTTCCATGAGTACTGATGGTCTCACACCATCATCACTCTGACGCTTCACTGTGTGTATCGCTCTGCTTGTGTTCGTGCTGTTCTAATCTAAATTGTAAGAGCAGTGCAGATGTGTTAAAGAGCTACTGTATATGTGTCTCTTTACATGTAATTTTTTGACATTACGTACAGTATATTAGCCAGCAGGTGAATGTTTGTGTTTAATATGAGCCAGTTATGTGACGCGAAGTGTGTCAGCTTCAGACAGTGTTTACATACAACAGCACTATGTGATCTCTTGTATTATTACTACACTACTAAAGCTAGGAAATAGCTTTAAATGGCTTTAAATGAACAACTTCTAGCATTAGCATTATGGCTCATCACATCTGAGAGACACAACAGACTGATCTGAGAGACACAATGGACTGATTCATTACAAAAATCAAAGTGCACAAACTGTTGAAAATGGCAGAGGAGACTGCGGTTTCTATAGTGAATGACTAGCGCCCCAACTACCGCGATATAGGGAGAAATACCCCTATTTTTCCACTGAGAAAGTTGATCTTCAGAAAGCTGACAGCATATCTGCTTGGGAGTGGCAAGAGGTCATAGAACACACTCATCTCTCTCTCTCTCTCTCTCTCTCTCTCTCTCTCTCTCTCTCACACACACATCCATCCTTGTATATCCAATAACATGGTAGAAACAGCACAAGCCGTGATACTATTTCTGAAGTGACATTTTTAAATTACTAATGAAGGCTTGAATGCATCATTTGTTTTGAACCAGCAAAGGCAGATTCTAATACGTCACATAAGAATGTAGTTCCATGCACAAATGCATTTTTGTGACCATACTCATCCCTAATTTAAAAAAAATTTACTTGTTCATTGATATTGTATATAAGCAATATCAAAATATCACATGGCCCTACATAGCACTCTTGCTCATGTGATATTGCTTAAGTATACATGATGTATTAAATAGCATATAGCATATTCTGCTCACCTTATTAATATAAAAAGTAATTAAAATTCCATTTAAATTTACGCATTTGGCAGACGCTTTTATCCAAAGCGACTTACAGAGCCCTTATTACAGGGACAATCCCCCTTGAGTAACCTGGAGTTAAGTGCCTTGCTCAAGGACTCAATGGTGGTGGCTGTAGGTTTGAACCAGTGTCCTTCTGATTAACAGATTACCAGTTACGTGCTTAGACCACTACACCACCACCACCAGACTGAAATTCTAAAAAGACTGCAGCCCTTGAGGCTATAGGAATCCTGCATTCTGGCCCCTGGCTTTTCAAAGTTGAGTACCCCTTCTTTAGATAGTCATGATGACCGTTTTTTGAAAGTGCCAAACTTGTCAAAGATTAAGTAGTGGGTGGATGATGTGAAGCAATAAACCAATGTTAGTAAAGTTAATATCATTAACTACACTGAGTTGTTATGACAGCCAGCAACTGCACAAGTTGAGCCTGAACTAATTTTTACTCCAACTAACACTTAAAATGGCTTTTGTTCTCTGTCAGTAACAATCCTACTGGTAGTTTCTAATGGAGACCAGAAACAAAAAACAGTCCAGCACACTTACTGATGAAACCTTAGTTTCCAAAATGGTGGAATGAGGCGATGCATCTGTAGCTGACGCTGTGGGAGCTCATCCTAGTGGTAATGACCTTGAAACCCTATACCATCACGCCAATTTGTTTGAATGGTGAAGCTTGGCGCTTTGCCCTATGCATGCGTCATCGTGGGCATGTAAGTCACAGCCCAGTGCCACACCACCATTATTTTATGACTATAGGAAGGAGAGCACATCTTTCAGTCCTGAAGGTCCCTGATATGTATGAGTACTGCCAAAGTGAGTAGCAGCACAGTCTTTAAATAGATTACGTGGAGGCTTACTGCCTCTAGTGGCTCTAACAGGGAACCTGTTAGCTTGTTTCACACCCTGGTAGCAGAGCAAAAGGTTTTCAGCTGTCTTGAACCACACAAAATTAACTGAAAAGGGGGCATTTGCTAACTGAAAAGCCCTGCTTCCAAATGCCCTTTCTGGAAGGAATATCATCTACGCTGGGAAAAACGTAGGGTCCTTACCTCAGCTGGAAAACCAGTCGGCAAAAGTTGCCATTTTAAGGCATAAAGTTGCGTCATTGAGGGTGCCTTGGCCTGTAGTATCTGGCTGAGAATGTCAGATCAGGCCTTGAGCTTGCGAGAGCTGATCCATCCTTAAAATAAGTTTCCAGGGGGGTAATCTGTAAACAGCACTGCCACCGGGAACCTCTGGCAGTATCATCATTTCTAACTAGTATTACTGTTTCCTTGTCTTCCCATATCTTGCATAATACTTGATGTAGCTAGCGGACTGGGGGAAGCTTGATGAAGCTATCGGACCTCACTATGTGTCTTGCATGCCTGCAGTTCTTTGGAAAAAACAAAAGGCTTGTCCCGTACCGTACAGCAGAGGACAAAATGCTGTTGAGGCAAGGGGGTCACCTTACAAACTGAAGTATGTTACTGTGTTGAACTGTACTCAGTTCCGACCTGGAGACCACTGCCACATATCCACGCAGCTGGTCAAAGGACCCAGGAACTTGTGTGTAGCTGCCTGTCGCTGAACGCAACCCACTGTCTGGTGACAGTTGCTCAGCACAACCAAGAAAGTTAAGCTGGATTTTCTTTTTGCTCACTTTTGTGAAGTTATGAGGTCTGTCAGTTGTACTGGGGCATGGCAGACTTATGGCACATGTCAATGACAAATACTGGAATAGTGTTCTCTTTCCTGGCCTTCAACAACAGGAAAAGCGAGAGCGCTGTTTTTGGAATGCAGAAGAAACAGCTCAACATGGTCTATCCAGCATGCATACCTCGTGCATACGCAATGAGGTCTAAAGTTGGTGTTATGGCATGGCAGTCTTCTGGCACACCACCAAGAACAGTAAAAACAAGCATTGAAGTGACCTGTCACGGCACCAACTCGTTCCAGTCTCTCAACAGCAGGGAAACTGAGAGGGCTGTCAACAACTGTAAAAACAGGGAGAAACCATCCTGTATTCACACACTCGTTCCCAGCTCACAATGGCTGGAAAGCTAGAATTTAGGCTGCCCTAGGAGGATATCACAGCATCAGCTACTGACGCAGCTTCGAAGTTACCGACATGACTGTGTGGCAAAGCATAGCTCCAATCCATCATTAAGTTTGCTGATTATACGACGGTGGTAGGTGTGATCTCTGGCAATGATGAAACAGCCTACAGAGAGGAGGTGCACACTCTGACACACTAGTGTCAGAAGCACAACCCCTCCCTCAACTTCAGCAAGACCAAGGAGCTTGTGGTGGACTTCAGGAGAAAAGACCACAGCCCCATCACCATCAATGGAGCACCGGTGGAGAGAGTCAGCAGCTTCAAGTTCCTCGGTGTCCATATCACTGAGGAAATCACATGGTCTGTCCACACTATAGCCATTGTGAAGAAGGCTCACCAGTGCCTCTTCTTCCTGAGATGGCTCAGGAAGTTTGGAATGAACCACCACATTCTCACACGGTTCTACAACAGTACTGTAGAGAGCATCCTGACTGGCTGCATCACCGCAGCACTGCCCTCAACTTCAAAGCCCTCCAAAGGGTAGTGCAAACTGCCAGACATATCATCGGAGATGAGCTTCCCTCCTTCTAGGATATATTTACTATTGTGTAAATATATTTTATATATATTTTATATTGTGTAAATCTGATGTTTATTGTAAATTGGTATATGTCTCATCACTGTCATAACTGCTATGTTGCTCCCAACTGCACCCAAGTCTTTCACCCACTGTTGAACTTGTGTATATGGTTGAGTGACAATAAAGGGATTTGATTTGATTTGATGAAGGAATTGTGAATATATGACAAAATCCTGAATTACTATTTGTTCTTTCAGTGCAGTTCAGGGCTCAACAATAAGGCAGTGTTGAGTCCAAGTCAAGGCCAAGACCAGAAGAACATTAAGTCTGTGTCAAGACCGAGACTAGTGAGGGTTAAATCCAAGTCAAGACTTAGACTAGAGAGGGTCAAGTCTGAGACAAGACTCATGTAGACCTATGCAACCTTAATGAATGTGTTAAATGTAGTGTTAACAGCTAAACTGACTCTAGGCTCATAAATCATATATACCTAATATTTTATTTGCTTAGGCTTACAGTATGTTGTTTTAAACAATATTATCAGTAAAGAATAAAAATGAAATAAATGACATCCCAGGTTAAGCAAATTTGTTACAATCATGTCATGTCAGTGTTCAAAAATGTAAGTTAAAAGCTAAAATGAAAGAGACAAGGTGCCTATGGGGCTTTGAAAGGTAATCCTTATTCCATGGAATTCATTTCCATTCGTTGTAAATCAAGTAAGAATTTCTGCTTTTCTCCACTTGCAGAATTGTATTTCAGGGTATGCAAAGTAACCTGGAAAAGTATTCTTTTTTCAAGTATTTGTATATTTTCTTTAGTATGTGTAGCATTCATGTAACTATTGGCTAAAACATTCCTAAAAGTCTTGAAGGTAGAACACAGGTGTCTTGAGATGTATTTTTAAGAGTTCTTTTAAACTTGACAAAAAACGCAAAAAATCATGGCGCTCCTGCGCGAGCACACTTTTACATAGGAAAACAGCATTAACGGTCACAAAAACGCATTTGGTGTGAATGCATTATTCACATGACACAGCATTAGTTAAAGTTTCTCAAAGTTACTTTTTAAAAAAGGAGCCTTTTGTTTCAAATTATTGTAGGTAAATATCCACTTCATCCAGTGCTCTGTTTGTTCTCCGTCTTCTTAAATATCCCGATACTGTTTTAGTGAGTGAGAAACAGCTGCAAATGATTCACTTATATAGCAGTCAGAACACATCAGACTAACCCGTTTTGGCCAATTCACTGAAAAGAACTCAAAATAATAATTAATTCATAAATTGTGCATCCCTAGTTCTGATTCATAGCCGGCAGATATTACATATCATATTGTCAGTCGCCCCCGCGACCCGACTTTGGATAAGCGGTTGAAGATGGATGGATGGATATTACTTATTACAAAGCAAACTTTCTTTCTGACACACAGCAAAATATGTTGACGATACATAAATAATTTTAATGGTTAAATAATTATTAGTGTGCTGGAATTAATTTTGCTACTGAAAATATTGGCAGGGCAAGTACATATCTGAACAACTATCCCGACTGGGCCAGCAGCAATAAAAATCCTTATTGTTAAGTGCTGTTAGATATGTTCATGCAATAAAATATCAAATTACTTTTTTTTTTAATTGATTAATGTTTTCTTTTTTTTTTATATTTCTATAGATATTAATCCAATTGCTAATATCGTGTTTATCCTGGAAAATGGCGAGTCGGTCCACACAGGCCCTCAGCATGCTTTCTGCGATATTCCTTTGACGCTACATGTACATACTAGTAAGAAGGTCAAGGCCATTAAAATCTCAACCTTTGACAAGAAGCTTGAGATTGACGCTGTCCTGCTGACCTCGCAGCCCCAGAATCCTCTCTGCTCCAACTGCCGTCCCCTTCTCTACAGAGTGCTCAGAGAACCACCAATAAGAGAGGACCAAAGTCCTGTTGTCGTCCGACAGCCCACATACACTGACAGGTAATAATATATGTCTGTTTGTAATTAACAATACTACTTAAAGATGATATTGTATGTGTTATTTTTTCAATGTTTAAGTACTTCGTTCTATCCCATTTTATTGTGAAAAGTGTAAACACTGTGACTGTGGTGATTTCTAAATATTGCTCCACTTGTGTGAGCATCCTGCCCAAACAGACACAGAAACACTGGCTCAATGTCTTGTGTTTGGGTTACGACTAACTATTTGTTAGAAAAATGGAAGACAGGGGGAGTGTATGAACAATCATTCAATTTAGTGTACCTTCTGGCACACAAAATACATTAACAATTAAAAGAAATATATATTTTAATTTTATTATGTAATTTTACATCTGAGAGGTGATGTATATTCTTTGAAAAAGTATCATTTAAAACATTTGATAGCAATGCCAGTAGTAAAATAATGAGTCTGTCATGTTTTATGCTATTTATGGCTGATTTATTTCTGGAAACACTATTCTGGGAGCACTATAAGTGTGTCTTTAAGTATAAATACTTAACATGTTGCATTTCTTAACCTGTCATCAAATTATATCTTTAGCACATCACTATTTAAAGTAGTATGCAATCATTTTTCTAAGCAATGCTTGAAAAAAATAAATAAACAAAATCAACCACCAAGACAATAAGAAGAATAACAATGTCAGTTTGATGTTGTCATTTAATTAGCCATTAATTTTACATGGAAAGTTTTAGTATCAATGCAGAGCCAATTTTGAATCTGAATTTTGAATTTCCTGCCACATTATATTTTGCTTGTTCCAAGACAATGTCATCACAGGGCACTGGATTAACGACTTTCAATGGGTCAAAATGTTCAGAGATTAATAGTGTGGATCAGAGATTGTAACATCTCCAGACAAGTTTCTTCCAACAACTCTGTAAACTCAGAAAGATGGAAAGTCTATTGAGAATTGAGTTATGTGAATAGGGAACGGAGCGACAGAGAGGGATTTGATATGAAAGAGAGAAAGAGAGAGTTAGAATAAAACTCTGGAATATAAACAAATTGTGACTGTTTTACCTGTAGAAACAGTACATAAATCACTTGTGGCTGTTAGTAGCTGCTCTGAAATCTTTCCTCTCTTTTGCTGAAGGGACGGAGTGCTCAATATAGTAAGTGTGCAGTAAGTGAGAGACCTGTCATTTGGCATCATGAGAGAGAGAGAGAGATAAGAATAAAAGGGGAAATTGGATTGTACAGTAGTTTTGTGGGAAACTAGACTGCAGTGCCATCGTGAGGTCTGCAGCAAAACAAGCCATTTCCCCTCCCAGGTCATTCATCTTGTTCTGCAATTGCCAAAGATTAATTTTACCTCAAGTGTGCTCTGTGTTTTCCTTGAAGGTTTTTATTAGACTGTTGGTTATACTTCCTTCTGTTTGAAAGCATGCTAAAATTGCCAAATGAGGTGTTTTATTGATCTAAAACAAGTCTTGTGCTTTAGGAAACTGGTGATGGGACAAGCAAAAATGTACGATACGACTAACATTAGTTTTTTTGTAGGTTAGCTGTTTTTTGCCAACAAGTCTCAGTGTTAGAAGCCGCTCACACAGACAACGTTTTTCCATCCCTCTGCTCTGTTATGCTATATTTTTTCTATGTAAACATGCACTGGTGTTTCCCAATCCTGGTCCTGGAGTACCCCCCAACACTGCATATTTTGCTTGTCTTCCTTATTTAACACACCTGATTCAACTTGTTAGCTTGTTAGTAGAGGCTCCATGAGCAGAACTGGGTGTGTCAAATAAATGTGACATCTAAAATGTGCAGTGTTGGGGTTACTCCAGGACCAGGATTGGAAAACACTGTTGTGCCACCTCTCGTTGTTGTTTTTTTATTTTTTATTTCACGCAGTAGTGACTATGTCAGGTTAATAAGAACATCAACTTTTTAAAACGTTTCTCAAGACACCTGGATTCTGCTCAATTTGTTTCACTACATCTTGAACAAAGTGCAATGAGGTAATAAACAAACACTCTCTTCAACTGTCCACTCTCTCGTTTTTAGCATTGGAAAGTCCAAATTGGTTCATTCGGACAGTTCATATAAATTAACTGATGAAAAAAATATTTACCAATTTGTGTCCCGTCTGAGCAAAGCTAGATGGATTTTATGTCTTCTTTTTATTACAAAATATACAGTATAGGCTAAATTCTAAGTTGTATTAGGATGTATTATATTGTTTTGTTTTTGTTTTACTTGTATGTAGTGTAAATTTAAGTTTAATTTGAGTTTAATGCTGTCACACAAATTGAGTCTCTTGATTCATTCAAAAGCCATCATTGTTTCTCTGTCCAAGGAATATGGCTCTGATTAAATTGATAAATTATAGTTTACAGTTATATATTTTAAAATAAATTGCCACCTTAAATAGATTCAATGCAGTTAGATGCTTTTTGTTAGCTGCTTGTGTGTAAAAAAAAGTTTATCTTTTAAAATTATCTTGACTGTAGTTTGATTACTTGAAATTAGCTTGGGAAGCGACAGTTTTAAAGTAGCTTGAATTCCAGCACTGGATACTACAAAGAGGGAAATAGGACTTAAACAGTATCCTTCATTGGATCTCTTTTCTCAGAACAATAGCTCAAGGATTCTCTGGCTGTGTCTCGTTTGGAAGGATGCGTCCTCTGGCTGCATCTGTCACCGAGACTCATTTCAGAAAAGCCAGTAGGACACTTCGAATGCAACCTTCTTTCACAGGAATTTAGAGGATGCATGAGGTGTATCCTTCGTGGGCGCTCACAACCCACAATTCTTTAGTTCAACTGAAATGTCTTAAAAAATAACTCCAATTTGCCCATAAATATGATGTTCAAACATGCACTTGTATACAATTATACACTCGATATACTGTCTCAACCAGACCCTCAAGGACTTTTGCTAAGTCCTATGAAGTGGTCCTGGACCTAGCAGAAGGCCTCAGTCGCATAGCTCCAAGAATGAAGCGAGTGAGTAGAGGATGTATCTGCACCCCATCAAAGAAGGCGTGGCAATCCGAATGGTGGCCACATAGACCCTGAGAGTGGCGGGGCATGTGCCTGCTAACAATTTTTCTCGCATAAAGTCCAGAACTGAAGCAATCTGGCATTTAACTGGATCTGCATTATGTGCACTGCACCATCTTTCAAAGAAACCCCATTTATTGGTGTAACTTCTTCTGGTATAGGGAGCCCTAGCACTTAGAATGGTCTCGATAACTTCAGGTTAAAACCCAGTGTCCCTCAGTTGGTACCCTTCAGGGGCCAAACATGAAGGTTCCACAGATCGAGCCGGGGATGAAATATTGTCCCCTGCGCCTGAGACAAAAGGTCCCTCCTGTCCAGAATCGCTGTCAAGGAAAGACATTATCTCCGAGAACCATACCCTGTTTGGCCAGCGCGACGCTATCAGTAAGAGGCAGGAGCAGAGAAACCATGGGGAAAGCATACAGGCACATTCTGGGCCACGTATGTGCCATCGCGTCCAGACCCGGGGGGGTGGGTGACTCAGAGAGAAGTAGCGCTGTCTGTTGGGTGGCGAAGAGGTACACTTCTGCTTTTGTAAAATCTCAACCAAATTTGTTCCACTACCTCGGGTTGGAGTTTCCACTCCCCCGTCTGTATTTTCTGCCTGGACAATAAATCTTCTCCCATCAAGGTATCCAGGGATACAAGCTGCTCTGATTAACAGGAGCTTGCCCTGGGCCCAAATGAGAATCTGCCATGCCAGTCTGTTCAGCTGGCGTGAACGTAAACCTCCTTGATGGTTTATGTAAGAGACTACCGCTGTGTTGTTCACCCGCATGAAGACACGGCAGCCTCTGGAGGAAGTATTTCAGGGCCAGAAATATGGCCATCAACTCGAGACAATCGAGCTGACGACCCTCCCATTCCCCTTGAGCTGGACGACCACTTAACGACCCAGCCCGTTAGGTAGGTGTCTGTCGTTAGCAACCTGCGACGGCAAGACACACCTAGAGTGGGACCCAAAGTGAGGAACCGGGGTCTGAACCACATAGAAAGGGTACGTAGCATGCAATGCGTAACCCTTATCAGCCTTGGGGATTTGCCCTTGGATGAAATTCACTGGCTTTGAGCCACAACTGAAATGGTGTCTTGTGCAAAAATGCCCAAAGGGATCACCGAGGATGCAGTTGCCATGAGACCTAGTAGTCGTTGGTACTGACGAACAGTGCAACCTTGGCCTAGCCTGACTTCGCTCAGGGTGTTCTGAATGGACTCAGAGCGGAAGACAATTGTGCCCGCATTGTGATTGAATTCCATACAATCCCCAGATAGGTAGTTTCCTGAGTGGGAGAGAGGACGCTTTTCTTGCCGTTGAGCCTAAACCCCAGAGAAACCAGATGAGCTAAGACGATATCCCTGTTGTAATACCAGTACTTGTGACTGTGCAAGTATGAGCCAGTCGTCTATGTAATTAAGAATGCGGATGCCCCGGAGTCTCAAAGGAGCCAGTGATGCATCCATGCATTCCGTGAATGTGCGGGGTGATAAGGCTAGACCGAATGGAAGAACCCGATATTGGAAAGTTTCACCCCCGAAAGTGAACTTCAGGAACTTCCTGTGTTGTGGCAGACTTTCTATATAAAAGTACGCGTCCATGAGATCGATCATGACCAACCAATCACAATGTTTTATTTGAGACACGACCGTCTTGACGGTTAGCATCTTGAACTTGAACACCCTCGGAGCGATTCAAGCCTTGAAGGTCAAAGATCGGACACAACCCCCCATCCTTCTTGGGAACCAGGAAGTATCTGCTGTAGTAACCTGACTCTCTCTCTGGAAGGGGAACATGGCCCCTTTAACCAAGAGAATTTACAGTTCTTTCCACAGTTAACATCCTTTCTCCGGTTTCACAGTAGTGGGAACCACACTGTTGAAACGCGGAGGATGGCGAAGGAATTTAATTCTGTAGCCTTTTTCTACTGTTTTCAGGACCCATATAGAACCACCTGGCAGTAGTTCCATCCAATGATGTCACCGGCAGAGGCTACAAATTCCAGTAAATTTTCATTGACGTGTTGTACACGTATTCACAGCTGGTCACACCTAAATTTGTTCCCAAAGCACTAAGATCCCAAAGCGCTAATTCAGTGCAGCATCATAAGTGTAGCTTTTTGAAAGGGAACTCGCTATTAGATGCACAGAAATCATGCAAAAGTTCTTGAAAAGGAAAAATATTGACGATGGTTAGCGGTGTGTCGTGGAATTGTTTAGTCGTAAAAAGTGCGCTGTGGCAGAAAAAACATTGGGAAACACTGGTTTAAACAATATGGCCTTGTAGAACGAACAGAAACTGAATGTAGCATGGTTGCTATGACAGCACGCCACTCTTTAACAAGTGCAAAAGCTTTGAGTGAGAAGGGAACAAAGTCCCTTTAGAATGGAATTTATGAGGTAAAATTTAGGAGAGTTATAATGATGTAAAGAGAAAAGAAAATAGATTTTACAGTTGTACTTTTATTCTAATACTTTATTTTAGTTATATATTAATACATATTATATATTCCACACCCATCTACTATGGTACTTCAATTTGTGAATTACATTCCTTGCATTTGAACATCATATTTGTGGGAAAATTGGCATTATTTTTTATTTTACACATTTCCTTTGAAGCAAACAATTGTGGGTTGTGAGTGCCCATGAAGGATACAGCTCAAGCATCCTCCGAATTTCCATGAAAGAAGGTCGTATTCGAAGTGTCCTTCTCGCTTTGCGACCTCTGGAGTACACATCCTTCCTAACGAGACACAGCCACAGCCTCTCTCTCCTTCTCTGTCCCTGGAAGTAATCCATAATAAATAAGGGTCATTTGTTGAGTAAGAGGACACGCTGAAGAAAGTAGATGATGCTCAGTTCGCTTGGCATTCTTTTACTCCCGACCGGAAAAGGACTGAAATCAAACAAGCCTTGGCAATCATGGGGGCCTTTTTATAGGCTCATAGCACCAGATCAGGTCAATAGGCCTATTCCCAAAACAGAAGGTACGCAGTGTGACATGCAGTGATACCCTCAACATTAAAAGGACATTTCCATTCTTAACAAGGTTAGACTTGAGAGTACCCTGAGCATAAATATAGCTTAGATCAAGTATTACTGTCTTTTTCACATGAAGCAATATGCCAGTAAGCAGCTGTGCATTATAGTGATTTTACAAATACTGTAATAGACTTGAGTGCTTTTATAAAATGCTGACAATCACAATGTGATATAAGACATCAATGTTCAATAGACTGTCCATTTTAATTTATAGGAATAATTCATTCAAAAATTATTTTGTATCATCATTTCCTTACCCTCATGTCGTTTCATTGAATGGGAAATAAGATGCAATGTGAATGTAATTGAATGGTGACATTCTGCACAATATCCCCTCTTATGCTGCACTGAAGAAAGTAAGTCAAGATCAAAGCTATTCATTTTATAATGTGCAATTTTTGGAACTGTTTTTATGTGTTTTCCCAGTGATGTGAAGAAGGACATACAGTACCGGTACAGGATCCAGGTGGAGTCGGACGGTTTATTCAGTGAACTTTCCCCAGCACTTGTTTACACTCATGGAGAACATTTCTGTGGTGACAGCTCACTACAGGGGTCAGTATAAACATACTGGGTCTGGCAGATGCTTTTAATGTTATGTGTATTAGTCATTTTTAAAGAATGTCTCATATTTTGAAGTATTTGTTTCAGACATTCGTGTTTTGATGCATAGCCAAAGACCTTCCACATATTTAATGTCTGTAACCCTTGGCAATACTCTCTCTCTCCCCCACAGAACTGAGCAGTGTGATGACGGGAATCTCATAGATGGAGACGGCTGCTCCAAAAAATGCCATGTTGAGCCAGGATTCAAATGTCATAGTGAGTCACAATCTCAAAACAAACACTCACGCTCTCCATTTTTGAGAACGTAGACCCTGAGAATGTAAACACCACAACAGAAGTGACAGAAGACTTCAACATATCTCTTTAAGCAAAACACACAGTGATATGTCTCCTGTAAATTCTGATTCCTCTGCTACTGTTTTTCACTCAGAATTAAAGGAATCTTTCGGGCTCAATAAAAGTGAAACTCAATCAGCAGAATTTGTGGCATAATATTGATTACCACAAATGTTAATTTTGACTTGCCCCTCCTTTTACCTAAGAAAAGAAAAAAATCTGGGTTTCAGAGAGGCCCTTACAATGGAAGTGAATGTATCTGTAAACATTAAAATATTCACTATTTCAAAAGTATAGCCACAAGACGTAAACAATATAAATGTGATTAAATCGCTTGCTAACCTGTTCTGTGTTAAGTTAAATTAAATTTGACAACTTTGTTGCTATAATGTCAAAAAGCCCTAAAACCCTTAAATTACTATAAAAATTACGATTTAATCAACTTTACAGTTTAAATAATACATGCGTATTAACAGAATAATTAATGTAAGTGCTTTTCTAAAATTATAAGTTTCCCTATTCTAAACATTGTTCTTGAACCCTGTAAAGGCACAATATAAATTAATAACCATTCGAACAGCTAATGTTAGCATCCTCTCCACCTTATCAGCAAACTTGCAGTTCTCCAATTCAGCAATTAGTTATTAGAAATATTCCGAAAAGATGAATACTCTATGGAGCATTTAAACATTTATGAGGCATTTTAACTTTTTTTCAGAGTAAAGTCTTAATCAGATAATTACCCTAATCGCTGATGTGAATATAAATGTGGTCAACTTTAAGAGACAGATAGACGAGCTCTGACGTGAAATCATCATTCATGTGAGGAATGTAACATTGCGCTCAGGTTTAGGCTATAAACAAATACATGGGAATCATTACGTGTGAATCGTGTAATACATTAACATATATATTTCAAGAATTGGGACGTGTATACGATGTCGTATCTTCGTTAATGTTACATTTGACAAGCTCCAGACTCGCACAATTAACAGAGACCACAAACGGAGTCGAGACGTGCCCATCCGATATGAAACACACCGTGCAGATTTTCATTTATAAGGTTTACACTTCAGAAATATTGGCTTTACAGATTCTTAAATGTATTTTTGGATATGTTTATTTAAAATTTCGCTTTATCCTTGTGCTTCTTGGATAATCAGTCAACCAAATATTTTTTTCTATTATTCAGATGAATCCGTTATTTTTTTTAAATCATTATTCATGCCTTTCCAGAAAAGGTATTCGGCTTCGGGCACATGTATGTAATGATGATGTGTGTAATGTATATATATCTTGGCTTTTCTCTGTCTTTTAAATCAACTTGTTAAGTGTCCAGCTCTGTGCATTGCATAGTCATGTGGCACAACAAACTCCATGCTGTGTCAATGATTGTTTTTATTTCACTTCTAGAGGCTGCTGTTATAGGTTACAACAGTGCTATGGACCCCATGGTGTAAAAGGCTCCTTTGATTGAATTTTCTCCCAAAACACTAAATAGCAACAAAAACTACCACAGTACTTTCCTAAACACCTGTTTGTCACAGTGCAAAATGTTCCTGATCCATGAGAACTTTGCGTGTGGTGTCTAAAGGTTGATTTTGAGGTGTTCTTGGGCAAGACACTGAACCCCAAGTTGCTCCCAATGGCAGGCTAGCACCTTACGTAGCAGCTCTGCTGCTTTTGTTGTATGAATGTGTGTGTGAATGGGTGAATGAGACGCAGTGTAAAGTGCTTTAAATACTGTTAAGGCTTAAAAAGGCGCTATATAAGTCCAGACCATTTACCATTTAAAGAAAATCCCTGAAATTAACACTTTTATTTTGAGACAAAACACTTATTTATAATTTTCAGTTTTGTTTAAGGTAATTCAATCAAAAGTTTTTTTTAATTACTGTCTAATAATAATAACAAAGTGACCGAACCTCAGCACAACATGAATACAGCTCACAATCCGGGCGTGCAGCGCGATGCGAGGCACACCCTTATTCACGAGAGACAGACAAACTATTGATGCAAGTGCATGATGCCAAGATGACATAAGCATGATGCACCCACGTCAATAACAGACAGACATGGAGCACGAGTGTCCGGATCCCGACACAGACCGAAACCGAACCAGACAGGAAGTCAGGATCCAGACATCATGCTCCCGACATGAATCAAGACCGACCGAAGAGCACAAGGTAGCGAATACAACTGAAACCATGTTCTCACACAAAGACAGACAATGAAACACAAGACAAAAATGGAACGATAATGCCTCGGTCCTGTCAGGCAAAAACCCAGACTGACAGAATGAAAGGGCCATGACAGTTTTAACTGTAGAACCCTCTAACTCCAGAAACAGAGGAATAATACAACTTTAAACAAATAAACAATGATTTTTGCAGATAACCAATATTTCCAAAAAGCAAGTATTTTAGCAATTATCCCAAAATCAAAGTTATTTTACATTTACAAAACTATAAATACCAAGTTTGTCTCAATATGAATTCATATTTACCTGACTTGATATAATTTAAATAATCATTAAAATGCATTTCTCAGAGAAATCTAGTGTTGCAGCTATCTAGGCATTTTCCTGTTTAATGAAGGTTATATAGGTTAAGATTTTATACTATACTGTGAATCAAAAACTAAATCTATAATAATTTGGTGGAATTTATATTTAATTTTAATTAATTTTATAGTAATACAATTGTATTTAAGTTTTAAATTAGTTTTCAATAATGAAAATGTTTTCAAATATTTTTTTTTTTTGTTTGTTTTGTTTTTTTGTATACGATTATTCAGTCAGGACCACTTCCATCAGAACAAACTTGACTTGAATACTTTCATTCCAGATTGCAAAGGATCCAGTCCAAACAGTGAATCTAAATTCAGTTAACCCTACTGGTGGTATTTTTATCTTACATAATACATAATAGATTTCTTCTTATTCTATACTGTCATAGTTTGTCACAGGCTTGAACTGCTCATTCTAAAAATTATTATTTAACTGTATGGCATGGTTACATAATGCATATGTAAGTCCTTAGTAATTTTGGAATGAAACAATACTAGAAGTTTTGCTGGAAATGTAAGAAAAAACAAATAGTTCACCAAATTAGTCAAGGTTGTTTTCGTGACTGAAAGTGCCACATTTTCTATTAGCGTGTAGCATGCAAAGTGTCTAATTCCAACACAGCTATAGACGTAACTCGCATTCCATCAAACTTCCCAATGTTTTCATGGTAGTTTGGCATTCAGGAATGACTTTTTTGTGATCTATTTCCCCACATTAGCAGCTCTCATATATTATCTCCACAAGCATATTTGGGGAGCAAAGATCAACAAAGCTTAGGAGTAAATCCTCTGGCATAGGCACATGGGTTATGTCATCTGCTGTATAGTGGAGATATGCCAATCAGCCAATCAAACGCTTGTGTTTTTAATTTGTTGTTAGAATCATTTCAAGACCCCTCGCCTTTGATAAGCTGTGCCGACCGATGAGTCATCTTCCTCTTAACTTGAAGCATTTTCAGACAAGAGCTCATGCAAGACTCTGATGTCATTCACATGTGTCCCTTTTTAACAAATGCAATTTAATGACATGCTAATTATTTTTTTATCTGCATGTCCATTTCTTTTATAAATAAGCTTGGAAATCATACATATGTTCTGACATCACCTGCATATTTCTTATCAATGTTTTGATCATGTATTTAATCGACTGTAAAAATACATCTACAACTTGGCATACTAACAAGTCATTACTTGTTATTTATTATGGGCTTGTGCTCTCTCTCTCTCTCTCTCTCTCTCTCTCTCTCTCTCTCTCTCTCTCTCGCTTTCTCTCTCTCTCTCAGGTCAGCCTAGCCTGTGCTATGTGTTTGAAGGGGATGGAGTGTGTGAGGAGTTTGAGAGAGGATCCAGCATTCAGGATTGTGGCTTTTTCACTCCGCAGGGCTTCACAGATCAGTGGGCGTCCACTGCTTTAGGGTCTCATCAGGACCAGAGGTGCCCTGCATCAAGGGTCACCGGAGAGCCTGTGCTCAATCAGGTAAAGAAGCATTGCCTTCTCAGTGTGCCCTGCAATCAAGAATCCTCACATTAATTAAGAATCAATATAGCCAATAAACACTTATAGGTGATGTGTGTAAATGTTTCTATGTTTAACAAATTTCTCCTGTCCCAGCTTATTATGTAGAGACAACTATAAGCAATACATTCTTGGGTTGATTCCCCTGAAAAGTGTAAACACTCTGTGGAACAATCAAAACATAGCTTTCTTTGTTTGAGAATCCTGACATGCCAAACATAGCAACATTGGCTTAACCAATGGCATGAGTTTGGGGCAGGACTATCTCTTTGTCTGAATCAGTGGCAGATATGGGGAGTGTTCAAGAAACCTGTTTGAAAACAGTCATTTTTTTGGCAATTTGGTTTGGTGACAATAGTGGAAATGTAAGCATAAGCGTAGTTCTAGCAGGAAGGTCTCGATATTCATTCTATCAGGCAGTCACATTTCATCATCTGCTTTATAAGGCCTCTCAGCTGTCTCTTGTTGACATGCTTCTGTTGTTTTCACCCCCCTTCCACCCCATCACCACCAGTTTAGATCCCGTCCACAACACCTATATATTATGTTTTGCCAATGAAATTAACAAACACTCAGTTATGGTTATTCTAAATGAAATCTATGTTTTATTTAATTTAATATTATTTCCTTATCAGATGTGCAAGTCACAATATTTTGACATAAATGAAGTAGTGACACCTGAGACATGGACTCCCTGCACTGCCCATCTTAACAGCTACTATAATCAAGATCAGCCTGTTTGGCTAAAGGTATGTGCACATGTTAATTGAACAAATGTTGAGTTGGGAGACTTTGACTGCACTTTGAAGGTAATAGTAGAGCAATTAATACACTGATATTTTTTTCATAATTAGTATTTTTGTCTTGTTTTCCAGTAAAACACATCTAAATATTCTTAATACAAGATATATTTACTTGACAAGCATTGAAAAAACATGTGGCCTGTGTTGCTCAGCTATTAAAGATACTGACAACCACCTTTGGAGTTTGCAAGTTCGAATTCCAGGGCATGCTGAGTGATTCCAGCCAGGTCTCCTAAGCAGCCAAGTTGGCCCAGTTACTAGGGAGATAGAGATAGAGATTTTAAAATAGTTTTTTTTTTTTTAAATATAATTTTTAAATATATCTTAATATTATACTTTTTAATTAATTTAATAAATTTAATTAATCGGAATTCTGATTCATCTGAAAAGGTAACTCACTAAAATTGGACAGAAAATATATTATAACAATATTAAATATATTATTCTTTATTAAGTTCTTTAACAATCAAATTTAACAGATATACAGTGAGGAAAATAAGTATTTGAACACCCTGCTATTTTGCAAGTTCTCCCACTTGGAAATCATGGAGGGGTCTGAAATTGTCATCGTAGGTGCATGTCCACTGTGAGAGACATAATCTAAAAACAAAATCCAGAAATCACAATGTATGATTTTTTTAACTATTTATTTGTATGATACAGCTGCAAATAAGTATTTGAACACCTGTCTATCAGCTAGAATTCTGACCCTCAAAGACCTGTTAGTCTGCCTTTAAAATGTCCACCTCCACTCCATTTATTATCCTAAATTAGATGCACCTGTTTGAGGTCATTAGCTGCATAAAGACACCTGTCCACCCCATACAATCAGTAAGAATCCAACTACTAACATGGCCAAGACCAAAGAGCTGTCCAAAGACACTAGAGACAAAATTGTACACCTCCACAAGGCTGGAAAGGGCTACGGGGAAATTGCCAAGCAGCTTGGTGAAAAAAGGTCCACTGTTGGAGCAATCATTAGAAAATGGAAGACGCTAAACATGACTGTCAATCTCCCTCGGACTGGGGCTCCATGCAAGATCTCACCTCGTGGGGTCTCAATGATCCTAAGAAAGGTGAGAAATCAGCCCAGAACTACAGGGAGGAGCTGGTCAATGAACTGAAAAGAGCTGGGACCACCGTTTCCAAGGTTACTGTTGGTAATACACTAAGGCGTCATGGTTTGAAATCATGCATGGCACGGAAGGTTCCCCTGCTTAAACCAGCACATGTCAAGGCCCGTCTTAAGTTTGCCAATGACCATTTGGATGATCCAGAGGAGTCATGGGAGAAAGTCATGTGGTCAGATGAGACCAAAATAGAACTTTTGGTCATAATTCCACTAACCGTGTTTGGAGGAAGAAGAATGATGAGTACCATCCCAAGAACACCATCCCTACTGTGAAGCATGGGGGTGGTAGTATCATGCTTTGGGGGTGTTTTTCTGCACATGGGACAGGGCTGACTGCACTGTATTAAGGAGAGGATGACCGGGGCCATGTATTGCGAGATTTTGGGGAACAACCTCCTTCCCTCAGTTAGAGCATTGAAGATGGGTCAAGGCTGGGTCTTCCAACATGACAATGACCCGAAGCACACAGCCAGGATAACCAAGGAGTGGCTCTGTAAGAAGCATATCAAGGTTCTGGTGGCCTAGCCAGTCTCCAGACCTAAACCCAATAGAGAATCTTTGGAGGGAGCTCAAACTCCGTGTTTCTCAGCGACAGCCCAGAAACCTGACTGATCTACAGAAGATCTGTGTGGAGGAGTGGGCCAAAATCCCTCCTGCAGTGTGTGCAAACCTGGTGAAAAACTACAGGAAACTTTTGACCTCTGTAATTGCAAACAAAGGCTACTGTACCAAATATTAACATTGATTTTCTCAGGTGTTCAAATACTTATTTGCAGCTGTATCATACAAATAAATAGTTAAAAAATCATACATTGTGATTTCTGGATTTTTTTTTAGATTATGTCTCTCACAGTGGACATGCACCTCACGATGACAATTTCAGACCCCTCCATGATTTCTAAGTGGGAGAACTTGCAAAATAGCAGGGTGTTCAAATACTTATTTTCCTCACTGTATATATATATATATATATATATATATATATATATATATATATATATATATTTACCACTTATCCAATAAATGTAATGTTCTAGAAAACTCTAATGATATGCAAAACAGCAGTAATAGAACTAAAACCAACCTCAACTGTAAACGAGAGATGTAGCCTCAAGTGAAGAGCATAGTTTTGCAGGGCTAAACAAATGTTAATGTAATTGCTATACACATAGCAAATTGGACTACTTTCTATTTAAGTAAAAGTGTCAGGTTTCTCATCAAGAACATGAGATGCTGCACTGGATAGTCTCCCTCTCTCTGTGCTGGTGCTTGGGCAGATAAATACCTGCGTGCATAAATAAAAGCGGTACTGATTTGAAGTATTTCCACACCGCTGAAATTGGCCTTTGCTTGGTAGCGCTGTGATTATGATTAGATCGATCGAGAGTGAAACCTGAGCATTGAGGGGTGGGGAGGCATATATATCAGCTCATATTTTCTGCCTTTTTTCTCTTTCGGCCAAAACAAAAATGGCAATTTTTGGCTGAAAATTTTCGGTGGCTGAAATTTCAGTGCATCCCTAATACATAGTTATCTTTAAATATTTAAAAATGTGTCAATCAGTTGGAGATTTATTATGATGGCTTGTTTAAGGACCTGTCAATTTACACCTGCAACAGACATGCTTGTGTAGTATCTCGGGTGTTTTGCGTCATAAACATAAAATGTTTAGGTCACCGTGTCAAGTTAAATATAGTTTAATACTCAATCTTTAAACACATCTTGAGATCCCTTAGTTCGCATTTGCGTTCCAAGTGTTTTGAACGCAAGAACATAACACATGTTTGTGTTGTTCTGCCTACTGAAGTGTTTTCTTCACTGTATAAACTCATACAGTGCTCATACAGCTGAAGTTTCACTTACTGCCCTCTGGAGTAAACAGGTGGTACTAAAAGCTTGCATTTATCAGGAATCTTCCTTATTATTGTCCGGGGGCATTGCGATACATTTTTTTAACACGTTATTTTTGTACAATTAATTGCACTGAATTAACGCGTTAAATCGACAGCCCTAATATATATACATATATATATATAAAACATTATGCTTAAAAAAAAAAAAAAAAAGAAATCTGCCTGTGGGGAAAGAAAAATACATTTGGATTCCTTTTTTAAAGAAGTTTCTTTTTCTTACCCCAATGGCCCCCTGGGGATTCCCAAATCCCAGTTTGAAAACCCCTGTCTTATTTGACAATTTAACATTTATTCAATGTGTTTTTGCAGGTAGGATTTGAGATACCCGGTGTAGCAGTGTCTGTTATTATCTACATGGCCTATGATGGTAGTTGGAATGGAGAGAATTCCAGGAAAACAGTGACCATACAACTGTGCGATACCACTGGGAAAAAACACATTCTTGGTAACACAGATACAATCCATTATTTGTTTTTGAAAAGCTTTGTATGTTTGCATTATGGTCATTGTGTGGCCTGTACATATTTGTTTGTGTGTTTGTCCACAGGTTCGTACGAGCTGTCATGCCAGCGTAACCCCCTAGTAGTGAACGTGACTCATAACTTGAGTGTGCCATTCTATCAGACCTCAGCAGTGCAGCTCAACTTCTCCTCCTCTCAAGTGGCTGTGCTGGCGGTTGCATTGCGTACATCTTGTCAATTCAGCGCCTTTGCCCTGACCGGGTGCGCTGAGGGTGGGGTCTCCCACGACTTACAAGCGTAAACACACAAACACACATTTACTTAGCTGTCTAAATGGGGACATGACATAGACTTTTATTGTTTTATAGATTTAAATCATGAAGAGGTATGTAAAAAGTGTTCATCTATTAAATGTTGAATGTTTAAGGTCATGATCTGTCCCTCCCTCCCTCATTATATATATATATATATATATATATATATATATATATATATATATATATATATATATATATAACATGTCAAAAAGATAATGCATCACTTAGGCAAAATGTCTTATGTTTTCAGAGACCATAATAAAAAAATTAAATCCCTCCATTGTTGATTAATAATAAGTCATTAAAATCTTATGTCTATATATGTATATAGCATTGCATACAAACGAATTAACTAAATATTTGTTTTTCCCTCACAGATGTGTGCGTAGGCTGTGCAGTACAGATTCATGTGGTCCTTTGAAAGTGGACCACGCTTCAGTGCGCTGTACTCCAGACATAGACACTAAACATTGCTCTGTTTCTTGTCATCGTGGCTACACCCTCACTGTTCTCCATGGCCAGGGCTTTTCTTCTCTTCGGGTGTGTAGAAGTATTTTTACTGTAGCTGTCTGTCTGTTTTGTGAATAGTAATGGCCATAACAAATATCCACGGTTTTATTGTACAAGATTTTTAAGTGCTAATTTTTCTTGAACGTTAAAACTTTTTCACCCCTAAAACAACTTTTCATCTCTGCTGATGTAATCAAGTTCAAGTTGGTGGGGAAAATTATATGATCCAAACATAGTATAGCCAACATCAAATTACAATAAATAAATAAAGTCCCACCTTACATTTTTTGCTGTTAAATATTATTTTTTTTACTCACAATTATGTCACATCACAGAATATGTTATGAATTTTGGCCCTTTTGTGCAATGGCCCTTTCACAAAAAAAGTCCAGTTCCTGGTCTAAACAACTTTTATTTTTGTCTCATTGAATAGACAGACAGTAGATTAATTAGCATTTACAATTAACATTGTGTATCATTCTTTCTCTCTCTGTGCGTTTGTTGTCTCCTCAGACGGAAGCAGAGCTGAGCTGTGTGCATGGAGTGTGGGACCGTATAGTGAGCTGTCAGCCGGTGGACTGTGCCCACCCTCCTCAGTCTCATGTCTATTTTGCGTCCTTCTCGTGTCCCTGGGGCACCACATTTGGCAAGCAGTGCACATTTTCCTGTAACGCCCCTGCTATCCTGCAAGGTGAGGACAGGAACTGGGCTACAGCATGAGACCAGAGCTTTTTTTGGACACATTCACCATCAGTGCATGTGTCTGTGGATTTATAAAATTATTAGGTTAAAAGTAAATGATAGTAGCTTTGCGGACGTTATGAGCCTTTCTAGCATGTATCTCTTATGAGTTTTCCGATGTATATGTGTGTGAATTGGCACCCTTTCAGTTAATGAGTTGGAATTTGAATCAAATTTGCCAGGCCTTACAGAATGTTGGAAATTGAATTGGAATGTTGAGAAATGCAAATTAATTTAAAGTAGTTGCACAACAAAGGAAATTTACAGCACAAGCTTTGCAACAAAACAAACATAATTACAGTGCATCATTGATTGTGACTAATCATGCCTATGTATTCCCTTATTTGTATCAGGGAATGCATATACTGTAAACACCTTGTGTGGAAACACAGTGTATCTTAATCAAAATGTCCACCACATTGTTTAACAATATGTTTTAATGAATTCTGAAATCAAAATTTTATTTTGCTGATTGCAGTATATAATGATGTTTGGCTTCATTTTGAAGACTTTAAGGGTGAATTGGAATGAAGTGCACTTCCTTCACGGCCCATAAAATGTAAAGGAATTTTTGAAACATTTATAAATTTAACACAAATTAATATAGTTGTAATTTCAAACATTGATTATTAATACAATGTTTCTGATAATACCTTATCTGCATTGTTAAAACTGAAAATACTGAACAATTAAATGTATTTTTAAAAACTACACTGTCATCATTTACTCACCTTTATGTTGTTCTAAACCTGCATTCATTCCTTTTTTCCATGGAACACAAAAGGAGATGTTAGATAAAGTGACAGCTTCATTCAGCCTTCACTTCATTGTATGGTAGAAGATACATTGTAAGTTAATCCCGACTGAGGCTGTCATTCTTCCTAACATCTCCTTCTGTGTATCATGGAATAAAGTTGCATGTGCTTGGAACAACATAAGGGTTAGTAATTTATGACAGCATTGTCTTTTATGGGTGGACTAATCTTTTACAAAATAAAATGTCATTCTATTGTAATTATACTTCCTAATATTAAAATTTGAATTATATTTTTGCATCTTGTTTGCTACATAATTTAAAATCCCATTGAAATTCAGCTATTGAATTGGAATCTAAAAGGCATGCTCAGTCCAATTCTGAATGGTGCATAACCCTGGTATGCATATGTATATACTGTATACAGTATATGCATATACTGTACGCTCACCTAGAACTTTTGATATTACCATTTTTATTGATTTGAAAAACAGAACTTGAGTGCCCAGGACCTCGCAAACAAAATTCTGGACTCCTGAATCCTCGAATAAGACCAGAAAGCATGTGTTAATCTCCATCCTCCGACTGGCATAGCCAGCTGGTCTAAAAAAAAATCTTAAATTGCATCAGACACACCCTTGCATCTCAAGATGTAGACTTGACATTTTTTAGAATCCTAGCCCACACTACCTCCTCCAATACCAAGTTTAAATCTTTCCATATTCTCTTGAGAGAAGTTGAAGTTCTGTCCCCCAGACTCTGTATTAACAGGGAGTAATGCACTGATGCCTCATGACCTTTTCCAAAAGCAGTAGTCACCACTTCCAAAGTATTTGCTGCTTTAGGGGGGTGTATGCTACTCCCGAAAATAGTACAGAGCAGGTGGCGCAGCTGTAGATAACTAAAGATACTGAGATCTGGGAATCCTAAAATGTTGAACCATATTTTCAAAAGATCTTAGCACTCCACTCTCATATTGGTCAATGAGCGTGTTAACCTCCCTCACAGTCCACTCCGACCAGCAGAAAGGGCACTTATTAATATGTAATTTTGGGTTCAGCCATATACTCGAGGCAACATTTAAATAAATTAAACACTCGCTGCGTGCAAATTCGAGATAACGGGGTGTGACTTCTCTGATTAGTTTGATAGAAAGGCTTTGTAATGGCAAAATAGGGGCAAGAACATCCTGTTCAATACAAAACCAGGGAGGGGTTCTCTCAGGTGGAAGTATCCAATGAGCCAAATATCTGAGGCCGAATGCGTAATAATAAAACAAAATCAATTGGCCTATGTAACTTATTGAAATGTAATCTGGGACGCTTGCCATACCAAATGAAGGACTTCGCTATGCTAACAAATTGTTTGACATAAGAGAGGGGATATCTACAGGGAGAAACTGTAGCAGGTAGTTGAATTTTGGAATACAATTCATTTTAATAACATTAACCTTCCTAATCATGTAATGAAGCCCACCTGCCCACATCACTCGAAAACCTTTTTATTAAAGAGTCAAAATTAACTCTAAATAAATCACACAAATTTGCTGGGAATAGAATGCCCAAATACTTGATGTCCTGTTTGGGCTACTGAAAGGTGCCCAGCTGAAAAGCTGTTACTGGGCAGTCTGCTGTCAAAAACAAAGCTTTGGATTTAGAACAATTAACTCTGTATCCCAAGAACTTGAAAAAGGAATGAATAATTCTGTGGAGGCAAGGCATAGATCTAGTCATCGGAGACAAATAATAAAATATTATCTTTGTAAAGCAAAAGCTTATATGCCATACCTCCCTCCACCACCCCTGGATAATCATCTTCCTTTCTTATTGCAGCTGCTAATGGTTCCAGGGCAAGACAGAACAATAATGGGGAAAGAGGGCAACCCTGCCAGGTGCCCCTATCCAGAGTAAAATAATCTGAACTTAATCTGTTTGTTTGTACCGCCACTACGGGATGTCTATAAAGTAAATTAATCCATCCAATAAAAGTATTCCTGAACCCATATATTTCCAAAATCTTAAAAATATTTTTCCATTCTACTATAACAAAGGTCTTTTCGGCATCAAGTGAGATGGCAGTGACCAGAGTCTTATTGTTCACCACTGACCACATGATATTAATGAAACACCTAATGTTATCAGAAGAGATGCTGCCAAGAATAAACTCCGCCTGATCTATATGTATATGAGAAGTCATAACTTAACTAAATCTGTTTTAACATCAAGCTGGATCAGGGAATGGATGGTAACTCTTACACTCGCTTGGATCTTTGTCCTTTTTAAGAATCAGACTGATCCAGGCTTGTGTCATGGTTGGCGGAAGCTTCCTATTCTTTAATGATTCAGTTTAAACTTCTAATTGATGTGGAGCCAATTCTGTAGCATAAGATCTAAAATATTCACAGCAAAACCATCTGGCCCCGGAGCCTTGCCTGTAGTCAAGGCCTTAATTACTCTACCCCGCCAAGCTTCCAAGGTTATCTCAGAATCAAGAGAATTGTTTTGCTCATTTGTCAATTTAGGGAGTTCTAATGGTTCCACAAAGTTTCTAATGTCTTCATCAGTAGATGAAGATGTGGAGCTATAGAGATAAAAATAGAATTCTTTAAAAGCATTATTAATATCAATGGCTGAGGTAAATATTTCACCACCAGCAGATTTCACTGAGTAGAAAAAGACTCTCTCTGTTTTATATATCTAGCCAAATGCTTCCCTGCTTTGTCCCCTGACTCTGACTGAATATGACTGTCTTGCACTGAATAACCAAAACTCCACCTTCCGCGACAAAATAGTATTATATCTATATTTCATTCAGGTCAATTCTCTGAGGTCATCAGAAGATCATTGGCACTTCATCTCTGCCTCTGCAGCTTTAATATTCCCTTCAAAGTCCACAAGTTCTTTTGCTTTGGATTTTTTGATGAATGAGGCATACTGTATGATTCAACTTCTAAGAACCACCTGAAGTGCCTCCCAAGCCATGCCCACAGAGAATACTGAGGATCAGTTGGTCTCCATATAGAAATTGATTTCAGCCTTTAGCATTTGTTGGAATTCAGGATTTTGCAAAAGGGATACATTAAAGCTCCAACTATATGATTTCTTTTTCTCTATATGTGGCAACACCTCTAAACTCACCAGGGCGTGATCTGAGACTAAAATGTTTCTGATTGAGCAATCAACAACAGATGAAATGATGGACTTAGATATTAAAAAAACACTATTCTAGAATAAATCTGATGAAAAGAATGTATAGTCTGTAGCAAATGGGTTCAAATGTCTCCAAATATCTGTAAGACCATGACTTTTACACATCCTATGAAGTGTCAATGTTGCTCTAGGGGGCTTACACACTTTTGCTTCACTATGATCAAGGACTGAGTCCATCAATAAATTAAAGTCTTCTCCCAATATTGTATCATGAGGGGTGCCAGTGGCTTGCATCATCCCTTCAAAATCCATAAAAAAGCACTGATCATCAGCATTAGGTTCGTAAATATTAGCCAAAATAAAACGTTGTCCCTGATTTTCTTGACTCTTCCTAATTTATCTGTAATCTGTTTGAGACATTTTAATTGTAGATGTTTGCTTATCAATGTAATGACTCCCCTGCTCTTACTTTAGCCAGCACTAAAGAAAACATGTCCACCCCATATCTTCCCAAATTGTTCAGCTTCTTGCAGGGAAAATTTGTTGAAGAAACACTATAACATATTTCTTACATTTAAGAAAAGACCCTCTTTCTTTTTCTATTAACATTTGACATTTTGACGTATTATAAAAAATAGATTGTGTGTCAAAATAAAATTAGAAAGACCACATTCCAACATTAGTGCAATAATCAAACCCCAAACTTTCCCCAGAACCAAACAAACAGAAAAAAGAAAAATGTTCTCATTAACCCCATGCACGACTGCAGCTACCGTCGTCCATCCCTCTAAACTCAAACAGTACATGTATGCTGTAGAGCAGAGGAGGGTGGGGCCTGGCTGGAACAATACATGCCCGGTCCCCAATCAGCCTGATTGGGGCGCACAAGGGATAAAGGTGGCCGGTGACAGCGGTTCGAGAGAGAGAGAGAATGACATGGAGCTGCTCTGTGTTTATGTTTGTGTGTTTTTCGTTCGGTTTATTATTAAAACTATTATTTATGTTGCCTAGCCGGTTCTTGCGGATGCCCGTTGCGGAGTACTCGACACTGCCGTCCACCCAGGGGAGCGTCGCTGCAATCCACCGGGGGACGGAATAGCCCAACCGCCCGGACACGGGGAACAACCGCCGTCCGTGAGACGAGTGGAGACTGGACTCCACGACCGCCTGGAGCGATAGAGCCGCTGCTAGGGGTGGAGGAGTGTCCCCACGAGTTGCCGGGAACACGGAGTGGCGCTCTATCCGTCGGGGGTCGTAGGTCTGACTCCGGTCCGCCCGGGGAGGAGTGGCTGCCGTCCGGACAAGTAAATACTTTGCGGCCATCTTTATTATCTATTCTCAATTTGGCCTGGAACATCAATGCAAAAGTGTCCTTCCATTGATGTAAGTGTTTCTTGGATTCCTTGAATCGATCACATTTCTCTCATGTTGAAGTCTTGGAACAAGAAAATGTTGTGGTTCTTCCAAGAAAGCCATCCTTTACTCCTTGTCTCGCATAACACAAGATATTTATCTGATTATCTCAGAAGTTTGGCCAGAATTGATCGGCCTTTCTCCCTCTGTGGCTCTCCAAGCCGGAACACTGTGAGCTTGGTTGATTTCCATCTTATGGCCTGTTATGTCGAGCAGACTCGGAAAGAGCTTGTTTAGGAATTTCACCATATTAAGCCTTCTTCACAGAAAGCCTTCTTCTTTCTCAGGAATTCCAACAATTCGGACATTGATACGATTCCCAAAGTCTTCCAATTTTTCCCAAATGCGTTGCAAGTCTATGTTGTTCGCTAGCGGATCAGCAGCTGATTCCTTCTCTGATAACTCCAGATAATCTATCCATTTCTTGATGTCCCCCATTCTTGTAACACTGTGGTCCTATTAAATTGCCAGACATGGTCTTCTGCTGTTGAAGCCCATCCACCTCAAAGTTCGACATGTGAATTCTGAGATGCTATTCTGCTCACTACAATTGGACAGAGTGGATATCTGAGTTACTGTAGTGTTTCTGTCAGCTCAAACCAGTCTGGCCATTAGCGGTTGACCTCTCTCATCAACGAGGCCTTTCCATCCGCTGAACTGCCTCTCACTGGATGTTTTTTTTTTTGGGCACCATTCTGAGTGAACTCTAGATCCCAGGAGATCAGCAGTTACAAAAATACTCAAACTAGCACCAACAATCATGTTTCTCCATTCTGATGGTTGATGTGAATATTAACAGAAGCTCCTGACCCATATCTGCATTTTATGCATTGCACTGCTGCCACACTTTTGGCACGATTAGATAATCGTACAATTAAATAGGTGTACAGATCTTCCTATTAAACTGCTCTGTGAGTGTATGTGTATTTCAGTGTTTCTTGCTCTCATTCAGGCCCTGTGCATCAGTCTGACTGTGGTTCTAGTCCCTTTTTGGAACTGGCTGAGTAAATAGAAAAGTTGGCCAGAGCTGCAGGAGACAGGTGGAGATAGGAAACAGGGAAACGGGAAAGAACAAGAGTGCATTTCATCCCATACTACTGAAGTCCCCAGAGAGCACCTAATTTCAGACAGAGTGGAGCAGACAGGCATCTTGCCCTCCCACCCTTAAAGACCGGGAGCCCTGATGAGGCAAGGTGGCCCAGGAGTCAAGTGTGTACTCCTTGCCCTCTGACTGTTTTTCTTTAATGCTGGGCTTTGATGGATTGGTCCAAACTTTTCCTCTGGCAGGGAGCGCTGCAGTCTGTGGTCAGTGGCTTCACTTGAAGCTCCAGGACATTGCATCACTGAGCAGCTATGCTTATTGGTCTTGATGGCAAAGTTCTTAATGTGTTATGCTTATGGGCTGCAACACTCTTTTGGTTTTAAGGAGGCATTTTAAAATCTTTTCATGATTTTACATTAATTGGAAAACACAAAGTGCAGTTATTTATGCAGTTAATTATCTTTTTTGGAAATAGCAAGGTTACATTTTGTATGTATGTTAGTGTAGATTTGTGGTATTGATAATTAAAAAAGCAAAAAAATTCAGCAGATAGGTGCCTTAATTTTTTTGAGAGTCTTTGCGTTAAATAACAAAATATCAAACTAAGTGGAATAATTTTAAACAAAGATAGCTCAAGCGTACTTAAAAAAAAATAAAAAGGAATTTTCACTTTTAATTTATATAAAACGCACTTACTGTCCATAATCAAGACAAAAAGTAGTTGGACAATTTCTTGTCAAATGTAGATGTCTCAAAAACGTAAAGTTAGTTCTGAGACAATACGCTAGCGTAATTTGTTTGCAGATGGTACTTGGTTTGAGTCCTGTATCATATGGGCTAATAGGCTCCACTGGACCACGTGCACATGAGATGCATTAGAAAGTAAGGTACCACAGAAATAAACCTTTAGATTTGGTGTGATACATCTCAACTGAATTATTATTGTATAGAATGGAGAGGAAAACATTGATTTTCAATGTATTTCTTTTCATATTTCTGGAACATGTTTAGGCCTACTCAAAGGTACAATGCCAACTCAATTAAACAAGACTTTGGCACTTAAATTTACAGTGATAATATTTTTTTTTTTATGCACTTTCTTTTTGCAATCTGTCTTTTAGGGGAAAGTGACACATTGGTTTGTCTTGAGGATGGGCTGTGGTCATACCCAGAAGCTTACTGCAAGATTGAATGCCAGAATCCACCTTCTGTACCCAATTCCAAGCTACTAGTTCTCCAGTGTGATGAGGATGGACATGATGTGGGCACTGTATGCCGTTACAAATGCAACCCAGGATATTATGTTACTGGCACGCTTGACAAAAAGCCAAGAAAGTGAGTTGTGATCTGTATAGTTTAAACTAATTTCTAGGCATAGGTTACTGTGTTGACAAATTTTGAAGCCTGCTTCCAGCATCTAAGTTGTTCACATGTTTGTAATAAGATCGAATTCTCACTCCATGTGTTTCATAATATCTTTCAGCAATGGAGTCAGCAGTGTACTTTGATGAATGGTCTGATGGCGTGTTGTTTTGTTATTCTATTCAATCAAGCTATATTATATTGCTTAGCAAGATTTTAGCACATCTTGAGGGGGCCAGCGTTTGCACCTGCAATGTCTTTATGAGTTATAAAAACAGCTGGTAAAATACGTGAATGTCTTTTAACTGATTTGAATTGGACATTAATACCAGAAGCGATAGCCAGCGTGTCTCATCAAGGCATTTAAATGATCCTGTTTATTAATACCATTGGTGTGTTTGTTCTAAAAGTTATTTCATTATGAAGGCTGAGAAAATGGTTTATGGTCTAAGGAAAGGTGTTATGCCATTATAAAGGTAGTTTTAGCCTTTGCTTCTGTATGATCTTTCTCAGTGAACACTGCTCCCCAATTTATTTTCTTTGGATTTATTGGCTATTTAGCTGTACCAGATGTTTTGTCACATGGCTTTGGTGTTACATCCCTTGTAACTGGGAGAGAATGTTATTCAAGAAATGTTGGAATCACTACTTTCAAATGTTGTGCAAAATTAAGAATGGGAGTTGACAGAAAGCCTAAATTTAACAGGCCGCTATTGTTGACATTAACACTTTTATTGGCTAATTCTCAAAACCATGTTAAATGGTTTTAGCACAATTATGCTAAGACATCAAATTTGGCTTAAATTGTAGTCAACATTGTATGTATTGTTCATGGATAAGTATCAATCATGAGTATTTTTATCAAGTTCTGAAAAGTATTGATATCACTGTTTCATTTAATTAAAAATAGGACTGTTGGTTTAACATTTTAATTCAGTGCAATTAATTTGATAAAAATTATGCCTAAAAAAGTAATGCAATAATCATGTGCATGGACGTAATAAGGAATATTCATACCATCAGAGCAATTAAAACTTGAGGTGTCACCTATTTTCAGCAGGATGCATTAATCGAAACGCCAGCTGTGTTGGCAATGCGCAGCTGTATAGACCAAACTCAGGCTAGCTTGACACCAGTGACAGCACAAGATGAGAATGAGTTCTCGTGTTCAAAAACAGCTGGATGAAGTGCAATTCCCAATGTGAAATCCCGAGACGTGTTTCAAACTACGTTTAACTTGACACAGCAACCTAAAAATGCGGTGTTTATGACAGGATGCAATCAAAGTGAGATGCTCCAAAAGCATCAGTCTGATGCATGTATAAATTGTCCTTATAATAAATCTGTCTCAGACAGATTTACAAACTCTGTAGACTGAAGGCCTGTGATAGGATGTCCAATGATATGGAATTAAACAATATATTGCCTTCTAAAGCCACATTTTGTTGGGGGTTGCTGCTAATCCAGCTGAATATAATTTTAGCCAGGCTGGGAAACCAGCTAGACCAACTAAGACCAGCCCACCATCTTGTGTTTCAGAAGGATTCTGTCCACATAATCAGTAGAATGGAAGTCTCACTAGATTTTGAGACAACAGCTATTGTAATATGTGTAAAAGAACATTTGTACATGAAATTGTGTTATCCCTCCTAAATAACCTATGTTATTCTCAGGAAGTTTCTGAGGTTGGAGTGTTTGGAGGGGGGGAAGTGGCAGGAGGGCAGCTGTTCACCTGTTACGTGCCCTGCTTTGCCTCTGATGTTTGAGGGCATGTACACCTGCACAAACAACTTCAGCTTTGATAGCATCTGCACCCTACAGTGTCCTAACCTAACAGAAAGGGTAGCTGCTACTTATGAACTTGTATTTTACATAAGGTATCTTGCATATCTACACTGTATGGCCAAAAGTTTGTAGACACCCATACACCACACCCATATGTGCATTTCATTTCAAGACCATGGATATTATAGTTTCAAGCATTCCACTAGATCTTCAACATAGCGCTGAGTATTTGCTCAGACATGAAACACATCAGATACAGAAGCCTCAGTGAGTTCAGTCATTAATGTTGGGTGATGGGGCCTGGATCACAGTCTGCATTCCAATTAATTCCAAAGGTATACAATAGGGGTGAATAAACCATTTCTTAATGGACATCACCTTAAGATTTGTCTTCTGTGGAGTTTAGTGGGCTAACCACATACATTTTGACCATGTAGTGTACAGTATGCGTAGAGCGTCCTTATTTTTGTTACAGACTTAATACATTTGCTTCTCCCTAAAGTCCAGCATTCGCTGCACAAAAGACGGCAGATGGACCGAGGACTTCACTATGTGTAAAAAGATAGAGGGATCATGCCAGGCTCCTCTTGACTTTAACCTGGTGGAATACATCTGTGACGAGGGCTTTGATGTGGGTAAGGATTAAAATTGACAAGAAATATATTTAACATTTTGGTTATCAAATCAAAGTTGCCCTTATACCTCATTTTGTGATGTTGCTTCAACTGTCGATTTGAAACCAGAAGAACGAAATGGCTCAATAAAATGAGAAGAAAACACCCCTTAACATTAAACAAACAGCGCTACACGATTTTACAGTGATGTGCAACCTGTACATATCTGTTCACATTTAAAACATTTTTTGGGGGTTTCTGGACCCTTTAGCATAAATGCCACTTGGTTTGATATTTTTTTTTATCAAATGCAGTTACATTCATATATTTTAAGTGTGACTTAAGTATCAAAATACTGTTAATAACAATATGCACCTCTTTCTGATTTTACATTGTTTTCTGAAATAGTAATTATTATTTTTTTTCCAGATGTGCATTTATAAGCCACTGTATTAATCCGTTCTAATATGAGGTATAGAAATACCTGGAGCACATGACCACAGTCAGTTGCATGCAGTAGAATAGTTTTGAGTGCCAACCTGCCTATAAAAAAGCTGTTGAACTATGGATGACCAGTTAAGAGTTTGGCAATTCATGTGTTGACATTAATAAATTCAACAGATGTAAATGAGGGTTAAAGCAAAGCTCGCTTTGTGTCATGGCAGGTGCGGTCTGCTACCCGACATGCATTGTGGCCTTAAGTGACCCTGTAGTGTTAGCCAATGGCACTTCATCTGATACAGTAGAGCACTGGATTCTTCCCAGCAAAGTTCAGGTGAGGTAGCGGGAACAGTTTGCAACAACTTGTTATTTGATATTAATGGCTGTTTTTCTAGTGCTTCCACCAAACTCCAAGTGAAATCTTTATGTACACGCTGACAACCCTCCCTTTTCCATTTTTACTATTAAAGCCACCTTAAAAGTGCAAACTCTGTCCTTTGCCTTAAAACAGGTTGTTTGAGAGAATAGTAGCATGATTTTGATCATCTGTAAATGTGAATATCATCTGTCCACACCTGTTAGTCAATGGTTAAGTAAATATGCACATCACAGAAAGTGGAAAATTGCTATGACAGGTGATCATGC
Source organism: Xyrauchen texanus (assembly GCF_025860055.1). NCBI lineage: Eukaryota > Metazoa > Chordata > Actinopteri > Cypriniformes > Catostomidae > Xyrauchen > Xyrauchen texanus. The sequence goes on along the minus strand of NC_068284.1, from coordinate 32,506,787 downwards.
TGTCCTTGTTTTCCCTATTCAGAATTCATGCTTAAAGGTTGAAGCAAGTATTTCTTGTAGATATAAACCAGCATTGTCTCTGATGAAGCTTTTTACCCCTCATATGTTATTGAAAAATGGCACCTCCCTTTGATTTTCGTGGTTATTTTTTACCGAAAGCATCAGATTTTTAACCTTTTTTTTTTTTTATGATGATGATAATGATGATGATGATGATAATGAATGACCATTTATTCTTCCCTGAAGTAAGAACAAAAAGATTATGCATTTAATTTCGGATTTTATGCTATTTTGATATTATTTACATGTCAATTTCTACATTTTGCAATAAATTTGAATATGCAAATTGACAAATTAAAAAACCCAAAAACAATTCAGAACCTGCTATCTGATGATGACTTGAAAACCATGTCATGCCAGTAAGAGCCAGTAGATGGCTTTAGCCACCTACCGTATAGAGTCTGATGGCTTGTTGTAATCTAATTTGATATTTATCAAAATATATGCATTTGGATTAGACATTATCAAACTATTATTTGTCAAAGTTAAGCATTTTTTTATTTATTTGTGTCAGTTTTTGCAGTTATTACCATTATGCTTGCAATCAAACCTGACCATTGTGTTACAAACAGAAGAAACAAAATATTTTTTTTTCTAACATTTAATAACATTTAAAACATTTAAAATGCTAAAAATGTTATAACTCAAAGTAAATGCATAATAACGTCAAGAAAATTTACACCAAGAAAAAGATCAATTAACTGCAAAATACTGTAAATTCAATTAAAGTATAAAACAAGTATAAATGCAATTTAAAACTTTCTATATTAAAACATTATTTTGCAAACATGGTTCTGTGTGTGTGTGTGTGTGTGTGTGTGTGTTCAGCATTGTGAGTGTATTACCCCGTCTTACCCCTTCCTTTCTGAGTGTGTGTGTTTAGCAATTTGACTGATTTATTGTTTGTTTGTTTTTTTATTGACAAATGTAAAAAAAAAAAAAATCTCTATTTTATAGTCTCTCCAGTTCATTTTTGGGTGTGTTTGTGAGTGAGTGGTGAGTATTTTTTGCACTGAGGATATTTTAGTTTCACCCTGTAATTTCTGACTGTTTTTTTTTTCTGTATTGTGGCGGATTTATTGATTGAATTTGACAGTTATATATATATATATATATATATATATATATATATATATATATATATATATATATATATATATATATATATATATATATATATATATATATATATATATATATATATCAGTCATATCAAATGTGTCGCTATTTTTAATTATTATTATAATTTATTTTATGACCACTTAGACTTATCAAATCAAGCCCATGTTATTTTTTTATATATTCAGACAAAGCCGGTTTAGTTGGTAAAGAAGTTCTGGTTGTGACACCCACATACCAACATCTCATAATGGAGACCAGCTTCCAAAACACAACATATGCTGTTGACCAGTAATTATGTTTTTTTGACAGGAAAGGATGACTCTCAGAAATGTAAAAACACCCAGTGTTCTGATTTTCGTTTGGGTGGCTTTATTTGGAACCAAGAGGCCAGGGAGCTTCAAGACTAAATATTTTGGAAGCAATGTTTGTAACTGAAATCACATCTTTGGCACATCAGAGTGATAAGTTGGATTGGGCTGCATTGATTTGTGCTCCAAAACCATATTCAGATCACTCCACATCTGAAATCTTGCTGCAAAATAGTTTACCGGGTCTGTCCTTATCATCATGTCAGCTCGTGAGAGTAATGATTACACTGAGACGTTTTTACAAGAGACAATTAAATTGCCACACATCAAGCACAATGTTATGTTTCACTGTTGCCCTCTGTCTGCCATTTTTGTCACCTTTGCATTCCATAGTTTTCACTTTTGTCCCTTGTTTAGCTCCACTGTCTCACTTGTCATTGTTTAGAACTACACTTCCCAGAATCCACATGCCATCATCACTGCCATTTTGTTCATTGTTTTCACCTGTGTCTCATTCAGTCATCACTCACTGTGTATTTAAGCCCTGCTTTTTGTTCACTCCTTGTCGGTTGTTGAATGTTGTTAGCCTGGTGTGTGTTCCCTGCCCGTGGTTTCTATGTAATGTTTATTTCCCCATTGAGGGTTTTCCTTTGTGTTTTGCCTGTTTGTTTATGTAATAAAGTTGAACTGCAACTGGATCTGCATCTCCTCGTCTGCCTTCGCTGCTCGTTCATAACACACGATGCCTGACTCCCATTGTTTAGAATGATAAATCAGCACCTCTAAGTACAGTTTACTTTCCAGGAATGGTGTCCAAAGTATTGCAGATTGGGTAAGAATGATGAGGAAAGGTCACAGTAGGAGGGAGATGAAACAGAGATAAGCAAGTTTCTTTCCAGAAATTCTGCTTTAAAAACAGGTCAGATTTCCAAGTCTGAGAATAGCCATTTTACGTCAAATCAATGAAATGTCTGTTCAAATTGGAAAGACAAGGGGGAAAGTCTAACTCATCATATTAATTGAATATTAATTTGCAATGTTATTTTTTGGCACAATTATTACATCTGAGCTTTGTCTTTTGAAACAGAGTTGGATGTCATTAGATTTCTGGACACAAAGAATATACAAAAAGAAACACATTTTTCAAATTTGATCTTGAGAGGATACATATTACAAGAACTCAATCAATAGTAATAATTCACTTCTGGTGTTTAATGATGTCACAAAAGCAGTGCAGTAATTTGTCTCTCCCTAAATTTATCTTGCTTCCTCATTTCTCTTATTTGACAGAGCATTGTCTGTGCTGGCATGTTGAAGTGGCATCCAAATCCAGCACATATCCACTGTATTCAGGCATGTGAGGTGAGTACCATCTACTGCATAATTGTTTTGGTAGTGAAGTGCAACATTATGTCTTTGAAAGTCTTTGAGTCAAAAAAGTCTCTGACAGCTAATGCAGTTTTGGACAAAATGTTGATTTTTGTCCACTCTCATTGAGACAGTTAATGGTAAGGTGAAATTTTAGAGGATCTTTAAGGAATTGTTCACTCAAATGAAAATTATTTCATTCTTTACTCACCATCATTTTTCTTTTTTTTTTTTTTTTTTTCCAACTATTTTTCCATAGAAAATTGTATTCATACAAAATCTATTTTTGTTATTCATTGAAACGCTCTCTAATAAAATATGGCAGCTTAGAAGCAATTTATCATATAAGGTTATATGTAAAATATGTTGTGTCCCCAGACACACTAGTATCAATGATGTTTGATGTAAATGACATCCAACCTGTGACATAGGCTCCATTTCTTTATTTGAGTTGCGATGGATTTCTGCAGTGGAAACATAATAATCAGCACAGAGTTCACATATGCTCCCTGTCAGATAAAACAGATGAAAGATGACTTTGAGAGATAACCACCAGCACAGCATTGAGGTGGTCCCCCATGCCAATTGGGAGGACCGGAGATCTCTATAATCAGTGATAAATGCTGAAGGTGTTGATTGGTTTAGTTTTACGTGCCAACTATTGTGTCATGGTACTTCATGTAGTGGACCTGTTTTGCTCTTCATTATCTCTGTAGTCATAACTCTATAAAAAGTGGTAACCTCCAATTGTTACGCTAAGGAGCGTTTTCTACCTAAACTAAGCATTGTTTTTGCAAACTAATGTATTTATGTTGATTCAGTTATGTTAAAGATTTTTGACATGAATCATACCAGTGAATTTAGATGTTACCACATGAAGCTCGTTTTTAGGTTAACGTTTTGACAGTGTACAGTATGCACTTCTATAAACCAGTCTATTTTACCAAAATGGAACTTACAAACCAAACCTTGTGTTCCATTAAAACATTGTCAAAATAGGTCATAACAGATCAAGCTAGTAGCAAATAACATGTCTTATAAGTGGGTTTCTTTGACGCCATTTAGACCCACAGGAATTCAGAGTTGGAATACTTGTGACCACTTAGGATGAATTGAATCCAAAGAGTCAAGAAATATCATAATTTCTGTTTTCTATTTTTATTTTGTCTGTGTATGGTTTACACATTCCCCCAGTTTACATTTACATCAGTAATGAGACATTTTGTTGCCAGTGATCCAACACCATTCACTCTCATATGGAGACATCTTTAACATTTCCTGTAGCCAAGAGAAACATTGAGTGTATTGGCTTATGGACTGTATGCCACATCTTCCCACAGAACGTTGACAGATTGATTCTCCGCGGAGCACCTTTTATCACAAAAATAAAACAGAATGAAAATATCATTGCCACTGTAAAATGTGGTAGATTCATGATCATAAAACATATTATTCCACCTTGTCTTCCTCCAAAGTTCTCCCCACAATTTACAATGGTGTTTAAACTCACCCCAAGCACTAACTCATCAAACTTTGTGGACAATCTTGGTGCAGAGGTGCCAAAGCAAATGAACGATCTTATCGGTGCGTGTAGGTCTTTTGGACGGAGGGAATTCAGTGGACTTTATGTAACTTATGGATGTATTTAACCAGTTATAAAATAATCACAAATAATATGTTATATGACAAAAGTAGCATACCAGATTCGCTAAAAGTCAACTGACGTGAAACATCATATTAGTGCAGTGTAGATTTACACAATTTTGTCATGTGAAACCTGGAAGAAAAAATAGTGATGACATTAAATGTTGAGTGTTTTGGAAAATAAAGGATAACTGTTTATCGTAATTCCCTCTGAATATTTGCTTGATCAATGTCAGGGAACATATCTAAGTGAAAGGGTGGAGTGAGTATGCCATTTAAATTAATCATGTGCGAGGCTTGGATACAATTTTTTTTTTTTTTTTTTTAATTATTAAGGATAACTCATAGCCTTGTTTTTTTAGAAGGAAAAAAGCCTCTAAAGATTCCATTCGTGCATCCACGTGGAGATCGTGTATTCTCCAGCATAGAAGCGGTTACATTCTCTAAAACTAGTTGTATCCATCCCGCATCTGTTGTCACCCTGCAGCTCTTGACTGGTTGCCCACTAAAGCTAAGCAGGGTTGAGACTGGCCAGTTCCTGGATGGGAGACCGCCAGGGAAAACCAAGGTTGCTGCTGGAAGTGGTATTAGGGTGGCCAGCAAGGGGGTGCTCACCCTATGGTCTGTGTGTGTCCTAATGCCCCATTATAGTGACAGGGATGCTATTCTGTAAAAAGGCACCATCCTTTGGATGAGATGTTAAACTGAGGTCCTGACTCTCTGTGGTCATTAAAAATCCCAGGACACTTCTTGTACAGATGTCCAAAAAAAAAAGCCAAATTGGCATCTATCTATCAATCATGGCCTTGTATTAATCTCCATCCCTGAATTAGCTACATCACTCTATTCTCTCCTCCCCACCAATAGCTTGTGTGGTGGGTGTTCTGGTGTACTGTGGCTGCCATTGCATCATCATCCCTATGCTATTTAAAGTGCTTTGAGTGCCTAGAAAAGAACTATATAAATGTAAGGTATTATTATTATCTCTGACAGTGACAATTTTAGCAATTTGCATTTATTTAATTAAGCTAACAAACTTTGGGTATCGCATAACTTTTGTGAGGTAAAAACATTTATACAATTTGTGTAAGTGAAGGTTGTTGATGATATAGATATCTTCACGTGATTGAAACACTGATTCACCGATTACACAAGAGATAATCACAATGCCATTGTGTCTTTCAATAACTCATCTTATGTTTGTAAAACTCATTTGTTTTTTTGTTTTTTTCGTTCTGTGATTTTGTAGTAAAGAGGTGCACTGTTTGGAGGAGAAATGCTATATGGAAGTGGGCTCCCGTCTGAAAGCAGGCGAAGCGTATTAGAGAGAAAAAAACAAAAAACATTTATAGTTTTTGAATTTTTATAATTGCATTGATATAAGTTGATAGCTACATTTTTTTTTTCAGACTATATCTGCATGACTTTTTGAATTGCCACACAATTGGCTGATAAGATAATCACATGAATAAGTAGGTATACAGGTGTTCCTTATAAAGTGCTTGGTGAGTGTTTATATATACACAGGTATGCCTTTGCTTAGCAAAACCCCAAATACACCAAGACTATAATATAAACTAGATAGGTACATTTCCTAAAGAAAATGTGAGTGGTGCTTGCTGTGGCAAAACTCGTCAAATAGCATGTTATAACTTGAAAAGAACAAAAATTATGGTCATAAATAAATCAACCCAGAAGTCTGTACGATTTTCTGGTGCAGAAATATGTGATTTGTTACTCGGTTGCTAGGGTAAGCCCATGTGGTTGCTATGCAGTTACCAAGGTAATACAATACATGGCTCCTTTCCATCCTGAGTGAAATAAGTCAACCCGGAAGTCTCTACTATTTTCTGGTGCAGAGATATGTGATTTGTTACTCGGTTGCTAGGGTAACCCCATCTGGTTGCTAGGCAGTTACCATAGTGATTGTAATCAAGTCTCCTTGCCATCCTGAGTGAAATAAATCAACCCAGAAGTCTGTACTATTTTCTGGTGCAGAGATGTGTGATTTGTTACTCGGTTGCTAGGGTAACCCCATCTGGTTGCTCGGCAGTTACCATAGTGATAGTAATGAAGTCTCCTTGACATCCTGAGTGAAATAAGTCAACCCGGAAGTCTCTACAAATTTCTGGTGCAAAGATATGACTTGTTACTCTGTTGCTAGGGTAACCCCATGTGGTTGCTAGGCAGTTACCATAGTGATACTTATCAAGTGTCCTTGCCATCCTGATTGAAATAAATCAACCCAGAAGTCTCTCTGATTTTCTGGTGCAGAGATATAGTTATTGCTAAACGGTTGTTAGAGTACTCTGTTTAGTTGCTAGGGAGTGGCTTGGCAGCTGCCAATCATGAATCTCCAAAGGGCTTTGACGCGTCAAAGTTTGACGCAATGTTAAGTCTATGGGATTTTTCGGCTGCTTTTTTGCTCCTGGGGCAAACACCGTAACCCTGATCGCTTATAAAAGTCATAGCACACGTGTCCTCAATAGGCCGTTCGATTTGACACCTCATTCGTGGGTCTACGCCAAACGGTGCAGGACAAGTTAGGTGCCAAAGTTTTGTTAAGAGATATAATAATAATAACTAGATAGGTACATTTCCTGAAGAAAATGTGAGTGGTGCTTGCCGTGGCAAAACTCGTCAAACAGCATGTTGTAACTTGTAAAGAAAAAAAATTATGGTCATAAATAAATCAGCCCAGAAGTCTGTACGATTTTCTGGTGCAGAAATATGTGATTTTTTACTCGGTTGCTAGGGTAAGCCCATGTGGTTGCTATGCAGTTACCAAGGTAATACAATACATGGCTCCTTTCCATCCTGAGTGAAATAAGTCAACCCGGAAGTCTGTAGTGTTTTCTGGTGCAGAGATATGTGATTTGTTACTCGGTTGCTAGGGTAACCCCATCTGGTTGCTAGGCAGTTACCATATTGATACTAATGAAGTGTCCTTGCCATCCTGGTTGAAATAAATCAACCCGGAAGTCTGTACTCTTTTCTGGTGCCGAGATATGTGATTTGTTTCTCGGTTGGTAGGGTAACCCCATCTGGTTGCTAGGCAGTTACCATAGTGATAGTAATCAAGTGTCCTTGCGATCCTGAGTGAAATAAATCAACCCGGAAGTCTGTACTCTTTTCTGGTGCCGAGATATGTGATTTGTTTCTCGGTTGCTAGGGTAACCCCATCTGGTTGCTAGGCAGTTACCATAGTGATAGTAATCAAGTGTCCTTGCGATCCTGAGTGAAATAAATCAACCCGGAAGTCAGTACTATTTTCTGGTGCAGAGATATGTGATTTGTTACTCGGTTGCTAGGGTAACCCCATCTGGTTGCTAGGCAGTTACCATAGTGATAGTAATCAAGTGTCCTTGCCATCCTGATTGAAATAAGTCAACCCAGAAGTATCTACGTTTTCTGATGCAGAGATATGTGATTTGTTACTCGGTTGCTAGGGTAACCCCATGTGGTTGCTAGGCAGTTACCATATTGATACTAATGAAGTGTCCTTGCCATCCTGGTTGAAATAAATCAACCTGGAAGTCTGTACTCTTTTCTGGTGCCGAGATATGTGATTTGTTTCTCGGTTGCTAGGGTAACCCCATCTGGTTGCTAGGCAGTTACCATAGTGATAGTAATGAAGTGTCCTTGCCATCCTGAGTGAAATAAATCAACCCGGAAGTCAGTACTATTTTCTGGTGCAGAGATATGTGATTTGTTACTCGGTTGCTAGGGTAACCCCATCTGGTTGCTAGGCAGTAATCATAGTGATACTAATCAAGTGTCCTTGCCATCCTGATTGAAATAAGTCAACCCGGAAGTCTCTACGTTTTTGTGATGCAGAGATATGTGATTTGTTACTCGGTTGCTAGGGTAAGCTCATGTGGTTGCTAGGCAGTTACCATAGTGATACTAATGAAGTGTCCTTGCCATCCTGATTGAAATAAGTCAACCCGGAAGTCTCTACGTTTTTCTGATGCAGAGATATGTGATTTGTTACTCGGTTGCTAGGGTAACCCCATCTGGTTGCTAGGCAGTTAACATAGTGATACTTATCAAGTCTCCTTGCCATCCTGATTGAAATAAGTCAACCCGGAAGTCTCTATGTTTTTGTGATGCAGAGATATGTGATTTGTTACTCGGTTGCTAGGGTAAGCCCATCTGGTTGCTAGGCAGATACCATAGTGATACTAATCAAGTGTCCTTGCCATCCTGATTGAAATAAGTCAACCTGGAAGTCTCTACGTTTTTCTGATGCAGAGATATGTGATTTGTTACTCGGTTGCTAGGGTAACCCCATCTGGTTGCTAGGCAGTTAACATAGTGATACTTATCAAGTCTCCTTGCCATCCTGATTGAAATAAATCAACCCAGAAGTCTTTCTGATTTTCTGGTGCAGAGATATAGTTACTGCTAAACGGTTGCTAGGGTACTCTGTTTAGTTGCTAGGGAGTGGCTTGGCAGCTGCCAATCATGAATCTCCAAAGGCTGCTTGTCAGTATGAATGATATAAACCAACTCCCATGCCTCTGTGACATTCAGAATAGAAGATATCCCTGTATGGATTTTTGTTGTTAAGGTTCTCAACAATGGTTGCTAGGGAGGGGCTAGGAAGTGTTGAGGTGATGCATGATTGGCTGTTTGCTGTCCCGAGTCAAACGAGACCACCCTTGTGTTTCTATGACACTTCTATCCGGAGATATCCCTTTGATCTGTTTCAATAGAAGTCTATGGGACTTGTTGCTAAGGTGCTCTTAATGGTTGCTAGGGCGTGGCTTGATAGCCTCACAATGATCCTGAGAGACCGATTGGTTGTCTGAGTAAAATGAGCCCACCCCCTCGTCTCTATGACACTGTGATCCAGAGCTATGTTCAATACAAATCCCTATGCCTTTTCATTTCATGGGCCGTCCTACACCATTATAAGTCAATTGGGGCATTTTTGGGCAGCTCCTGCCCCCAGGGGTGCAACTTTTACCCCATATTGAGGTATGCTTTTACAGAGCCTGCCAGCCTCTTCAAATGTGGCAAATCACACGTTTCTACTGAAATCCTCGCTTGGAGCTGTGATGCGTCAAAGTTTGTCTCAATGTTAAGTCTATGGGATTTTTCGGCCGCTTTTTTGCCCCTGGGGCAAATACCGTACCCCGATCGCTTATAAAAGTCATAGCACACGTGTCCTCAATAGGCCGTTCGATTTGACACCTCATTCGTGGGTCTACGCCAAACGGTGCGGGACGAGTTAGGTGCCGAAGTTTTGTTAAGAGATATAAAAATAAAAATAAAAATAATAAGTATGTGAGATTACAATAGTGATGCTTTGCAAGCACCACTAACTAGATAGGTACATTTCCTGAAGAAAATGTGAGTGGTGCTTGCCGTGGCAAAACTCGTCAAATAGCCTGCTTGAAAAGAACAGAAATTGTGGTCATAAATAAATCAACCCAGAAGTCTGTATAATTTTCTGGTGCAGAAATATGTGATTTGTTACTAGGTTGCTAGGGTAAGCCCATGTGGTTGCTATGCAGTTACCATAGGTAATACTAATACATGGCTCCTTTCCATCCTGAGTGAAATAAGTCAACCCAGAAGTCTGTACTGTTTTTCTGGTGCAGAGATATGTGATTTGTTACTCGGTTGCTAGGGTAACCCCATCTGGTTGCTAGGCAGTTACCATAGTGATACTAATCAAGTGTCCTTGCCATCCTGATTGAAATAAGTCAACCCGGAAGTCTCTACGTTTTTCTGATGCAGAGATATGTGATTTGTTACTCGGTTGCTAGGGTAACCCCATCTGGTTGCTAGGCAGTTACCATAGTGATACTAATCAAGTGTCCTTGCCATCCTGATTGAAATAAATCAACCCAGAAGTCTCTCTGATTTTCTGGTGCAGAGATATAGTTACTGCTAAACGGTTGCTAGGGTACTCTGTGTAGTTGCTAGGGAGTGGCTTGGCAGCTGCCAATCATGAATCTCCAAAGGCTGCTTGTCAGTATGAATGATATAAACCAACTCCCATGCCTCTGTGACATTCAGAATGGAAGATATCCCTCTATGGATTTTGGTTGTTAAGGTGCTCGACAATGGTTGCTAGGGAGGGGCTAGGAAGTGTTGATTTGATGCATGATTGGCTGTTTGCTGTCCCGAGTCAAACGAGACCACCCTTGTGTTTCTATGACACTTCTATCCGGAGATATCCCTTTGATCTGTTTCAATAGAAGTCTATGGGACTTGTTGCTAAGGTGCTCTTAATGGTTGCTAGGGCGTGGCTTGATAGCTTCACAATGATCCTGAGAGACTGATTGGTCGTCTGAGTAAAATGAGCCCACCCCCTCGTCTCTATGACACTGTGATCCAGAGCTATGTTCAATACAAATCCCTATGCCTTTTCATTTCATGGGCCGTCCTACACCATTATAAGTCAATTGGGGCATTTTTGGGCAGCTCCTGCCCCCAGGGGTGCAACTTTTACCCCATATTGAGGTATGCTCTTACAGAGCCTGCCAGCCTCTTCAAATGTGGCAAATCACACGTTTCTACGAAATCCTCGCTTGGAGCTGTGACGCGTCAAAGTTTGTCTCAATGTTAAGTCTATGGGATTTTTCGGCCGCTTTTTTGCCCCTGGGGCAAATACCGTACCCCCGATCGCTTATAAAAGTCATAGCACACGTGTCCTCAATAGGCCGTTCGATTTGACACCTCATTCGTGGGTCTACGCCAAACGGTGCGGGACGAGTTAGGTGCCGAAGTTTTGTTAAGAGATATAAAAATAAAAACTAGATAGGTACATTTCCTGAAGAAAATGTGAGTGGTGCTTGCCGTGGCAAAACTCGTCAAATAGCATGCTTGAAAAGAACAAAAGTTATGGTCATAAATAAATCAACCCAGAAGTCTCTACGTTTTTCTGATGCAGAGATATGTGATTTGTTACTCGGTTGCTAGGGTAAACCCATCTGGTTGCTAGGCAGTTACCATAGTGATAGTAATGAAGTCTCCTTGCCATCCTTATTGAAATAAGTCAACCCGGAAGTCTCTACTATTTTCTGGTGCAGAGATATGTGATTTGTTACTCGGTTGCTAGGGTAACCCCATCTGGTTGCTAGGCAGTTTCCATAGTGATAGTAATCAAGTTTCCTTGCCATCCTGAGTGAAATAAATCAACCCAGAAGTCTGTACTATTTTATGGTGTAGAGATATGTGATTTGTTACTCGGTTGCTAGGGTACTATGTGTAGTTGCTAGGGAGTGGCTTGGCAGCTGCCAATCATGAAATTCCAAAGGCTGCTTGTCAGTATGAATGACATAAATCAACTCCCATGCCTCTGTGACATTCAGAATGGAAGATATCCCTCTATGGATTTTGGTTGCTAAGGTGCTCGACAATAGTTGCTAGGGAGGGGCTAGGAAGTGTTGAGGTGATTCATGATTGGCTGTTTGCTGCCCCGAGTCAAACGAGACCACCCTTGTGTTGGTATGACACTTCTAGCCGGAGATATCCCTTTGATCTCTTTCATTAGAAGTCTATGGGACTTGTTGCTAAGGTCCTCTAAATGGTTGCTAGGGCGTGGCTTGATAGCTTTGCAATGATCCTGAGAGACTGATTGGTCGTCTTAGTAAAATGAGGCAGGCCCCTTGTCTCTATGACACTGTGATCCAGAGCTATGTTTAATAAAAAATCCCTATTTCATGGGCCGTCCTACACCATTGTAAGTCAATGGGGGCAACTTTGGGCAGCTCCTGCCCCCCAGGGGTGCAACTTTTACCCCATATTGAGGTATGCTCTTACAGAGCCTGCAAGCCTCTTCAAATGTGGCAAATCACACGTTTCTGCGAAATCCTCGCTCGGAGCTGTGACGCGTCAAAGTTTGTCTCAATGTTAAGTCAATGGGATTTTTCGGCCGCTTTTTTGCCCCTGGGGCAAATACCGTACCCCCGATCGCTTATAAAAGTCATAGCACACGTGTCCTCAATAGGCCGTTCGATTTGATACCTCATTCGTGGGTCTACGCCAAACGGTGCGGGACGAGTTAGGTGCCGAAGTTTTGTTAAGAGATATAATAAAAATAACTAGATAGGTACATTTCCTGAAGAAAATGTGAGTGGTGCTTGCCGTGGCAAAACTCGTGAAATAGCATGCTTGAAAAGAACAAAAATTATGGTCATAAATAAATCAACCCAGAAGTCTCTACGTTTTTCTGATGCAGAGATATGTGATTTGTTACTCGGTTGCTAGGGTAAACCCATCTGGTTGCTAGGCAGTTACCATAGTGATAGTAATGAAGTCTCCTTGCCATCCTTATTGAAATAAGTCAACCCGGAAGTCTGTACTATTTTCTGGTGCAGAGATATGTGATTTGTTACTCGGTTGCTAGGGTAACCCCATGTGGTTGCTAGGCAGTTACCATAGTGATACTTATCAAGTCTCCTTGCTCATCCATGAGTTGAAATATCAGTCAACCCAGGAAGTCTCTACGTTATGTTCTGATGCAGAGATATGTGATTTGTTAATTGGTTGCTAGGGTAACCCCATCTGGTTGCTAGGCAGTTACCATATTGATACTAATGAAGTGTCCTTGCCATCCTGGTTGAAATAAATCAACCCGGAAGTCTGTACTCTTTTCTGGTGCCGAGATCTGTGATTTGTTTCTCGGTTGCTAGGGTAACCCCATCTGGTTGCTAGGCAGTTACCATAGTGATAGTAATCAAGTGTCCTTGCGATCCTGAGTGAAATAAATCAACCCGGAAGTCAGTACTATTTTCTGGTGCAGAGATATGTGATTTGTTACTCGGTTGCTAGGGTAACCCCATCTGGTTGCTAGGCAGTTACCATAGTGATAGTAATCAAGTGTCCTTGCCATCCTGATTGAAATAAGTCAACCCAGAAGTATGTACGTTTTTCTGATGCAGAGATATGTGATTTGTTACTCGGTTGCTAGGGTAACCCCATGTGGTTGCTAGGCAGTTACCATATTGATACTAATGAAGTGTCCTTGCCATCCTGGTTGAAATAAATCAACCTGGAAGTCTGTACTCTTTTCTGGTGCCGAGATATGTGATGTGTTTCTCGGTTGCTAGGGTAACCCCATCTGGTTGCTAGGCAGTTACCATAGTGATAGTAATCAAGTGTCCTTGCCATCCTGAGTGAAATAAATCAACCCGGAAGTCAGTACTATTTTGTGGTGCAGAGATATGTGATTTGTTACTCGGTTGCTAGGGTAACCCCATCTGGTTGCTAGGCAGTAATCATAGTGATAGTAATCAAGTGTCCTTGCCATCCTGATTGAAATAAGTCAACCCGGAAGTCTCTACGTTTTTCTGATGCAGAGATATGTGATTTGTTATTTGGTTGCTAGGGTAACCCCATCTGGTTGCTAGGCAGTTACCATAGTGATAGTAATCAAGTGTCCTTGCCATCCTGATTGAAATAAGTCAACCCAGAAGTATCTACGTTTTTCTGATGCAGAGATATGTGATTTGTTACTCGGTTGCTAGGGTAACCCCATGTGGTTGCTAGGCAGTTACCATATTGATACTAATGAAGTGTCCTTGCCATCCTGGTTGAAATAAATCAACCTGGAAGTCTGTACTCTTTTCTGGTGCCGAGATATGTGATGTGTTTCTCGGTTGCTAGGGTAACCCCATCTGGTTGCTAGGCAGTTACCATAGTGATAGTAATCAAGTGTCCTTGCCATCCTGAGTGAAATAAATCAACCCGGAAGTCAGTACTATTTTCTGGTGCAGAGATATGTGATTTGTTACTCGGTTGCTAGGGTAACCCCATGTGGTTGCTAGGCAGTAATCATAGTGATAGTAATCAAGTGTCCTTGCCATCCTGATTGAAATAAGTCAACCCGGAAGTCTCTACGTTTTTCTGATGCAGAGATATGTGATTTGTTACTCGGTTGCTAGGGTAACCCCATCTGGTTGCTAGGCAGTTACCATAGTGATAGTAATGAAGTGTCCTTGCCATCCTGAGTGAAATAAATCAACCCGGAAGTCAGTACTATTTTCTGGTGCAGAGATATGTGATTTGTTACTTTCGGTTGCTAGGGTAACCCCATCTGGTTGCTAGGCAGTATATCATAGTGATACTAATGAAGTGTCCTTGCCATCCTGATTGAAATAAATCAACCCAGAAGTTTCTCTGATTTTCTGGTGCAGAGATATAGTTACTGCTAAAGGGTTGCTAGGGTACTCTGTTTAGTTGCTAGGGAGTGGCTTGGCAGCTGCCAATCATTAATCTCCAACGGCTGCTTGTCAGTATGAATGATATAAACCAACTCCCATGCCTCTGTGACATTCAGAATGGAAGATATCCTCTATGGATTTTGGTTGCTAAGGTGCTCGACAATGGTTGCTAGGGAGGGGCTAGGAAGTGTTGAGGTGATTCATGATTGGCTGTTTGCTGCCCCGAGTGAAACGAGACCACCCTTGTGTTTCTATGAAACTTCTATCCGGAGATATCCCTTTGATGTCTTTCATTAGAAGTGTATGGGACTTGTTGCTAAGGTGCTCTAAATTGTTGCTAGGGCGTGGCTTGATAGATTCAAAATGATCCTGAGATACTGATTGGTCGTCTGAGTAAAATGAGCCCGCCCCATTGTCTCTATGACACTGTGATCCAGAGCTATGTTGAATACAAATCCCAATGCCATTTCATTTCATGGGCCGTCCTACACCATTGTAAGTCAATTGGGGCATTTTTGGGCAGCTCCTGCCCCCCAGGGGTGCAACTTTTACCCCATTTTGAGGTATGCTCTTACAGAGCCTGCCAGCCTCTTCAAATGTGGCAAATCACACGTTTCTGCGAAATCCTCGCTCGGAGCTGTGACGCGTCAAAGTTTGTCGCAATGTTAAGTCTATGGGATTTTTCGGCCGCTTTTTTGCCCCTGGGGCAATTACCGTACCCCGATCGCTTATAAAAGTCATAGCACACGTGTCCTCAATAGGCCGTTCGATTTGACACCTCATTCGTGGGTCTACGCCAAACGGTGCGGGACGAGTTAGGTGCCGAAGTTTTGTACGGAGATAGAATAATAAAAAGTATAAAAATAAAAATAAGTATGTGAGATTACAATAGTGATGCGCCACTAAAATAAAAGTATAATGATGAGATTACAATAGTGATGCTTTGCAAGCACCACTAAAAACTAGATGGGTACATTTCCTGAAGAAAATGTGAGTGGTGCTTGCCGTGGCAAAACTCGTCAAACAGCATGCTGTAACTTGAAAAGAACAAAAATCATGGTCATAAATAAATCAACCCAGAAGTCTATACGATTTTCTGGTGCAGAAATATGTGATTTGTTACTCGGTTGCTAGGGTAAGCCCATGTGGTTGCTATGCAGTTACCAAGGTAATACAATACATGGCTCCTTTCCATCCTGAGTGAAATAAGTCAACCCGGAAGTCTCTACGTTTTTCTGATGCAGAGATATGTGATTTGTTACTCGGTTGCTAGGGTAACCCCATGTGGTTGCTAGGCAGTTACCATAGTGATACTTATGAAGTGTCCTTGCCATCCTGATTGAAATAAATCAACCCAGAAGTCTCTCTGATTTTCTGGTGCAGAGATATAGTTATTGCTAAACGGTTGCTAGGGTACTCTGTGTAGTTGCTAGGGAGTGGCTTGGCAGCTGCCAATCGTGAAACTTCAAAGGCTGCTTGTCAGTATGAGTGATATAAACCAACTCCCATGCCTCTGTGACATTCAGAATCGAAGATATGCCTCTATGGATTTTGGTTGCTAAGGTGCTCGACAATGGTTGATAGGGAGGGGCTAGGAAGTGTTGAGGTGATTCATGATTGGCTGTTTGCTGCCCCGAGTCAAACGAGACCACCCTTGTGTTTCTATGACACTTCTATCCGGAGATATCCCTTTGATCTGTTTCAATAGAAGTCTATGGGACTTGTTGCTAAGGTGCTCTAAATGGTTGCTAGGGCATGGCTTGATAGCTTCACAATGATCCTGAGAGACTGATTGGTCGTCTGAGTAAAATGAGCTCGTCTCTATGACACTGTGATCCAGAGCTATGTTCAATACAAAATCCCTATGCCATTTCATTTCATTGGCCGTCCTACACCATTATAAGTCAATTGGGGCATTTTTGGGCAGCTCCTGCCCCCCAGGGGTGCAACTTTTACCCCATATTGAGGTATGCCCTTACAGAGCCTGCCAGCCTCTTCAAATGTGGCAAATCACACGTTTCTGTGAAATCCTCGATCGGAGCTGTGACGCGTCAAAGTTTGTCGCAATGTTAAGTCTATGGGATTTTTCGGCCGCTTTTTTTCCCCTGGGGCAAATACCATACCCCCGATCGCTTATAAAAGTCATAGCACATGTGTCATCAATAGGCCGTTCGATTTGACACCTCATTCGTGGGTCTACGCCAAACGGTGCGGGACGAGTTAGGTGCCGAAGTTTTGTACGGAGATATAAAAATAACTAGATAGGTACATTTCCTGAAGAAAATGTGAGTGGTGCTTGCCGTGGCAAAACTCGTCAAATAGCATGCTTGAAAAGGACAAAAATTATGGTCATAAATAAATGAACCCAGAAGTCTGTATGATTTTCTGGTGCAGAAATATGTGATTTGTTACTAGGTTGCTAGGGTAAGCCCATGTGGTTGCTATGCAGTTAGCAAGGTAATACAATACATGGCTCCTTTCCATCATGAGTGAAATAAGTCAACCCGGAAGTCTGTACTATTTTCTGGTGCAGAGATATGTGATGTCTTACTCGGTTGCTAGGGTAACCCCATCTGGTTGCTAGGCAGTTACCAGAATGATACTAATCAAGTCTCCTTGACATCCTGATTGAAATAAGTCAACCCGGAAGTGTCTATGTTTTTCTGATGCAGAGATATGTGATTTGTTACTCGGTTGCTAGGGTAACCCCATCTGGTTGCTAGGCAGTTACCATAGTGATACTAATCAAGTCTCCTTGCCATCCTGATTGAAATAAGTCAACCCGGAAGTCTCTACATTTTTCTGATCTAGAGATATGTGATTTGTTACTCGGTTGCTAGGGTAACCCCATGTGGTTGCTATGCAGTTACCATAGTGATACTAATCAAGTCTTCTTGCCATCCTGATTGAAATAAGTCAACCCGGAAGTCTCTACGTTTTTCTGATGCAGAGATATGTGATTTGTTACTCTGTTGCTAGGGTACTATGTGTAGTTGCTAGGGAGTGGCTTGGCAGCTGCCAATCATGAAATTCCAAAGGCTGCTTGTCAGTATGAATGATATAAACCAACTCCCATGTCTCTGTGACATTCAAAATGGAAGATATCCCTCTATGGATTTTGGTTGCTAAGGTGCTCGACAATTGTTGCTAGGGAGGGGCTAGGAAGTGTTGAGGTGATTCATGATTGGCTGTTTGCTGCCCCGAGTCAAACGAGACCACCCTTGTGTTTATATGACACTTCTATCCAGAGATATCCCTTTGATCTCTTTCATTAGAAGTCTATGGGACTTGTTGCTAAGGTGCTCTAAATGGTTGCTAGGGTGTGGCTTGATAGCTTTGCAATGATCCTGAGAGACTGATTGGTCGTCTGAGTAAAATGAGGCAGGCCCCTTGTCTCTATGACACTGTGATCCACAGCTATGTTTAATAAAAAATCCCTATTACACCATTATAAGTCAATTGGGGCATTTTTGGGCAGCTCCTGCCCCCCAGGGGTGCAACTTTTACCCCATATTGAGGTATGCTCTTACAGAGCCTGCCAGCCTCTTCAAATGTGGCAAATCACACGTTTCTGCGAAATCCTCGCTCGGAGCTGTGACGCGTCAAAGTTTGTCGCAATGTTAAGTCTATGGGATTTTTCGGCCGCTTTTTTGCCCCTGGGGCAAATACCGTACCCCCGATCGCTTATAAAAGTCATAGCACACGTGTCCTCAATAGGCCGTTCGATTTGACACCTCATTCGTGGGTCTACGCCAAACGGTGCGGGACGAGTTAGGTGCCGAAGTTTTGTACGGAGATAGATGTGAGATTACAATAGTGATGCTTTCCAAGCACCACTAAAAATAAAAATAAGTATGTGAGATTACAATAGTGATGCTTTGCAAGCACCACTAATAAAAAGAAGAATAAGTATGTGAGATTACAATAGTGATGCTTTGCAAGCACCACTAATAAAAAGAAGAATAATAAGTATGTGAGATTACAATAGTGATGCTTTGCAAGCACCACTAATAATAAGTATGTGAGATTACAATAGTGATGCTTTGCAAGCACCACTAATAAAAAGAAGAATAAGTATGTGAGATTACAATAGTGATGCTTTGCAAGCACCACTAATAAAAAGAAGAATAATAAGTATGTGAGATTACAGTAGTGATGCTTTGCAAGCACCACTAATAATAAGTATGTGAGATTACAATAGTGATGCTTTGCAAGCACCACTAATAATAAGTATGTGAGATTACAATAGTGATGCTTTGCAAGCACCACTAATAATAAGTATGTGAGATTACAATAGTGATGCTTTGCAAGCACCACTAATAATAAGTATGTGAGATTACAATAGTGATGCTTTGCAAGCACCACTAATAATAAGTATGTGAGATTACAATAGTGATGCTTTGCAAGCACCACTAATAAAAAGAAGAATAAGTATGTGAGATTACAATAGTGATGCTTTGCAAGCACCACTAATAAAAAGAAGAATAAGTATGTGAGATTACAATAGTGATGCTTTGCAAGCACCACTAATAAAAAGAAGAATAAGTATGTGAGATTACAATAGTGATGCTTTGCAAGCACCACTAATAGTAAGTATGTGAGATTACAATAGTGATGCTTTGCAAGCACCACTAATAGTAAGTATGTGAGATTACAATAGTGATGCTTTGCAAGCACCACTAATAGTAAGTATGTGAGATTACAATAGTGATGCTTTGCAAGCACCAATAATAGTAAGTATGTGAGATTATAATAGTGATGCTTTGCAAGCACCACTAATAAAAATAATAAGTATGTGAGATTACAATAGTGATGCTTTGCAAGCACCACTAATTATACTACAGCTTTGTTCCAAATGCTCTGCAGCAGATCAAGATGGCCTTTCCCAATAATAGACTGATGATATGAGAAGAGGTCAGTTCAGGTTGTACTATATGTATCAAGATCATTATTTGAATTTTAACCAGTTTAGTCAATCATATAAAGAGGATTACTCTATTATCATTACTCCTGGTTCTTTGAGGAGATTGTTTTCATACTGTTTCAAAAGTTTACTTAGTTAACCTTGATTCAAGGATTTATGCTTTTGAAAGATGATGTCACAATGCTTCCACACACATTGGTGGCAGCAGAGAGTTATCACTAATGTGGAACCAGAAATTAAGCCTTCAGCTAACCTGTACCTGTTTGCCTTATTATTCAGCCTATTTAAAACTCTAGCTGAGTTCAGAATGGTGTACTGTCTATCAGGGCTTGACATTTACATCTGCCCATGTGCCAAATGTGGGTGTAAATCAGCAGTGGCTGATAACTTAGTCATTCTTACTAGTCACTTTAGCGGGTGACATTCTCAGTATTAGTCCTGTATTGGAAATTCTGTAAATGTTAGGCCACAAAAGCTAATAAAATGATATACATCTTATGCTCAGTGCTTTGTAAGCACTAAATATTCTTTGTCTGAAATGCAGGCATGTCTTTTGCAAAGCAATATTGAAGCCTTGTTTCTGCATGAGTGTGACACGAGCCATTGTGAATTATGGACAAATAATTGGAAAAGTTTTCCTCCTGTTCTGTCCTACTCCTGTTCTGACTGGCCATGTCTGCTTTATGGTATTCCAAGAGATTACTTAAATCATTAACCCTGTGTTCTGCCAAACTCACATAATTCTCGTTCAAATATAATGTCCAAACAAATACAAAGGTGGGGGATTTTGGATTGGGAAAATCTATATCTACACAGAGCAGAAATAGTAAGAGTAGTATGGTAGTATGGCATTCTGAACTCTGCGATTTGTTGTTCAGAAGAGCATATTTACTGTACAACTCTTGCTATTGCTGCAGTATATAGTATATTTTATGTATTATGCATAGTAATGCGCACAGTATACAACTTTTCTGTAAACTTAGAGTACTATTATACTAGATTTGCCAAAATGTACAGTATACAGCAGAGCACTTTTCGCAGAATACTGGATCCTACAATGCAATGTGCTTTACTTAAATTTCTAATTATTTTTAACATAGAAATTTGTATTCTGTTTCATAAGTCTGCGAAAAGTTTAGACTTTGTATATAAATAAAAATAATGTGTCTAAATAAATAAAAAATGTGACACAATTAGGCGAGTGTTCAGGGGCACCACGACTCTGGGAGGCACAAACTCCGTGCAGGCTAAATAGAAATATAATACTAAAATATAGCTGCAAGCAGTGATGATGGGCCCAAGCACCATGGGTCTATTTCCACCTGGTGGCTTTTGGAAAACTATGCCCATTTTAAAGGGGGTGCTACAGAGTTTGTCTTTGGATTTACCACGAAAACTAGCCATGCACAGAACAACACTTGTGTTTGTCTCCCACGGATGCATTGAATGTGCAATAATATGGTAAATGTTAGCGTTTGTCAGCCGCGAGCATGAGGCACTGATCGAGTCTCATAAAAATCTACCCTGAAAGTTGAGTATTTTAATTATTAATCAAAATAATAAAAAAGGGGAGGATCTAGTAAAATTATTGCCATACAAATCTAACAGTAATCTAATCACCGTTAGCTTCTAACACCAATAAGATAACAATACACTGAGGTAATATGGGAGTTCTTGATATGGCAGAGGCTGGCTTTAACACAATATTCAAGCAAAAACAACCAGGTGTATTTCTTATTATAATATAACAAGATTTATTATAATCAAGTATTAATGAACACTGCCCATACTATCTGAATATAACACAAAACATGAGGAAATCCTAACTAATAGTGAAGCCATTTGCTAATGTGTATATGTGTGTGGGGGTGTGTGTCTAGATATGGTAACAAAGGAAACAAAATGGCAGAGCCAAAGATCATTTAAGTGTTGGAGGGAAGGAGAAAGGAAAGATGGCTGGATCAGTTCCAGAGCAGTGGAGCTAATACCACGTGAGTATGTCATTGAGCGGACACACAAAGGAACTGATGAAAGAAGAATGAGACACCAGCCTGAGTCAGACATAAACCACAGTTTGCTCACTCCATAAATATCAGAGACAGAGAGCGAACAAAAAGTGGTGCATGAAATCTAATTGAGGGTGACTGCTCGTAACAGCGGGACTGAATTACTAGTTCAGATCACTCAACAAAACATTTCACCCAAAATTACGATCTCACAAATCAAAACATCATACAGCGATCAGAGTTAAACATACAATATTATACTCAAAACATCAGCATTTAGAGTCAAATATACGATTTAGTTGCACAAGAAAATTCACAGTTTCTAAACTAAATCTGCCCAGATATCAAGCCTTACTTGGGAAATCCTGTGTGATTTCAGCAGGGTTGTCCGTTCGAATTCTTGTAGTGTTGAGCGGTCAGGAGAAATGGTCTGGATTGGTCCTTGGTTTTACGCTCGACAGCGAAAAGACTTCGTGCGTCTCTGCTCTATTTCTCGGGTCCGATGATGGAGAGTAATGCTGGAGATAAACGTTGAAAGAAAACGAGGGAGAAGGGAAGCTGGTCACCTTTTTCTGTTTTCAAAATAAATTCACTGTTGTCTTGCAGTGAAAATGAATGAACTGGTTATAATAATTATACTAGACTGGAACAAAGCTAAGTTAATCTTACTCTACCGTGGCCAAATGGTGAGGTTTGAAAAACGTAGCCTCTTTTTGTTCTTTGTCCAAAATGGAGGGAAAACTCCTTCAGAATGTGCACAAATACAGATATCTCTTTAGCACAGAGAGATCTGTCCACGGGTTTTATTGAAAAGATGACGTCATCTGTCTTGGGCAGATCTCGACCAATGGCTTTTGAGACTGGGTCCATGGGCGGGACTACACATCCAGCTGTGAAACTGTGACGGAAAACTGAGTTCATTGTCTCTCCTTTGATTATAGAACAAAGGGTCATGTGGTTTCCACCACCATTTTGATTGGGTCAAGGCCCTACAACAAGCAGTTGACTCGCAGACTTGAGTGAAATTTAAGATGACATTTGTTTGATGCATATAAAACAGAAATGTAATGTCCCTCTTTGGCGTAAGCCCCGTCTGGCGGTCCGAAGAAGTTGTACTCGGAACCGTCATTTCCTGCCTGAGATAGGAGGCAGGGGCAAGGAGCCTACACCCGTGCAGGACGGGACTCAACTGGTGGTGGTGGGGTGGTGGAGGTTGCCATGTTAGCACACTGAAACAGCAATGTGATAGATTGTGACTTATAAAGCAATGGCTTGTATGTGATTGGCTAGGAGTTACCTAGCTAATGGTGCGATGATGTGCAGCTGCTAGACTTCCCGCTAGAACTACGCTGCGCTTACATTTCTATCTGGTAGACTCGCAGACTTGAGTGAAATTTAAGATGCCATTTACTTGTTGAATATAAAACAGAAATGTAATGTCTTTTTTTGGCGTAAGCCCTGTCTGGTGGTCCAAAGATGTTGTTTCTGAACCAATAGCACAACATGGGGGCTAGGGATAGAGTGATGAATAGGGGAGGACATTTGAGATGTCTAGTGTGAAAGCAAAAGGAAATGAACATGCACACTGAGATCAGAACAGAAAATAGAGTACTGTGTGACTGGCAGAAGGAGGAATAGTGGGCCCAGGTGGAGTTGTAGGAAGTGAGTGTGGACCGGGCAAGTCCTTCCTGCATGAATTTAAATGGGGTTGTAAGGAGGGGCATAATCCTGCCGGAGGTCTGAGAGGGGTAGGCAGAGTATGTGTTTTTTTTTTTTCCACTTGAGGGGGAACACCCGACTCAATAGAACGTCCAGAAATAGGGGTGTGGGTAGCAGAGTGATCGATGAGCAAGAAATCGTCAAGCAGGTTTAGTACGAAGGGGAACTTAAAGTGATTGAGAAGGATCCAGTTTAGGCCTTCCGATAGAGAATTAAAACATGAGTGCTACTTCTGCACCCAAGAGTGAGTCGGATAGCAAAGTCAAATTTTGACTGCCATGGACACTGGAGAGGGGCCATTTGGCGGGGTGAATGGGCATGATTTGAAATAGTCTTTTGATATCTGCGTTTTTTGATTTTTTATATATATATATATATATATATATATAATATTATGAATTGAGTGGAGCAAAACTAAAATGTTCATAACTTTAAAATCAACAAGGCATTTGGCAACATAGCTGAAGAAATAACAAAAGCATTAGGAGGGAGCTATGACTTACCAGCAGGAACAGAAATTGACAGTGGCATGATGAAATGAATGAGCTTGATTCGGCACAGGTTGTATCCAATAATACGGATGATTCCTTGTATTGGAAAGCACCTGCAACGGGATTTAGAGTGAAGGCAACCAACAAAACAGGGATATCTTACTGAATGAGTGATGGGACCCCTTACAATGAGCACAGTACATCATGACATGCCTGAATAATGATCTTAATTCCCCGATGGGGAACACTTGGGCATGCAACATGGTGAATGACATGCGAGTGAACCAGACCGGGTTACCCTCATGTGATCACGCTGTGAACGCATGGTTGCCTGCCAATACTATAAGAGCGAATGCGCTGTTGACATGAAATATTGCCTTTTGATATTGATGCTGATGTGTTAGACCCATGACTAAATCTGAATGCATTTGATGGATATGATAAGAACTTGGCTTATTTTTGATGGAAATCAGCCGCTGCCTGAGCCGATGATTTTGACAGACTTGGCGAGGAGCGCACTCATTCTGCGCCGGGTTGTGCATTCCTATTGAGGATGCAGTTGCTCGATTGAGGGAGATCTCCTAAGTGAATGAGATATGGATGAAGATCCGGGTTTGCTGATTGTTTACTCCCCAAGGGTTTGATTTGGGTAGAAGATGAGATGAAGAGATGGCGTTGTTGGGAAGGGAAGGCAGGCTTCCAGAGGTGTTCTGTGCACTGGTTCTCCTGTGGCCTGGAGAGTTCAGAACATGTCTATTATGATTTCGAGAGGGCTCGATCCCACTGAGAATCTGGAAATTCTCAGACGTGTGTTGTGCGAGGACTGCTGATTCTGGATAAGGTAAGGTACAGTGAATAAGTTTGTGTCCATAGCTGGATGTTAGCTAGTCGGAGAGCGAAATGGACTCAACATAAGACAGTGCTATAGAATGATGTTGCCATGTTAGCACACAGAAACATCTATGTGATCGATTGTGAGCAGACTTATAAAGCAATGGCTTACATGTGATTGGCTTGGATTGACTTACATTTCCATGATTTGGTACGATTGCATTCATATTAGCAGGAATGGAGTTCACATGAACCATACCCGAGACCACTTTTTCAAGAGGACCCGGGTATGCACCGGGTTTGGAAAACAGCATTCACATTATCCAAAGGAACCAAACTTTGACGTAATTCGGGTGCGCACCAAAAGTGCTAGTGTGAAAGTTCCCTTAGAAGACCGGGTAACTGATTTTTTTTTTTTTTTTAAACTCATTCCAGGCTAATATAATACAAAGTACAATGTTATAAATTTACACTAAATATTAATTGGAATTGGAAATATAAAAATTTGCTAAATTTAAGTTGTTAAATAAGGCAGAAACTTGTCATAACAGGTCTGTGTAAAGGGTTCATAGAAGATCTTTGACTGAAACGCTTTAAGATATTACAGTTTTGCAAGCTCTACGACAGTGTGCATGGCTTTTTTTCTTTATTTTTCCCCATTGTATTGTGCATGCACCTGCCCGAGATGTGATTTATTTATGGGATTACCTCATTAGCATTGACCATATGTTATCAACTGAGCGTGATTTACCAATGCCTATTCTAAATTATGAAACCTAAATTGAGCTCATAAAAAATAAACTGTCCAACCAGTCACATTTGAGGTTATAAATTATTTTCGAGAAAATGAAATTGTTTAAGGTTAATGTTTTCCTTCTATCAAAATGTAATTATGGCAGTTTGCCTGAAAGAACACAACACGTTCAGATGTCTTATGTTTTGAAAATACGAAGAATTTCATAAATCTAAGAATTTACTTAAGAACAGATTTATGAACGATTTACACAAAGTAGTGCTGCTTATGTTTCATGAATGAGGCCTACATGTGCATAAACATGTGTTTTGAATCAGGTGGAAATTTACACAACACCGATGCAATAATTATTAGTGAATGAGACCAGTTGTCTGAGTTTGGAATGGCATACTACCCATACTTCTCATACTACTTCAGCAATATCTTTATGGCCAAACTCAGCCATTTACCATTGAGTAATGCTAACTGTTTCACTAACTATTTATGGTTAGCAGTATGCAGAGTATATTGCACAGTGAATCTATAGTAAGCCAAAGTTCCACTCCAAAAATATCCCCTGAGTTTTTTGGAATTTTGTGGATTTGTTTTTTTTTGTTGTTGTTTTATTTTAGATTATTTTGAATCTGTCTTTGTATCTCTGTTACTATCAAGTAAAGTTTATTTGACTGCTTCATATCAGCCTCCAAAGATTTGGGCAATTATTTCCCATCATTTGTGCCTCCTTTTTAGAAAACCATACAAACAATGCCACAAATTAACCACTGTTCAGATTCCTTGATGCAAATTTGGTTAAAAGAATGGTCATCTGATTCCTCTCAGGCCACGCTCAGGGTTTCTTCATCTGAAAATAATGGAACGAGTTGGCAACACACACACAAAATGGAATTCACCCTTCCACTGCTGTAAATTGAAACCAAAAATTTGTTTTTCAGTATGTTCAGGTTTTATTTGAAAAAAATAAAATAAAAAATACATTAGGAATGAAATGGAGGGGAACATAATTAGTAGTCTTTTGAGAACTCTGGGGAGAGCCAATCAAGGGGTGCATACTTTAGTGAAGCGAGTTGCCAGCACAAACATGAGGCCTCAAAACATTTTTGTCCATGAAAACAGGTTGTTGCCTTGGAGTTTATTTTGTTTATTTTATCTTTCGCTTAGCATTATACATGGTCGGTCAGGCAACCTGTGGAGTGTATCCTCCCTCACAGCAGTGGGAATTTTAGGGATTTCATGTCACGTAAGGTGAAAAGACACCTTGATTTTTTTCTGGTGGATTGCTTACTTCAGAAATTAAAACATCTTGTTGTTTTCTAGTATCTGAAATTGTGAGTGCTCATCCCAGACACTGTTGCTAGGGGTTAATTGTGTTTTTTGAAAATACATATTTTTTAAGTGACTCATACAAGGATTCACTTTCAATAAATTCACATAATCTAAATCAAGCTTTGGATGCTGCCCAAAAAACATTGCCTACTAAAACCCCTCTTTGAGAGGAATCCAGGAAAATGAATTTTAGAATAGATACCAATTTTGGACAGATTGCACTGACACTAATTCCAGAGGGAACCGAAAGCTATCTGAGGAGGTATGCAAATCAATACCAGCATATTTATGATCAGATTACTGTAGTTACATGGTATCTTTCCTACTAAGTCCTGAAACAATGATGAAAGTCTTTTTGTTACAAGCACCCAATAAACTGCACAGCAAATCCTTATAAATAAATCAGCTACATGCAGTTGCAGATGGTTATGGAACAGAGAAGTACAGATTACTCAATCATACTGATATATATATATATATATATATATATATATATGCTTCTCAGTTTACTACTCAAACAAAACTTCTAAAGTACAAAAATAATGAACCTCTTTTTGCAATAACTACAAATGCCTGTGGAGCGGAGGGGGGCGGGGCTGGGCTAGAATGTCGCACGCCTGGTCCCCAATCGGCCTGATGGGGCGCACGAGGGATAAAGCTGGCCGGTGACGACGGTTCGAGAGAGAGCAAATTATGGGCATGTTATTTTCCGCAGCACAACTCACCACGCACCCCACCGAGAGCGAGAACCACATTATAGTGACCGTGAGGAGGTTAACCCAACGTGACTCTACCCACCCTAGCAACCATGCCAATTGATTAAATAAATGTTACAACAGACAGCAAATCACTTTGTCTCCAAGTACTGTTTCACACCATAAATTAAATCACTGCATATTTGTTTCAATGCTCGCTGTTGCCGCATAGCAGGGGCGTACCTGACACGACAGCAAGGCAAGAGTTTTGGTGCATATAGTGCACTGAACTCATCAGGGCTTTAACATATTTTGCAAGATGGGCATAGCCCATGGTGAAACAGAGGGAATGGAAAGAGAGCTGCAAGGTATGACAACCATTCCAAATAACATTGAGAGATTGAGTAGACCACGGCCAATTCCCCATGTCGAGGTCCAATTCCCCATCAATGGCTTTCAGGTAGAACCTCAGTTCTATACCTCAAAATATAAATGTTAAAGGATTACATTATCCAAAAATGAAAAGTCAGTGAAGTCATACAATGGTAGTTTATGGTAATCACCTCTTCAAGCTTCAAAAGAATGCAAAAGTATAAATCAGAAGTCTTAATAAATTATTCAATGAGACTCATGATTTTTATAAAAGCAAATGATAAGTTTGATCTCCTGTGCACAAAAGCAACAGCTAATTACATTTTTAATTGATCTATTGTCACACATTATACATACATTTTTGTATATATATTCAGTGAAATGATTTGTTTTACATATCCCAGCTAAACTGCAGGGTCAGCCATGATATGGCACCCCTGGAGCAGATAGGGTCAAGGGCCTTGCTCAAGGGCCCAACAGTGGTATCTTGGGGCTTGAACCCCCAACCTTCTGGTCAGTAACCCAGAGCCTTAACCGCTGAGCCACCACTGCCTTCCTTTGCAACATTTGGGCATTTGTTTTGTTTATCTAACACAGCTGCACACAAAACAGAGAACAGAACTTACTAAACGTATCTGAAGAGTTTGTAGTTGACAAATTGATGCATTTCAATGCCCAGCCTTGTTTTTTTGGAATGGAATACTCGGAAATCAAACAGAAACATAGAGGCTACAGGCAGCCACAATCCCACCGTGTCTTAACCTGACGGCAAACAACACGCGATAAAAGGTGTATTTTCTATGATAATTAGATTTTTTTGTCTGAACCCGCAGTGGCGAGCGATGGTACATTCCATCGATCACTTGTTTTCTATTTTTGGCATAGCGCGGGTAACCACGTCTTCTGTTTTCTGTTGTGTGTGCAGCTGTGTTGTGTTCTGTTGTCACTATCTCTGTGGCGGCTCTCGTGCCCTATCATGAATGCACACAGGAGTTCAACAGTCAGTGAACATTTTCACCATGTAATTTATTTGATTTTGGTTAGTTTCTCACCAAACCTTATTGTATGCTTTCATAACAACCATGAGTCTCGTGAAAAAAATGTTATCTTTGGAATTATACTTTTGTGTTCTTCTGAAGCTTGAAGAGGTGGTCACCATAAACTGCCATTGTATGACTTCACTGTGCACAAAATATTTTCACAATTTCTCCCTTTTTGTAAAGAAAAATAAAGTCATATGGGATTATAACAACACAGGTGTGAGTAAACAATGACTTAATTTATATTTTTGGGTTAACTATCACTTTAAATGTAAACATTAAAACATTAAAAACACAGCAGAATGTAATGGCATTTCTCTCGTACTCCTTTTCCTTCTCTTCCTTTCATATCCAATAAAGGGAAAACATGAGATTTCAATTTACATACTGGATTTGCATCAAGTAATGTTGTCTGTTGGCATGGTGATCAATGGTTTTGCAGTGGCCACTCTGTCAAGATCTAGACTTCTCTTGATGACTGTTTTGTCTTGTGGCAGATGTTCATAAGGCACAGGTCAGATGATTTTGGCCAAACTCCCTGTAGGTGTTCCAATGGTTGACTACAGTATTGTCTAACATTTACTTGCAGAATTCCTCTGTTGGCCTGTATAGATGCATTCCTCACATTCTTCCCATTTATTGTTACACAATACATTTGTTTAGGTATTAGGTCATTATTCTTTCTTGTTTTAATTCTGATATTTAGCAGATTCATTCATACACAATACATTCTATATATGATTGATTTAAAATAGTTTTTGCCAATAAATTCCCAATATAGTTAAAGTAATCTCATGGATAAACTTACAATGAGGACAAGAATAAAAAAAAATTAAACTGCTTAATGCTTATGACTAAGATCTTGAAAGTAGGGCAGGAAAAACACTTTGGGTTTCTGTACTTTAGCAGGGATAAATTCTACAGGGATATCAGCAGCTGCTCTTGCATTGGGATGTGAAATCAGGTAGAAGCTGAACTCTTTGAAAGGACTCCACATGCACAAAAGAGCCAAAAGTATCTTTGGCAGACTGCTATTGTTTTCCTGTTATTGGCATCAGATCATGAAGCTTATGTAAAATCCTGTAGACAGGCATTATAAAGTGTTTATATAAGTTACATTTGATAAAGTAGTCCACACAAGAAGAAAGTTGGACTTATGGGCAATGCAAAGTTGGTAGCCATGCTCTCACACAGGTGAAGTAATGGTTTGAAGTAAAAAGTTAGAAAGTTTTGGAATAATAAAGTTAGGAAAAATAGGTGCAGTTTTATTTTAATGCGAAAGGACAGATACAGCTGAGATATAGTTACTTGGAGCAACAGGAACCCCTTTTCCATAATTCATGCATTTCATTCCTCTGAGATTCAAGGTGCATGGTGTTATGCTGAGAACTACAATTATACATTGTGAATTATACATACAGTAACTCATATATTGTATATACAGTGTATACATTTTTAGAAGTATTACAAATATTAATTCCTAGAATCATTTCATAAGTCAAGTGAGCATGGATCTTAAGTGTTTCATGCTTTAGAAACACCTTAATTTTAGTATAAATTAACTATAAATTAATACAACAATACAAACATGTTTGCAAATGTACACTAAAGTCTAAATACATTTTATTTTATTATAAAATAATAATAAAAAATATATTTTATTATATAATACTACACTGTGTCCAATTCTCTCACACATGCACGCACATGCACACACAAACTCCTTTGAGAGCAATTTAGGGTTCAGTGTCTTGCCCAAGGACACTTCGGGATGTGGAGTCCTGTGGGCCGGGAATTGAACCACCAACCCTGCGATTAGTGACCGACCCGCTCTACCTGAGCCACAGCCGCGTGTGTGTGTGTGTGTATATATATATATATATATTTTTAAAGCTATATCACATGAGCAAGAGTACGATATGGCCCTACATCAGCACTGCTATGATTCTGCCACAGGCAATTACAGCAGTGCTTATGTAGGGCCATATAGCATGATTGCGAGTGTGATATTGCTTATATACAACAGTTCAATGAACAAGTACATGTACGGTCATAAAAACGCATTGTGCAATACATTATTACACGACCAATCAGAATCTGCCGTTGCTGGTTCAAAACAAATGATGTGTCCTAGCCTCCGTTAGTAATTCAAAATGTTCATTTCAGAAATAGAATCACGGCTTGTGCTGTTTCTAACAAGTCATTGGATAAACAAGAAAAGACGGGTGTGTGTGTGTGTGTGTGTGTGTGTGTGTGTGTGTGTGTGTGTGTGTGTGTGTGTGTGTGTGTGTGTGTGTGTGTGTGTGTGTGTGTGTGTGTGTGTGTGTGAGTGTGTAGAGAGAGAGAGAGAGAGAGAGAGAGAGAGAGAGAGAGAGATGGAGCTTGTGTGGCCTGTTGCCACACCCAATCAGATATGCTTACAGCTTTCTGAAGGTCAGTTTTCTCAGTGGAATATAGACGTCCAAGTGGTGTATCCCTCTCTATTTTGGGGTAACCAGAGCGCAAATGTCATTCACTATAGAAACAGTGATGTCCTCTGCCATTTTAAACAGTATGTATCCAATGTGGAAACCCACATAGCACTGTTCTATGTAAGCAATGACTAACGGATTCACTTTACATCACCAACTGGCTCATATTACACACAAATATGATTTTTTTGCCACCACCTGCTGGCTAACATATGTAATTTCAAAATAAAGACAGTAACTCCTAACACATATGCACTACGCTTACACTTTAGTTTAGAACATCACGAACACAAGCAGAGTGATACACACAGTGAAGCGTCTGAGAGCTGATGCTGTCACGCCATCAGTGCTCATGGATCGTCTCTCGTCCAATCAGATTCGAGGACCGGAACTAACTGTGGTGTGTACTAACTGTGGTGTGTGTGTGTGTGTGTATGTATGTATGTATGTATGTATGTATGTATGTATGTGTATATATATATATATATACCTTGCGATCGCCAGGTGAATTGTCTCAGTTGAGGCACAAAATCACTTCCTCTGACTTTCACAATTCAAATGTTGACTTTTATATTCATTTAAATGCTTTCCTTTTGACTTTATTGCATTAAGTGGAGAAGTGACTTAAAATGATGAAGCAGGCCACATACAATGCATCTGGAAAGTATTCACAGGACTTCACTTTTTCCACATTTTGTTATGTGACAGCCTTATTCCAAAATTTATTAAATTCATTGTTTTCCTCAAAATTCTACAAACAATAGAAGTTTCTTTGAAATCTTTGCAAATTTATAAAAAAAATAAATAAAAAAAAATCACATGTACATAAGTATTCACAGCCTATGCTATGACACTCAAAATTGAGCTCAGGTGCATCCTGTTTCCACTGATCATCCTTGAGATGTTTCTACAACTTGATTGGAGTCCACCTGTGGTAAATTCAGTTGATTGGACATGAATTAGAAAGGCACACACCTGTCTATATAAGGTCCCACAGTTAACCGTGCATGTCCAGCCCACCTGGAGTTTGCCAAAAGGCACCTGAAGGACTCTCAGACCATGAGAAACAAAATTCTCTGGTCTGATGAAACAAAGATTTATCTCTTTAGCCTGAATGGCAAGCATCATGTCTGGAGGAAACCAGGCACAGCTCATCACCTGGCCACTACCATCCCTACAGTGAAGCATGGTGGTGGCAGCATCGTGCTGTGGGGATGTTTTTCAGTGGCAGGAACTGGGAGACTAGTCAGGATTGAGGGTAAGATGAATGCAGCAATGTACAGAGACATCCTTGAGTGGCCCAGACTTGAACCCGATTGAACATCTCTGGAGAGATCTGAAAATGGCTGTGGACCGACGCTCCCCATCTAACCTGATGGAGCTTGAGAGGTCCTGCAAAGAAGAATGGGGAAAAACTGCCCAAAAATAGGTGTGCCAAGCTTGTAGCATCATACACAAAAAGACTTGAGGCTGTAATTGGTGAAAAAAGTGCTTCAACAAAATGTTGAGCAAAGGCTGTGGATATTAATGTACATGTGATTTTGTTTCATTTTTTATTTTTAATACATTTGCAAAGATTTCAAACAAACTTCTTTCACATTGTCATTATGGGGTATTGTTTGTAGAATTTTGAGGAAAATATTGAATTTAATCCATTTTGGAATAAGGCTGTAACATAACAAAATGTGGAAATAGTGAAGCGCTGTTAATACTTTCACTGCACTGTATACTTTTGCTCATGACTGAAAATTGTAACTCTCTCTTTATTTATTTATTAAGCCATTTGGTGGAGACGGTTGGTGTGACACCATCAATAACAGAGCGTATTGCCAGTATGACGGAGGGGACTGCTGTCCATCAACTCTCTCATCTAAAAAGGTAAATCATCTTGAAGGCTTTTCCTTTTATTTCCATTCTTCATGTATAATTCTGTGCTTCTGCCATTTACCAATTTCTGTTTCATAGTGCCAGTCTTATCAGCCCTTGCTTCCTTTCTCATATACCACCACCATATTGTCAACACTTACCATGAATGTCTTCATCACCCTCTCCCATAGAGAGAATGAGCTCAGAGGGAAGTGTCCATCATAAACAAATGACTGGCCAGAGCAGCTTTTATTAGCAGAGGGCCAGGTGCCAGCAGGCATGGGCAACTGTAAATAGTGTTGTTTTAACAAGCAGGGACGGACTGAGAAAGTGAAATAAACCATGAGGAACAGTAGTATCCTGCCACTGCGGGTCCAGCGGAACTGCTATGCTCCTGTTTACGCAGGCCATGGAAAAGTCCTCGGCTGCACATCAACTATGTTGGTGGGGCAATCTGGTTTAAGAGTGTCTAGGATTAGAGCCAGAAAGAATGCTCACAGCCAAGGTTGGACAATAAAAAAAACAAAATCACCTCGTCCTTACTTCTGTCTTTTTCTAGCGGCCAAATACCTGCAACATGCACATGAAACACAGTGCACAGATACAATTATAGAGATAGCTCACCTTAAAATTAAAATTATGTCATAATTTAAATATGTTCTCTGTCTCAGGCTGGTCCAAACCATATGATTTTCATTTATGGAACATAAAAGGAGATGCTAGGCAGAATGTTTGGCCTTCATTGTATGGGAAAAACAGAGACTTTTTAGCTTCCCTTTTAGTATTCTATAAAAGAAAGAAAGTCATACAGGTTTGAAACAACATAAGGGTGAGTAAATGTTGACATTATTTTCATTTTTTGGGCGAATTATACCTTTTAAGAAACATCATATTCTGTGTGGGCCAACCATGTTGATATTTTCATTGAACAAAATATGTCATGATTATTTATGATGAAACTAAAGACAACTGTCTTTCAAAAAATTTATTGGGAATGAGGGAGCAATCTTGAATGGACTTCAATTAGACAATCCCATAAACATCAGGTGAAATCAGTGCTTACCGCTGTAGGTGCATTTCATGTTTACTTTTCCTGCAGTAGACTGTATAGCTGGGAATTTTAATTTATTTTGCAACCTGTGGTTATGGCACAAATCATGGACTAGGATCTCCTGATGATTCTTAACATGTGTTCATCTGCTCACCTCCTTAACTCATCTGCTCAGAGTCGGGCTTTCTCTATCCTTTCCTTCCTTACAGCAGTGAATGTTGACTGTCCTTTCCTCACCAATCCTTCTTTCATAGCAATTTTTCTAATGACAGAAATACAGTACTATCGAACTTAAGTAGAATTTATAGTGGCCCCAAAAGTTATTTTTTTACACTTAAACATGAATTAATGTATTCACACAATATTATACAAACCGCCTGATGGAGTGAACTAGAAAAGTGTCGATGTAGTGACACTAGGAGTTGCTCTTGAGAGCCCCGAACACCTCACATTCTTTGAGAAATGGCCAATGAGAATTGGCGAGTTGAACTTGCATGCCACTCCCCCAGACATACAGGTATAAAAGGAGCTGGAATGCCCACTCCATTCAGGATTTGTGCTGAGGAGCCGAGACAAGGTCTGGGTCATATCTGCCATACCTACGGCAGCGACATAACTAGCATGGGAGCATGCTGCGCCATCTGCGGCCTTTTCTCTCTGTTTTTCT
This sequence comes from Xyrauchen texanus, assembly GCF_025860055.1. Taxonomy (NCBI): domain Eukaryota; kingdom Metazoa; phylum Chordata; class Actinopteri; order Cypriniformes; family Catostomidae; genus Xyrauchen; species Xyrauchen texanus. Next base: position 32,471,894 of record NC_068284.1, on the reverse strand, counting down.
CTCCACAGTGTATCAGATTTGGCTGGAGCCACCTAAGGCTATCATACGTATTGGGGCAGGTGTTCTTTTCCTTTCCTATTCTTTCAGTGTGAAAAGACCCCACAGAGACCACATCCTGCCCAAAGGGGAGGTCAACGTGTGGCAGTACAACACATGTGCTCAGCAGCCGCACTTGGATGAGGCGCGGTGGTAGGTCCCACCACAAAAGAAGGAGGGGGATCTACAAACACAGCGATCAGGGGCAGAAAGAGCTCTGCCCAAGGGAGATGTGGGTCCTTACTGCGGAATACACATCACAGGGTTTACCGGAGTAATCGGCACCTGTGGAGCACTTATCCCAGTACAGGGCATATTAGACCCCGTTGTGGGGCTGGCTGTGAACTCCTCCGTCTAGTTCGCAAACCATAGGGCTAGGGAGGAAGGACAGCCAGGGTCCATTACTTCGTGAACTTGACTGGTGGTAAAAGCGCACATTTTAGCCTCAGGAGAGGGCATGCCCATTGAATTCCCCAAATTGCCTCCAGCAACAGCCGGGCCGGCCTCATACCTGTGGGTAGAAGCACATCGCGGGGGTCGGCTAGAGTGGCTTTTCCCCGGAAGAAGGAAAGCCACGACCACAACGTTGCCGTGGTCATATTCTCGCAATAAGAACATGAACCATCCACAAATGCTGCCTCAGTGTGATCACTGCCCGCAGTGAGATAGTGACCGCATCCAGAAATCACATAAAAGACGGAAAGGCATCTTTATAATGATGCGTCTTTAAAAAGACGTTCTACGTCAATGTGTGTGCTCTAAAAGAGAAAATATACTCTTTAGCAGGAATATACACTCTTTTAGTGCTGTCGAAGCGCCCAGGGGCGAAATCTGCACTCGTCGTGCAGGAGAGAAACCTGCTGGAATTGCGCCTGTATATCCAACAGAATATGCTTATTAAGAGGTGAATGGAACAGCAGTAGTGTTCAGCTTGCTGATAGTACAACCGCTCGGCTCCGAAGAAAAAAATCGGAATGGAGTGGGCATTCCAGCTCCTTTTATACCCGTATGTCTGGGGGAGTGGCATGCAAATTAAACTTGCCAATTCTCATTGGCCTTTTCTCAAAGAATGGGAGGTATTCGTAGCTCTGAAGAGTGACCCCTAGTGTCACTACATCGACACAACATTGAGTGAGTAATAGAAGGGGAACAGTAACACATTTCAATCCAAGTGTAATTTATTTTTAAAGAAATATAGCACAAACACACTTCAAGTACAACATTCCACAAAATTATCTTTGAAAATGTAATTAATAGACAAACTCAAGAAGGAAAATTACGTCATAATTGACACTTTGTCATTCCAAATCCATATGATTTTCTTACTTCTGCAGAAAAAAGGGACTCACTTTAACTTTGTGTGACCTCGTGTCCACATTTGTGGATGTTGTCTTTTGGCTTCACTAAATGCAATGCATAATTTAAATTATACAAACTGACTAAATAATTTTCACAACATTCTAGTCATTTAAGGGTTACATTTCTGCCACACCTGACATTGATTTCCGCTCTATGGCGCAGAGCCAACAAAAGTGCCTCTGGGAAGACACCTCTAAGTTTTGTCATTGAAACCAGTTAGGATGTAAAGAGAAGCATCTCTAGTTTTGTTTAGTATGCCACTTTTAAAAATGCATTCATTTTTAATACTAATAAAATGTTAATGCTAATAAACATGATCAGATAATACAAGGAATTTGTCTTTGTGACAGAAGCTTCCAGTGCACAAACAATACAGCAACAAATATAGAATATATTTTCCTATGACTGACTGTAATGGTGCTCAGAGCTCTGTAGTGCCTGCCAGAAGGCAACAGGTCTAAAAGGTATTGCCTGCCAGAAGGCAACAGGTCTAAAAGGTAGTGGGCAGGGTGAGTGGGGTCCAGAGTGATTTTTCCACCCTTTTTCCTCAGTCTGGAAGTGTACAGTTCTTGAAGGGAGGGGGGCAACCAATAATCCTCTCAGCTGTCTGAACTGTCCTTTTTGTAGTCTTCTGATATCCAGTTTCGTAGCTGCAAAAAACCAGACAGTTACTGAAGTTTAGAGGACAGACTCAATGACTTCTGAGTAGAACTGTATCAGCAGTGAATGTGGCAGGTTGAATTTCCTCAACTGGTGAAGGAAGTACAATCTCTGCTGGGCCTTTTTCACATTGGAGTCAATGCGGGTCTCCCACTTCAGGTCTTGTGAGATGTAGTGCCCAGATGTCCACATATGAGGATTTTCAGAAATAATTTCTTCAAAAGTTGAGTTTTGAATAACTTTCAACATGAACACATCTGTGGGTCATTTCACTTTTCAATATAATATAATAATATAAGCATTCCTATATTTGTTGTATATTTTAACATTGAGAATCAATGGGTTCATCCAAAAGCTGAATCTTTTTATTATTATAATTATTTACTTTCAGAGGCAAATGTTTTCTAATCTTCTATTGTTTTGTAGACATGGGACAATGGTAATCAATACAAAGATTCAGAAATTAAAATATATAATTTTATGGTTGGCACGCTCGGGTCTCTGGAGGTTGAAGCTTAATGAAATTACATAAAAGTGTCATAAAAGTAGGCTATGCAGCATGTTAATTATATTCCAAGTCTTCTAAAGGTATATGATAGACGTTGCGGCTTTCCTTCCTCAGAAGGAACGCCACTCCATCCGCCCCCACGTCGTTCCTTCCCACGGGATTGAGGAGACCCGGCTGGCGATGGAGGCAATTTGGGGATGGCAGCGGGCTCGGTTTCGCTGGGAATATCCCCGCGAACCACCCGCCCCCCGACACGCTCGGTGACTTCCTTCTGGGCTTGAAGCAACAGCGGCTCGCCTCGCGGCCAGTCTGCCTATCCTCTTGAGCCCGTGTGTGTGAACCGTGTGTTCATCACCCCCGCATGCCGCCAAACTTTCAAACCCTGGACAGACCTCTGCTTTCAACGGACAGGAGTCCCCGTGCAGCAGGTGTCCCGACGCGTCCTGGTCACCACAGACACCTCCAAATTGGGTTGGGGCGTCATGTGCAATGGGCACGCAGCCGCAGGCTGTTGGAAAGGGTTCCCCGCTGCGCTGGCACATCAACTGCCTAGAGTTGTCGGCTGTACTTCTTGCCCTGCAGAAGTTTCTCCCACTAATTCAGGGCAAAAACGTCTTGATCCGATCAGACAGCACCACCACAGTAACGTACATTAAATGCCAAGGCGGCGTATGCTCCCGTCACATGTCACGACTTGCCCGTTGTCTCCTCTTTTGGAGCCAGCAGCAACTCAAGTCGCTGCGTGCCACTCACATCCCGGGCAACCTCAACGTGGTAGCGGACGCGCTATCACGAAAACGCTTGCCCAGTGGAGAGTGGAGGCTTCAGACTCAGTCAGTCCAGCTGATTTGGGAACGGTTTGGCAAGGCCCAGGTAGACCTATTTGCCACCCGAGAGACCTCCCACTTCCCGCTCTGGTACACCCGAACAGAGGCTCCCCTCGGGGCAGATGTGCTGGCACACAGCTGGCCCGCGGGGTTGCGCAAGTACGCATTTCCCCCAGTGAGCCTGCTTGCACAGGTGCTGAGCAAGGTCAGGGAGGACGGGGAACAAGTCATTCTAGTGGCTCCCTATTGGCCCACTCGGACTTGGTTCTCGGATCTCGTACTCCTCGCGACAGGAAGGAGTGGGAGGACCTTCTTTCTCAGGGACGGGGCACGCTCTGGCATCCGCACCTCTGGAACCTCCACATCTGGCCCCTGGACGGGATGTGGAAGATCTAGCTGATCTACCACTAGCTGTCGTAGACACGATCAACCAAGCCAGAGCCCCTTCTACCAGGCAACTCTACTCCCTGAAGTGGCGCTTGTTTGTAAATTGGTGTTCTTCCCGGGCTGAAGAACCACAGAGGTGCGCAGTTAGGTCAGTGCTTTCATTTCTGCAGGAGAGGTTGGAGGGGAGGCTGTCCCCCTCCACTTTTCCCCCTGTGTGTAATTTCAGAGGTTCTGTTCCACATTCATGAGCACTATGAGAGAAGCTTGCTCACAGTGGTGCTAAGTTTAATTATTGAAAAGACTGACTGGAATATTCATTTGAAAATTCATTGAAAATGTACCTTTTGTGTTCCAATTAAAAAGAAAGTTATACAGGTTTGGAATAACATGCCAATTAATGATTAATTTATGACAAACTTTTCATAATTGGACTATTAATTTAGGATGGACACCTTCTGGTTGTCAAGTACTAGTGGAACATGCCCATAGTTAATGTGATGAACTAAACCTGTAGTTAGTGTGCTAGGACACCTGTCCGAACTTGAACAAATTGTACTGTACATCCACTAAAAATGACCTTGTGTTGGTTGGTTAAAAGTCATTACAAAAATGCCTCAGAAAAGTGACATTAGTTCTGAGAAAATATCTAGCATAATTTGTTTGCAGATGTCACTTGGTTTGATATTTGATTGCATAGTACTTTTTCCCCCAAATCAGACAAAATAATAAAAAAAAAGAAAAAAAAAACATTGATATCAGTTAACCGTTGATATCGATCATACGTCTGGAAAAAGGTACTGCTCATTGTTTTGATCTACTGCAATGCCTTAAAGTATTTTCTTGTAGAATTATCCAAACCACACTTTGATCTATTGTTCAAAGGCTGTGTGTGGGCACCCACACAACCTAACCACATTTGTGGTGGAGTGTTTTTTGGATGTTGTTTATAAAAAAGCATGTCTGGTTGATTGACAGGTCATTCAGTTCGGAGTGGACTGCGATCACGATGAGTGCACCTGCCGTGACCCTGAAGCTGAGGAGAACAAGGGCACAGCCAAACACAAGGGGCAAGAGCTGCTATGAATAATATTGAGGCAGACTGCGTGAACAGCTCCAATGCTGACTGGAAAAGAAAATGGAATAAAATAACCTGAATGGTTCTTCCCTTCACATGAACAGATAGGCTGTATTCAAATGCAGTAATTCAAACCATTCAACACTAATCTATAAGATAATAACTAATATATATTTTCCAAAATCTCTAACATAGTTGTAGGGGTAGATATGTCCAATGTTTACCCCACAAACATTTAGAACACAAATATCATTGTTTGTTTCACATGTAGCTATTTTTTTTATGAATAGTTTATACAAATATTAAATTAGCTCTTGCTTGTTGTGCTATATCAATGTCTCAGATCTAACAATATTAGTTAATTACATAAAATAATACTTATCTCTCAACTCTTCATGCAAACTTCATCCCAACCACCCTGTTTTTTGTCCATATTTGTTTGTCTTTTACCACCAGCAGTTATAATGGAAATATATACTGATTTTATATGCTGTTCTGTCTGTAAAAGTGTAATTTTACTGTCGAATCAATAACATATAAATAAATAAACACTATTAAAGAAAGCACAATCTCATGTTTGGTGTTGATGCTCATGATGACATTCTATTTGCACAACATCAAAATAAATGTCAAAACAAGATTTATTCATTCCATATTTTTTTTTTTATAAGTTTGTATTAAATTCTCGAACTTAACAAATTATTTAAGATGTAGACTGCATGTGAATGTACACAATTGTAAAATTGTGAAAATATCAAAGAATAACTATTAAATATAAATGTTTAATATTCATTCAGATTTTTTTCTTCAGTTCTCAACAATTAAAAAAGCAATGATTTAAGTAATTTGAGCTATTTTATTGGTAAATGAAATAAAACAAACAAGACATGTTAATGTACACAACTTTAAAATGATAATTTTCATATCACTGCTTTAAAAAAAAACACATGTACAGTTCCTTTAACTCCTGCACTTTACCTTAAACACTACAGTCATTACTTTATGAAATTATATTTGATTAATTAACATTTACATTAGCTATAAGTCTATCATAGTTTCCATATCTATATGCACTACAGAGAGACATACATTTTCAGCACATAAAGAAGATAAAGTTTTAGTTTTTTTGTGGAAAATTCCTACCTATACAAGATGGTGTATGCACTATTTGACAAAATGCACCACTATACCTAAGTGCCACTTCAAATGACTTCCCTTTGAATGTACACTGTACATGATCAGAGCTTTTGAAACTTGAATGCTTATTGATAAATCAGATACTGTGTATGGACTGCTCATAGTATTAACAAGCTGTTTGCAAAATATTGTCCTCTTCATCATTAAATAGCCAATTAACTGTTACCTTTAACGGATGGATCAGTCTCTATAGAGAAGCCCTAAAGAGTTTAAGACTGAAAAAAAAGATGGCCGTGTTTAGGAATGAATGCTTCTAGCCCCTGACTAGTCCTCTGGTTGTCTGTCATTTACAGTTCCTTGGGTTCTCCATAATCATTGTACATAACAGAGAGCAGCTGATCCTCACAGGCCTTGCGTAAGTCTTGGCCGAGGTTCACCCAGCTAAGCCCGAATGCCTTGGTATCTGTATAACGGCAAGACAGATATTTGAGTGATGCCCTGCGCAAGCCAATTTTGGGTTCCTGGAGAAGCCCACGGCACCAGCCGCTGAGTTCATCCAGCTGAGACAGAATCAATCCTGCTTTCCTGCAGTAGCAAAACACAATAAAGAATATATCTGGTTAATGCAAACATAGATGAGTGTTTCTTCAAATACAGCCACTTTTATATTGCATACTTTTATTTAAAACTAACATATTTCATTAAAAAAATGTTGTTACATTATAATTTATGAAGTTCGCTTAACTTTTTAACATGCAATCATCATTATGTGTGCTAATATTTTAATGTTAAACTATGAAAATATGTTAAACTATGAAAATACATATAATCTAAAAAAATTATAAAATAAAAATCAAGCATTTCAACATTTACTGTGCGAAATGATGATTTATATACATTTTTGCACAGATTTTGCATCTGTACCTCAGTACTGGCATAATTTCTACGACAACCAACAATTTATATATATATATATATATATATATATATATATATATATATATATATATATATACATATATGTGTATTTATTTAAATATAAGTGTATATGTTTCCAATAAGATAACAGTGTCTGTAAATAGCATGCTTAAGATGTAATGTGAATAAAACAGACAAATTAATGTAACACCATTTCACATCGTGGGCAGAATATTTTAGTTTTATTTCCAAATAAGCTGTATTATATATTCATGCAAAAAGTGAGAACACATTATTTTACAGTGTGTTTTTATAATACATAAAATATTCTAAGAAATTAGCTTTAGTAATAAAAAGATGTTTCTTCTAAAAATGTAATTTCCTTCACATAATGTTACAAAACTAAATACCTAATGTGAAATGTGGTGGAAATTACATTTTTTTGTTCAAAAATGAAAAAAATGTCAGAATTCTCCTGTGATACATGTATGTCCACTGTTGAACATTGTTCATAGACAATTAAGCTTGTGAGAGTGTGAAAAAATGTGTTTTAAGAATTCACATTTCACATTATTATTATTATTTTAATATGTTCCTCTAGGTTTACTTGTTTGTTTGTTTTTTACACAAACAACTCTTATATTTGTAAAACATGATCATTTTCCAAACTTATTCTGACCCTTTGTCAGAAAGCTCATTTTTGGTGCTGATTTTCCTTTAAGACTTAGTAAATGCCCTGTTATTATTGGCTCTATGCTCTAGACTTATATACTGTAGGGGGGCAGTGGTGGCTCAGTGGTTGAGGCTCAGGGTTACTGACCAGAAGGTTGGGGGTTCAAGCCCCAGCACCACCAAGATGCCACTGTTGGGCCCTTGAGCAAGGCCCTTAACCCTATCTGCTCCAGGGGCGCCGTATCATGGCTGACCCTGCACTCTGACCCCAGCTTAGCTGGGATATGTGAAAAAACTAATAAATTTCACTGTATATATGCAAAAAAACTGTGTGTATAATGTGTGACCAAAATAAAGGATTCGATTCTATTCTATTCTCTCTCTCTACTTGCCATCTCACTGCTCACAGTTGCTGGGTGGGGCTACGGAAGTGATGATTTAAATTAGGCTTTGTTGAGTTGTTGTGGAGGCAGTCATAGGCAAATGTCACAATGTGGAGGAAGTAGAGAATTTGGCAGCTTGGTTTCAACAAATGCTCTTTTTGCATTGAGGAGGAAGTTTGAGTTCTGAAAATTATAGTATGTTTTTATAGTACAATGACCTCTTCTATATCAAAAGATCAAGGAAAATGTGATTACTCATGTCATGACCCCTTTAAGAGTTTACTCTCTAAACATCCACATGGCCCAAAGTTACAGAAACACACAGGTATGAGCACAGCTCATACCTTCTTCTCTAAGTGATATGTAAGTTAGCATTTTCTGCTAACAGCTATTTTGATATTTTTACTGCATAATAATGTTATAATGGTGCTGTTACGCAATGATATTTGGCTTGATTGTTTTCTTTCTCTGGTGGTTTAAACATTGAGCGTTCCATGGCAATTATCCATTCTGAGAATGCCCACCACTCAAACTGCTCCTGAGAATGAGACTGAAAGATTGATGGGAGACCCCAATATAATAAATATAAAATGCAGGAGATGGCCATATTCAACTAAAGCACAGGTCTTCTGTCAGCACCCTTTAAATGATGCGCTTCAAAACCTGGACTGGGGAGATTGATCATAAATCAAGTCTGTGGTGTTTTTATATCAGATTGTTATGGCATAGCCTAAACAAAATGTTCCCCTGTCAAGACAGCTTCCAAGGTAACGCAGAATGATTGGGTGAATGGTAGCTAAAGTAAAGTACTTTTCAATTCACTTAAGAGAGCATTTATTGAATATTTAAGACTGCAATGAATCCTTTACAAAATACAAGCTGAAATGCGATACAAAGAGCGTGGAAAGAGTGCCTCATTCCTAAGACATAGCTTAATATTAAGCCCCTGCCAAACCAGAAGCCCACTGCTCTAAAATATGCAAAGTGCATTTTTAAGTACAAAGATCGGACAGTGTCTTGTTTGATTGTTTTTGACTGAGGTTTCATGCAACATTCAAATGTAGTTGCGTGCTTACATGTTCAGGGCAAAACTGGACTATAAATTCATTATTTACTTTGGTTTTCACTTCACAACATATTATAATGGAATTTTAATGATGTCAGAAATCGCTAGCATATTCAATGAAAAATATCCCTGTCTGGTGTAGAGATGCTGTCATTTAAATCATTCTTTTGAATGTATTTATGTTTCTAATATCTCACCACATTTCAGTGGTTATAGGAATTTAGATGTTTATTTGCTTAAAATAAAACCTTGTGGGTTTGTTATCCTTTTATTTTTCAAGAAAGTAAGTTTTGGTCTCCAAATAGCAACGGTTGTCACCATAAATCCCAGCATCTATGGAGGTGGAAAATGGCCTCTTATTTCCAAGGTACATTTTCAACATCTTAGGCTTTGCCAGTGCCTCTCTCTCGCTGTCTCTCTCTCTGAAATCACTTGAAATCTATTGCCTTGCACTGGTCTGGGTGGAAACAATCAACTACACTCCACAGACACCCACAGTAATAATACAGGGCGCTCTGACCTACCTCACTCCAGACTTCTATAACGACCATTGCTTCATTGCTCAAAATAACAAAGAGACAGCGCCATTTCCTATAATAATTTCATTGCTCATAGGATGCACAGGATTAATCTCAATAACAAATAACTTTGACCTAACTAACATCTAAATCGCACAGATTAGAGCATGAGTCAGTCCTCTAATAAGTCCACCAACCAACAAAGCATGAGTAAGCAACTTTTATGTTGATATTTAAAAAAAAAAATTGTGTAATTGACTTAAAAAAACGTAATACATTTTGTTTCAAGCCAATACCAGTTTATATCTTGAGTGGGGCCAGTTTAGTGACAATTATCTTGTATTATGATTTGCTAATGAAAATTGCACATTGTTTGGATAATGTCAAAACTAGAAACCAATTGCTGTTTTTGATTGTTTATATTTCCCTCCTATGCAATGTCTTTCAAAAATGCTGTATGGACGCAAGGAGATTGGAAATGACGCAAGTTGGAAGACTGATGCTGGGGAGATATTGGCCCATCTCCCCAGACCTCCACTGGAATGGCTTGATTTTTTTTAGCTCTTATCTGAAGTCTAATATCTTATGCAATATTTCACAGAACTGGGTTAATCACAGGAGCATAATCACACAAACCACCCATACTGACGCCCTACATTCTGCAAAAGCTACCAGAAAATCTGGGTGGATTAATTGTGAGCGAATGTTGTTTTTGCATTATCTCTATGTATTTGTCCTAGGAGACAGCTACACTGGCTACTGCCTGCACCTAGGACTTAGGATGTACTTAGCAGGAAAGGAACTGCCACAAGTTTCCAGCCGGACTACAATGTTCATTTACTTGTCATATCTAAACTGGATTATTGTAATGCTCTCTTAGCCAGCCTCCCTGTATGTGCAATTAGGCCTCTGCAAATGATTCAGAATCTGGATGCACAACTGGTCTTCAACGAACCAAAGAGAGCACATTACAAGTTAAATTATTGTTATGCTAACCTTTGTCTTAGATAGTTTTTTTCTGATGCAATTGAAAATTTGTAATGCAGCACTTTTCGTACGACTGTTTCCTTAAGATGAATTGCATACATTGTATTCTTCCTTTTTTGTAAGTTTAAATTAATTTTATGCAATTATTTAATATCATTATTGATGTACAGAGTCATATACTTATGAATTGCATGAATTTTACTTAATACCTTGTAAAACAGACGCAATTACATATTTAGCTAAGGTTGAAATTAACTTAGTATTGTTTTTTTATTATTATTATTTTTTACACATAATTTCCTTTTCTAGAAAAATCAACAATAATTGCTGGATCCCCAGTTGAAGACCCCTGATCTTCATGTTTAAAGGTATAGTTAAGCCAATATGAAATGCTGTTGTCATTTATTCACCCTCATGGTGTTTCAAACACATATGTCTTTCTTTATCTGCTGGAACACAAAAGCAGCCTCATTTAGCATTCACTTTCATTTAATCTTTTTCCAAAACAATGAAAGTGAATGGTGACAGAGGCTAACATTCTGCCTAACATTTCCTGAGTGTGATTTTCAGAGTACATGATGATATAATGGGGGGGTTAACTTTCCCTTTAACAACCCATTCACCATTTAGCTCTCCTTTAGTTCTTCTACGTTTTTCTAAATAATAACTTAGCTAGGTGAGAGACATATTATATGGTCCGTGTGGAAAAATATCTAAGGCTTGAATTTGACTAAGCTACCATGAATCCATTATCTTTGTTTTATATTTGTTTGAAACATGCACTACTGTTGAACTCTTCACAGTGATTCCCTCTCATCAGTCTCATTGGGTGGGATAAGGTTTGATGTAAGTGTATTTTAATAGAGCACCTCAGGAGCAAGAGAAATCCTTGAAACATGGAGACGTTTAAATGTAACCTTTTCATTTGAACTGAGGCCTCAGGTATGGCTGTCCAAACGTCCATAATTAAATTCACCTGCCTCTACTGTGTATTAGCAAAGAAGTGTTCAGGTTTTATTTCAAACACATGGCTGTGTTTAGAAACAATTCACTGTAATTCTAAAATCCAGACCTTATTTGTCTTTGGTTTGTTTTGGAGGGTGTATAAAGTCTACCACCCAGTTTTGTGGTCAGCATGGTTCCTTTTAATGTACTGTAATCAGTTTGATTGCATTCAATTTAAACCTAATTAGCACAAATACCCTAATCACATGTCTGACGTTTGGATATGTAATAGAATAATCTGTGTTTACTATGTAATTCAAGGAGCTATGAAAAGACACATAAAACCTTGTGAAACTAAAACGTTTTAAATACTGTAGCATTAAAGATTTTAATGCAATCAAGAAAAAAAATATATACACTTTTTTTTTCTACTTGGGGTACTGGAGGTCCCCGAAGTGGAAAAAGCAGTTGCGGTGCACCTGTGCCCGCAAAGTGCAACCACTTGTTGGGATCGCCCTGCACTCCCCTCCAAGGCCTATAGGACGACATATAGCCTACAGGCCCTCTGGACAGGCTGCCTCTGCCCTGCATGTCATGGGCCTCCTGCAAGTTTACCAGGCCAAGGCACTAAAAGATCTGCACTAGGGTAGTCCTGATCATGATGTGCTGCAGGAACTGCACAGGTATGTCAAAAACGATCGCCCCCTTAGTGCCTCTCGTGCAGAGCTTGGACGCGTGGCTTACGCTTTCCAAACCATCGCATGTATTGTGTGATCTTCACCCCCCTCTGCTGTCAGTTATTCAACCTCTGGACAGACCTCTGTTTTCTGAGGACAGGAGTCCCACTGCAGCAGGTGTCCAGATGCATCGTGGTAAATACAGATGCCTCCAAACAGATTTGGGGTGCTGTGTGCAATGGGCACGCAGCCGCCGGTTCCTGGTCAGTCCCACGACTAGAGTTGCTGGCTGTATTTCTTAACCTGCAGAGGTTTCTCCCAAAGATTCAAGGCAAGCACGTCTTGATCCGTTCATACAACACCGCGACGGTAACGTACACAAATCGCCAAGGCGGCGTGCGCTCTCGTCATATGTCAAAACACGCCCGCCATCTCCTCCTTTGGAGTCATATCCGACTGAGGTCGCTGCACTCCACTTATATCCCGGGCAGCCTCAACACAAGACCGGACGTGCTGTCATGACAGGCTCCACTCAACGGGGAGTGGAGACTTCACCCCCAGGTGGTTCAGCTGATCTGGGACCGTTATGGCAAAGCACAGGCAGACCTGTTCACTTCCCAAGAGAAATCCCATTGACCACTCTGGTACTCCCTCAGGTCGGAGGCAAGTCCCCTCGGTACAGATGTGTTGGCACATTTCCCCCAGTGAGGCTACTTGCGCAGGTGCTGTGCAAGGCCAGGGATGATGAGGAACAAGTCACTCTTGTGGCCCCATACTGGCCTACTCAGACTTGGTTCTCAGATCTAATGCTCCTCACAAAAGCACCTCCCTGGCAAATCCCATTGATGAAAGACACACTCTCAGGGACGGGGCTCCCTCTGGCATCCACGCCCAGACCTCTGGAAACTCCACCAGATAGTGAACCTGCAAGTGCTGCCCCGGGAGGAGGCAGAACCAGCCTTATTGTTGCTGTGTCTGGTACGTGCTTTTCATACCTATTTGGACTCCACATAGTGCTTTAGACTCTCTGAGCAGCTCTTTGTTTGCTTTGGCAATTGAAAGGGAATGCTGTCTCCTAACAGAGGCTCGCCCTGTGGGTAGTCGAAGCCATCGCATTGGCCTATTGGACCCAGGCCGTGCCCACCCCCTTGCGGGTTTGAGCACACTCTACAAGAAGTGTGGCATCCTCGTGGGCAATGGCCAATGGAACCTCTATAGCAGACATCTGTAGAGCAGCAGGCTGGGCAACACCAAATACATTTGCGAGATTCTATAATCTCCTGGTTGAGTTGGTTTTGTCCTGTGTTTTGTCAGGTTTGAGCATATAGAACTCGGTAACACAGAAAGACTGACCAGGTATACCGCTTGCGCTAGTGCCTTTTCCCTCACTGAGGTGAATATGTGTGCTTTTACTCCCAGGTCCTCAAAACACTTGGATGTTCTTCATCCCCAGCCCTCTTGCTCGTGAATTCAGCTGAGGAATTCCCGACCAGACCCACAATGGGTACTAGTTACTCGTAGTTGCTCCATATGTGTCGGTAATCACAGTAACCCCCTGTGATGTATTTTTCGCGGTACGGTACCCCTGTCAGGCGGACCCACGTCTCCCTTGGGCAGTCCCCTCTGCCCCAGTCGCAGTGTTTGTAGAGCTCATTCCTCATTAGACAGAAAATACCACCGCACCACTTCCATGTGTGTAACAGGCCATATTTGCCACATTTTTACCTCCCCAGCCTGGACAGAATGTGATCTCCGAGGTGTCTTTTGCCCCTGAAAGAATAGGACTGGAAAAGTACGCCTTCCCCGATGCGTGTTATAGCTAGATGGCCCCAGCCGCATTTAACACTCCGTCAGGAGAAACATAGAGAGGAAAAGGGCCGTAGCTTGCACGGCCTGCTCCCATGCTTGTCACATCGCTTGTTCCCACCCCTCAAGGGAAATCTTTGTTGGATTCCGGGGACATAATAAAAACAATATGACGTCTTATTGGGGCATCTGGGAAGGTTACATGCACTCTGATGCCCATGCTCCTTTGGCACGCTACAGCTTGCTACACCAGCATCAGCAGATCAAGTAACATGGTTCGGTGTAGGTGGCGTTATTGAATAGGGACCCCTTGTGTCACTACAATCGACACAACATCGAGTGAGTGACAGAAGGGAAAGGTCTAGGTTACTAGTGTAACCCCCGTTCCCTGATGGAGGGAACGAGACGTTGTATCCCCCTTGCCACAACACTGTACCAAGCCGCTGTAATGGCCGAACCTTATTCTTGGCTCCTCAGTGCAGAACCTGACTGAACAGATGCATGATCTCTGCCTTTTATAGCCGTATGTCCGGGGGCGGGACATGCAAATTCTGTTCACCAATTTGACTTTGGCCTTTTTCATATTCAGAGGTATTCGAGGCTCCTGAAAGAAGTCCCTTGTGTCACTACAATTGACACAACGTCTCGTTGTGGGTCTCATCAGGGAACAGGAGTTACACTAGTAACCTAGACATTTTAGTTATATTGTTTTCAAAATCATAAAAAAAGATTACCCACCACTCAGAGCAAGCGAGAAACTAAATGTGGCCTACTGAACATAAGATCAACTTACACACAATTACTTTTATTTGACAGATTCTCTTTACAGCTACACTAAAATAGTTTACATGCACTGTTATGATAGAAAAAAACTGAAACCAAGGTACACTATTCCCTCATGATATATTTTGTTTTTTACTGATACTGAAGTGCCTATGTTCTATGCAAATCATTGACTCTACTATTAAGTTCACTTGTGCAAAGAAGGTAAGTTCAATGAAGATCAATGAAATACAACTGAATAAAATATTGAAATATATCACAATTTTGAATTGCAATACACCACACATAAATTACAATAATATTGTTTTGAAACTCAGATAATGCAATAATATCATATCGCTAGGTCCTGATGATCATATCCTCCTAACATTCTGCAATACCGGTATTTGTGTGTGCATTACATCTTAGATTTAATATCCAATTTTGAACAGAATGAGAATCATCTTACAAACCTGGGCCCCAGTTCATCTTCACAGCGCCAGGTGAACTCTCCAAAGCTCTCGTAGCGCTGGTTGTAGTGATAAAGCACTCGATGGAGGGTTGGTGATCCCAGATCCATCAGTGTGTTGTAAGCCGTCTGCTGCTCCTTCCCGCTGGTGTAGCCGTTGAACAGATTATAAATCTTGTCTGCTATTTCTGAGGGAATGAATACAGAGAACATTCAAACAAATCAGGTGACTTAGGATTGTCTGAAAGGTGTAATCAATATTTTTGTCCACTTATTACCTATACAAAATATAAAAATAATTTAATGTTTAAAGACGCCATGAAATGGCTGGTGAGGACAGTTTTTTGCCCTGTTTACATATTTCCTATTGAAACAAGAAATTTGGGAAGGACATCTTAAAGGGCTCATCCCTCATTTTTGTTTTTTAAATAAATCAATAAAAATATGTTGGGCAACATGAGTCATCTGTATTTTTGGTCAATTTTCCAGGAAGAGAAAGACTTAACCAAAAACTACTGCATTTGCGTAATGCTCCATCCACACCGACACTGCTAGGTGTGGATGTAGGAGTTTATTTTAAGGACTTTATGTGCAGGCAGTCATCTACCTTGAGCCTTGACATCATCCACTGCGGGACATGGTGTTTTAATGGTGACCTCACTGGGACTTGAACGCCGACCTGTGTTATCCACCGCCCACAGCCGAAACCTGAAATTGCACAAAGAGCCAAATGTGACAATTAGACTAAATTTGTCACTCTCTCTCATTCAATTTTAAGTAAGCAAACAGTTAAAAAATTTATAAAAATAATTTGTGTCACTTTTTATTGATAAAGACAGAAAACAGGTGGCAACTAGAAATGTGTTCCTTTTAAAGGAATATTCCGGGTTCATTATGAGTTAAGCTCAATTGACAGCATTTGTGGCATAATATTGATTACCACAAAAAAATATTTTTATTGAAATAAATAAATACAAATCTAGGTTCCAGTGAGGCACTTTCAATGGAAGTGAATGGGAGACAATCTGTAAATGTACAAAATATTCACTGTTTCAAAAGTATAGCCACAAGACATAAACAATATGCATATTAACATGATTTTAGTGTGATAAAATCTCTTACCAATCTTTTCTGTGTAAAGTTATTGTCAATTTTACAACTTAATTGCCATGATGATTCAATGTCAACAAACCCTAAAATGACTGTTAAAATTACGATTTAAACAGCTTTACAGATCAAATAACACATGAATTTAACAGAAGAATTCATATAAGTGCTTTTATAAAATTATAGGCATCAAATTTCTGCCTGTAAACCATCCAAAAATTGGGTAATGGGATGAGTCAAAATATTTTTTGTGGTAATCAACATTATGCCAAATGCTGTCGGTTGAGCTTAACTTGTACTGAACCCTGTATTTTCCTTTAAGTCATTTTATACTGTAACCATTATTAAATTGACTTCAATCAATAATGTGAGTGAAAAAAGACGAAAAAAAAGCTTACTCTCTTTTTAATAAGACAGCTAAGCTGTTAAGTTCTTTAATAAAAAAAATAAAAAAAATAAAAAAAAAAAAAATCATGCACTGAGAACAACCTAATGGTGAATTTATTTATAGATAAACCCCAGGTGGAACGTTTAACAAAAGTAAAGTCAATTGCAATCTTTGAAGGGTGCAATTTAAAAACCATAGGAGCTCAACAAGTACAGTGGGTACGGAAAGTATTCAGACCCCTTAAATTTTTCACTCTTTGTTATATTGCAGCCATTTGCTAAAATCATTTAAGTTCATTTTTTTTCCTCATTGTACACACAGCACCCCATATTGACAGAAAAACACAGAATTGTTGACATTTTTGCACATTTATTAAAAAAGAAAAACTGAAATATCACATGGTCCTAAGTATTCAGACCCTTTGTTCAGTATTTAGTAGAAGCACCCTTTTGATCTAATACAGCCATGAGTCTTTTTGGGAAAGATGCAACAAGTTTTTCACATCTGGATTTGGGTATCCTCTGCCATTCCTCCTTGCAGATCCTCTCCAGTTCTGTCAGATTGGAGGTAAACGTTGGTGGACAGCCATTTTCAGGTCTCTCCAGAGATGCTCAATTAGGTTTAAGTCAGGGCTCTGGCTGGGCCATTCAAGAACAGTCACAGAGTTGTTGTGAAGCCACTCCTTCGTTAATTTAGCAGTGTGCTTAGGGTCATTGTCTTGTTGGAAGGTGAACCTTCGGCCCAGTCTGAGGTCCAGAGCCCTCTGGAGAAGGTTTTCGTCCAGGATATTCCTGTACTTGGCCGCATTCATCTTTCCCTCGATTGCAACCAGTCATCCTGTCCCTGCAGCTGAAAAACACCCCCACAGCATGATGCTGCCACCACCATGCTTCACTGTTGAGACTGTATTGGACAGATGATGAGCAGTGCCTGGTTTTCTCCACACATACCGCTTAGAATTAAGGCCAAAAAGTTCTATCTTGGTCTCATCAGACCAGAGAATCTTATTTATCACCATCTTGGAGTCCTTCAGGTGTTTTTTAGCAAACTCCATGCGGGCTTTCATGTGTCTTGCACTGAGGAGAGGCTTCCGTCGGGCCACTCTGCCATAAAGCCCCAACTGGTGGATGGCTGCAGTAATGGTTGACTTACTACAACTTTCTCCTATCTCCCAAATGCATCTCTGGAGCTCAGCCACAGTGATCTTTGGGTTCTTCTTTACCTTTCTCACCAAGGCTCTTCTCCCCCGATAGCTCAGTTTGGCCGGATGGCCAGCTCTAGGAAGGGTTCTGGTCATCCCAAACGTCTTCATTTAAGGATTATGGAGGCCACTGTGCTCTTATGAACCTTAAGGGCAGCAGAAATTTTTTTGTAACCTTGGCCAGATCTGTGCCTTGCCACAATTCTGTCTCTGAGCTCTTCAGGCA
The DNA here is from genome assembly GCF_025860055.1 of Xyrauchen texanus. NCBI lineage: Eukaryota > Metazoa > Chordata > Actinopteri > Cypriniformes > Catostomidae > Xyrauchen > Xyrauchen texanus. The sequence goes on along the minus strand of NC_068284.1, from coordinate 32,453,780 downwards.
GTTCCTTTGACCACATGATTCTCATTTGCTCTGACATGCACTGTGAGCTGTAAGGTCTTATATAGACAGGTGTGTGGCTTTCCTAATCAAGTCCAATCAGTATAATCAAACACAGCTGGACTCAATTGAAGGTGTAGAACCATCTCAAGGATGATCAGAAGAAATGGACAGCACCTGAGTTAAATATATGAGTGTCACAGCAAAGGGTCTGAATACTTAGGACCATGTGATATTTCAGTTTTTCTTTTTTAATAAATGTGCAAAAATTTCAACAATTCTGTGTTTTTCTGTCAATATGGGGTGCTGTGTGTACAATAATGAGGAAAAAAATGAACTTAAATGATTTTAGCAAATAGCTGCAATATAACAAAGAGTGAAAAATTTAAGGGGGACTGAATACTTTCCGCACCCACTGTATGAAATGCAAGCGTTCACACTGCCATTATCTACAAATACTAATAATATGTTATGACAACATTGTTTATAAAGAGGCATGTGTAATAAAATAACATTTTGGAAAACAAATAAGGTCTGGGTTAAATAATAAAAAAAAAATTATTTGGATTAATCCTGATAAGCCATAATATTTTTGGGGGTCCTTCAGTGTCAATAAATTGTTTCAATGTGTGAATTATATCATTATATAACAGCATATACCTCCATTAATATCAAAATGCATGACACCAACACTACCATTACATTAGAACAAGCCTAACCTTTGGCTCACAGCACTGATTTGAGGATGTTTCAAGTGAAGACTCAACCTGAACAATAGCAAACAGTGTCCTTACTGGCTCCCACCCACTGCATAACCGTTCAAGAAATCAGTACAATTATTTTATCACTGACGAAATGTGCTGAGAGCTAGGCAGTTTGCTAAGATTGAGTTGAATTATATCCCCATCTAGTGGAAGATAACATAAACAACTACAACCTGCAGTGTCACAGCAGTGGCATCCTTCAAAGTGCAGAAACGAGAATGCATGTGAGGTACGAAGTTCAACACTGTATGGCCCATTAAAATTGTTGTCTTGTGTTTGATTTATGAATGAAAGGGCATCCATATGTAATCTCACATGTGGAGCTTTGCTCTTTTAATAAAGGGTTGTTTAATCTTTTCTCAGCATCTTCACAAAGAGAAGACAAGTGAAAAAAAATCCTTATTTACATTTACATTTATGCATTTGGCAGACGCTTTTATCCAAAGCGACTTACAGTGCACTTATTACAGGGACAATCCCCCCGGAGCAACCTGGAGTTAAGGGCCTTGCTCAAGGGCCCAACAGTGGCATCTTGGTGGTGCTGGGGCTTGAACCCCCGACCTTCTGGTCAGTAACCCTGAGCCTCAACCATTCTTTACACTATTTTCTATGTTTAGAGTTTACAAGCCTGCTTTGGTGAGGCTACAAGGTTTTAAGATATGGTATCAAACAGGGATGTGCCTGAAGCCGAATACCTTATTCGGAAAGACTTAAAAAAAAATAATCTGAATAATATATATATATTTTTTTTTTGGAAGACTGATCATCCAACGAGCACAGGTATAAAGCGATATTTTAAATAAACATGTCCAAAATTGCAAAGCAATGATGAGTCCGTGAAGCCAATATTAGGCTACTACAGTGTAAACCTTATGAATGGAAATGAGCACAGTGTGATTTCAAGTTCAAATTGGATGGCCGCAGTCTCGACTCCGTTTACGTTCTCCGTAGGCCTATATTGTACACGTCTCAGAAATATAAGCTTGACAAGAGTGACATTAATTAAGATACTATATCATACACATTTTCCACTTCTTAAATTGTCTGTTAACACATTAACACCAAATGTTTCACATAATTCAAACATAAGGATTCATAAACCAACCTAAGCGCGATGTTAAATTCTGACCAGAGAAGTGATGATTTTATGGCGGAGCTCGTCCGTCCGTCTCTTAAAGCTGACCACATTTATCCACATAAATAATGAAGGTAATTGTATGGTTAAGCCTCGATTCCCAAAACGTTTAAATGCTCCATCGAGATTTTCACAGAGTGTAAATCTATTCAGATTATCCAAATGAAGGTTTGCGGAGAAACAAAAGCACGCACATTATTTTCGTTTTTCTCTTCTAGAAATAGAGGCTTATGGGATCAATTCCATGCCACATATATTTGCAAAAATATAAAGTATTGCAAAATAAAATAAAGTTTTGCAAAAGAAAAAAAGTATTGAGCAAAAAAAAAATTATTTTTTTTTTTTAAACAAAAATTAAGTATCACAAACGTAAAATAAAGTATCGAGAGAAAAAAAGAAAGTTTTGCAAACAAAAATAAAGAATTGCAAAATATAAATAAAATTTAGCAAAAACCAAGATATAATTAACTGCAAAAATCAATGACTGTTGTAAAAGAAACTAAAGATCTTTTATCCTTTTTTATCTTTGCAACAGATTTTTAGGCAGCAATGATTTTGCCACACATCTTTTTCTTTGCAATGCCTACTAATTATTTTGCAATGCTCCTTTTAATCTGCATTTCCATCACGTGTGAGCTCGTGATACCGTTTTGCCTTTGCGCTTCACTTTTCTCTGCGTTTCACTTTATGGCACTGTTTTGACGTGGGGGAGTCAGGGGATTGGGGCGTGTACAACGGGCTCAGTGATGCCTCTCTGGAAGTTACGTCATTAGCTTGAGACACGGCTCAAACATCATAGCTGAGCACAGGCATGCAGGTGGATCTCAGGTATGTAAAGTTGATTGTTTCCTTTTATTTAATTAGCATTAAATGTGCTTTAACAGCGTTTGCTTCAGATAAAGAAGTTAGAGATCAGTTAAAGCGGTGGATTTTTTAGCCATACTTGCTAACATAGCCAGCATCTGCAGTTTTTTCTCTCTCAATTGATTGATTCTTATGTTTATTTTATAGATTATAATTGTCTATACCATAGTATGTTGTCTTCTAAAAAAAATGTAAACTCCATATTTATATGTAACATTATCACTGTTAAAGGAGACAATAAATAGATTACAAATAAAATGTTAAGCGATCTAACAAACGTGCATGTGTTCTGTCTTTAAAAATAAAGTTTTGAAATATAAAATGTTCACATCCCCTATATTCTTAACCCTGCGTTTTACAGCTATGTGGCATGGGGGGCATGGTCGTGTGTCGGTCTGCGGGAGAGAGAGAGAGCGGTAAGGCTTGTCACCTGGTTTGTAATTATCTCTAACACCTGTGTCTTGTTGTAGTGATACGGAGAGAGACATTTAAAGGGACGCAAAGTGTCGAGAGGGAGAGAGAGTGGATCCAGAAAGCTCCACAGACTGAGTGTGATATTGTTTTGTTTGTTTACATTTCTACGGCGGTGACCGTCGTATGTTCGTGAAAGAAATTAAAGTGCTGATTTCAAACCTGCTTCGCTGTCTCCTGACTCCTCCATTGCTCAACGAACCTGTTCACAAGCTACTTAAGTTCTTACAATGCTCACAGTAAATGTACGTGTATCTAGGTCATCTCACGTAATGATATGCCATGTCACATTTAGCAGAGAGAATATCCAGATGTCGTGACGAATCTTATTAGTGTTCTGACTCAAAGCTTCGGTCATATTCAGGCAGCTCAGGGTCAGCAGCTACAACAACAACAGCTTTCTCCTGCTGTTTCTCTGCCTCGAGTAGGCCTATACTCAGCAGGATATAACCAGGTTATCAGCACCTACTCTTAAGAATCAATCTGTTAAATTTGTTTTGCTTTTGCACAATTAACATAAGTGATGTTCTTTTATTGTTTGTAGATCGTTTCCTGGGATGCTTATTTTTTACGATCGTTTAACTTTTTATATGGAATCTATTTATTGTCTCCTTTAACAGTGATAATATAACATCTATTTATATATTTTTAAATATGGAGTTTACATTTTTTTTTTTAGAAGACAACATACTATGGTATAGACAATTATAATCTATAAAATAAACATAAGAATCAATCAATTGAGAGAGAATAAACTGCAGATGCTGGCTATGTTAGCGAGTATGGCTAATAAATCCACCGCTTTAACTGATCTCTAACTTCTTTATCTGAAGCAAACGCTGTTAAAGCACATTTAATGCTAATTAAATAAAAGGAAACAATTTTTTTTATTATTTTTTTTTATTGAACACCAAGAACAGAACAAAAAACAGAATGTACATCTACAATGGCATTGGTAAGTACAGGTAAATGAGTATTAAGCAAGGCACATATCAGTTAAAATAAAATAAAATAAAAAAATGAAATGTCTAAAATACAAATACAGAGGGGTCTCTTTATTCCTCTTTTAAGAGCTTAAGGTCTCTTATTATTCAAGCCAATTTCTGGGCCTTTTTACTTTTCATACATTCCAACGCTGGAAAGAAATTACAAATCAATTCTCTTTTAAATACAGAAAAATAAGGTTTCGTCTTCATACATTTGGACTTATGAATGAAAAATTTGCCCAGTATCAACATTACATTAATAAGAAATTAATTTCTTTTCTCGTCCAACAGCATTCCAAACATAACATGTTTCCTAGCAAAAGTGGGCAGTGAGTGAATCTTAGATTCAACCAATAAGACATATTTTCCCAAAAAGTATTTGAAGAAAAACAAGGAAAAAAAAGATGATCAGTTGTCTCTATCAATTTGACAAAAAGTACAGGCATTTTCTTCAAAATTAAACCGTTGTCTTAAAAATTCACTTGACTGGTATACCCCATTTAATATTTTAAAATGAGTTTCCTTAAACAATCAACTTTATATACCTGAGATCCACCTGCATGCCTGTGCTCAGCCATGATGTTTGATCCGTGTCTCAAGCTAATGACGTAACTTCCAGAGAGGCATCACTGAGCCCGTTGTACACGCCCCAATCCCCTGACTCCACCCCCACGTCAAAACAGTGCCATAAAGTGAAACGCAGAGAAAAGTGAAGCGCGTGATGGAAATGCAGATTAAAAGGAGCGTTGCAAAATAATTAGTAGGCATTGCAAAGAAAAAGATGTGTGGCAAAATCATTGCTGCCTAAAAATCTGTTGCAAAGATAAAAAAGGATAAAAGTTCTTTAGTTTCTTTTACAACAGTCATTGATTTTTGCAATTAATTATATCTTGGTTTTTGCTATATTTTATTTATATTTTGTAATTCTTTATTTTTGTTTGCAAAACTTTCTTTTTTTTCTCTCGATACTTTATTTTATGTTTGTGATACTTAATTTTTGTTTAAAAAATTTTCTTTTTGTTTGCTCAATACTTTTTTCTTTTGCAAAACTTTATTTTATTTTGCAATACTTTATATTTTTGCAAATATATGTGGCATGGAATTGATTCTGAGGGCTCGCTCTTGCCATTTATTCCACTGCATTTAGCTAATTCTGCACATGTAATTTAACAAAATAATTATGTCCTCCACACATAATGTTAAAATATGTGCACACAAAATAAGCCTGGAGTACTTTCTGATATAGATTTATGGTGCTTTCATATGTTTGTAGGCTTTTAATGTTTGTATTTGTATTCAATATTCTCTGCAAAATGTGTGCTTGACATCTCATAATAACTGGACACTTTGTGCCTTCAGAATTACATTTTTATATAAGCATAACGCAAAGACATAAATTAAAATTCTGTTTCAGCAGATCCATATTAATGTCAGAAATAGATAGCTATCCGAAAAAGGAGAAAAGCGAAGGGAGAAAAAAAGAGAAAAAGGGAACACAACAACACAGTGTAAGAGTGGCATGTGTATGGTGGCCTAGGCTTTGCCCTGGGCTGGTTCTACGCTGCACGCCACGCTTTTTAAAATTTTTCACTAGCTGAAGCACATACACACCTATTAAGCGAGGAGGAGAAAAGGGGACAGGGGAAGAAAAAAATAAATAAAAAAATCCCCAACATAGGCATGTGGAGAATATCCTGGGGAATGGGGGTCTGGGCCTTGGGCCTTGTGCCCGACGGCATCTATCCCTGACGGACCTTTGTGTTGTGTCATGGGCGTGTGACTAACATATGACATGGCCACGGAGGGACCAGAGGCAGGCTTATAATAATTTTATATTATTATTATTATTATTATTTCTACTACAATTATTATTATTATATGCCCTCTTTCTCATCTTCCAACAGCACCCCCCTTTTTGCTAAAAGAAATAGACAGCCACAATTAACAAGATATTCCACAGTTAAAGGGATAGTTCACCCCAAAATGAAAATGCTGTCAGTGTTTACTCACCCTCATGCCATCCCAGATGTGTATGACTTTCTTTTTTCTGATGAACACAAATGAAGGTTTTTAAAAGAATAGTTCAGCTCTGTTGGTACTCACAATGCAAGTGAATGGTGACCAGGACTTTGAAGGTCCAATATAACATAAAGCGGACATGAATGTAATTCATAAAACTCTGGTGGTTAAATTCAAGTCTTCTGATGTATAAATATATTCATCTAAAAATCTTTATTTATGTTCTGCAGTAAGTAAATTTTTTGGGTGAACTATCCCTGTAATGAAGCCTACATATTCAGCTTAATCTGATTAGGAAAAAATATATATAACAATAACATAAATAAATAATAATAATAATTATTATAATAATATTGAAAAAGGCCTATCCAAGGCAGATTTTATACAGAAACTATACATGTAAGTTACAAGTTACAGAGAGTTACATTTTAAAATTTGTTTGAAACCCCAGATGTGGGGGTTAAGCCACACCCACATCTGGTTATATCTGAATACAGAAACAGATCCAGATATTTTTATCATAGTAACAGATATAGATACAGATAATGGTTTTGCTGCACCATAGTATCCAAAGTTTTTTTTTTTCTGCACTTAAATTTAAATTTATAAATACATTTTCTTAATCTGTATTTTTGCCTTGTTTACCAGTTAAAATATCTAAACAAATTAGATACATTTAATTGACAAGTAAAGTTTTATAAGAAAATAAGATGTTTTTAGAGAATGTATTACCCCAGATGGCAAATTGTTTGCCTTGCTTTAAGCATCAATCCAACAAAATTTAATTCAAATGAGTAACTAATGTTGAGTAAGAAAATAGATTTTGCTTCTCAAGTAAATGTTGCAAGGAGGTTTAGATCTATTTATTTTATGAAACCATGAAAAGAACCTGACAAGAACACTGAACAGGTCCTTAAATTATATAAAGACATTGAGTGCTCCTTTGAACAATGCTCCTTTATCAAAAACATTTGGACAGATAGTATATTCAGGAGGAAACAATGCCCTCCCCCCTCTCTCTCTTGGCTGGTGTGATCTATTCACCGTGCCCTTCTGTCCACATTGCATGTGTGTGCTAACTGACTGCATGTTTCAAGGACATGCACCACAAGAAATGGAGGCAAGGTAGCCATGCATTTAAATTCAAGAACCTACATGTTGAAATACACACATTCAAGTTGCACAAACACAGAAAAGTGCAAGACTTGCTGATTTGTACTGAACTGCAAAACCAGATGTCTGCAAACTGAAGTAATTTACTTTTTGAAAAGTAAGGATATACAAAAATGAAATACAAAATTCTAAATAAATACATTTTTTATTGCAAGTTTACAGATTTTAAAATAAAGGTTCATTATCGGTACACTGTAAAAATAAAAATCTATAATTTTAATAAATGCTACAGAAAAAAGCCTTAACTGATTAACGAGTACTAACTGTAAAATATACAGATTTTTTTAAAAATATATTTAAAAAGACAATACAGTACTATTAATAATGAAATGTTGTAAAAAAAAAAAATTTAGATGTAAAAAGTATGATTTTCCTGTATAATAAATGGTCAAATATACATTGTTTAACAAGAGAGTACATGTACTTTTTACAGTAAATTACTGTTAAAATTAGAGTAAAAAATATTATCGGGTGGTCCCACAATTCTCTGCATGACCCATCACAATTTAATATATATTATGAGAATAGTTATGTTTCTTCTTATTTTTAATATCAGTTACGTACATTGGGGTGTTCTGTGTTCCCCTTCTCACTCACTCGACGTTGTGTCGGTGAAGTGACACCAGGGGTCTCTATTGAGAGCCTCAGTTGCCTCTGAGCTTTGAGAATAGGCCAATGAGAATTGGTAAACAGGATTTACATGTCCCTCCCCCAGACATACGGGTATAAAAGGAGGGAATCGTGCATCTGTTAAATCAGATTTTTTGTGTTCAGCAAGCTACTGTTCCACTACTGTTCCACTAAGTACCTCTACAGAGCTTTTGCTGTTGGATCAGTCTGATGTCTCCTTCGGACCCCCCGAGCTGGATGAGAATATCGCCGCTGCATCGGTGAGCGCTGCGGCATCTGACGCTGGGGACTCAACTGGGCAGCCACCTTCGGGTCTGCTCGGCCAGTCTAAGCCCGACACACGTTGTGTGAGCATTGGGCTGGACCAGAACTCCCTGTCCTCCCCTCAGCCCTCACTGATAGACGATTGGTTCCTCGGGTCAGGGCACCGGTTACACCCACGCCGATGTGCTGCAGGAACTGCGCTCAGCAACTGACCTCACCCCAGGCCACAAAGGTCACAGCACGGGGACTAGGACAGGTGATGGCCACTCTCGTGGTCCAGGAATGACATCTGTTGCCGTACCTGGTCGAAATGCGGGATACTGACAAAGCCCACTTTCTCAACGCCCCCATCTCCCAGCTCAGCCTATTTGCCGACGCCACTGAGGACCTCGCCCAGCGGTTTTCAGCGGTGAAGAAACAGACAGAGGCCATTCAACACGTCATGCTCCTCATCGCACAAGAGCAAGCGGCTGCGAAAGCTCAGGCAGCTCCGCCCCAACCCAGGCCCAGCTCTCGGTCCCAGCGTAGAGCCCCCCGCAGGAGGCTGACGCCCCCATCTCACAAACCCCTTCAAGGACCCAAAAGTCTCCCAAGCATTCCTGAGACGATCGACTCAGGGAGCGTGAAGGCCGTTACAGAGCTGGCGTCTAGACCACTCCATCCCCCGGTGGAGGGCCAGCAGGGAAACCTTTTGCCACACCCTGGCCGGGCTGTGGTACTCCTTGATTCACCTAACCGGTGTCCACGCATGCCGTTCTCATGGCGGTCTGACGCCAAACACCTACTGTCACGGCATCAGCGATGTGGCCTATTCGCCTCCACGCCTTTGACTGCAGACTCCTATGATTCTAGAGGACGCCTCCATAGGACCTCCTCCTCAGTCATTTTCCCACCCCCAGCCTGGTACGTGGAGCAAGGTAAGTGCTTTGAGTTCTCGCTCAGCACAACTGTTTCGGGACGCAACTTTGCTCCCCGACATAATATTACATGCCCCCCCAACCCCCCACTGTGAAGCCCCACCAGGTACCTCAAACGTGATCGTCCCCTTAGTGCCGCCCACTCGGAGCTTATGCTTTCCAACCGTCGCACTGACTGGCCAGTACCATCCGACTCGGCTAAGCAATTCAGTACGCCAGGCCCTCTCCCCATTTTAGTGGCATCCGCTTTATCTTCGATGCACGGCGGGAATGCCAACACCCTGCGAGCGAAATCTCAACACTTTAACACAAGGACGCAATAGAGCCTGTCCCTCCAGCCAAGATGAAGAAAGGATTCTACGGCCCTTACTTCATCGTACCCAAAAAATGCGGTGGGTAGCGGCCAATCTTGGACCTGGGAGTTCAGAACCGGGCCTTACACAGACTTCCGTTCAAGATGCTTACGTAGAAACTTATTCTAACGTGCGTCTAGCACCGAGAATGGTTTGCAGCGGTAGACCTGAAGGACGTCGCCTCAATCTTCACGTCTCAATCTTGCTTTGACACAGACCTGTCATATGGCTCGCACCCGACGGCCTGACATACTAGTACCAGGTCCTCCCCTTCGGCTCGTCACTGTCCTGAAGGTCGCAGAGGCAGCCCTCGCTTCCATCAAGAGGTTCGGGGACCTGCAAGCGCCCTCTGGTGGCGACACATGCCTGGAGCCCGGTCCGGCAGAAATTCAGACCCTACGTGCCCAAGGTTCCTACGGCGCCCCTACAGGGCCAAACAGTGAACCTGCAAGTGACTGCCCAAGGAGGAGTCAGACCCAGCCTTACAGTTGCCGTGTCCGGTGCATGCTTTGCGGAGCTCTAGATGATTCTGAGCAGCTCTTTGTTTGCTGTGGCGTACAGCAGACACTGTCCCCCGACGAAGGTTTGTCCACGAGGTCATCAATGCCCACCTAATTCTTAAGGTGATTATCAATAACTTATAAAGTAAAAATCTGATTTATACAGTTTCAGGAGGTTAAAATCAAGTTTATGGCATGATTTTTTTATTTTTTACTGTAAATTTGACAGAATATATATTTTATTTACAGTACCAGCATGGTCATGTAAATTATAACAGTTTGAAACTGTAAAATTTACAGGTTGTTCTGTAAAATTGTATACATTTTTCTGTATTTTTTACATAATTATTCTGGCAACAACAGCTACCATTTCTTTTTTTTTTTTTAAATCAACAGGATTTTCTTTTCAGTGTATGTATGGCTCCATGAAGAACCTTAAAAGGAATATTCCAGGTTCAAAACAAGTTCAGCTCAATCAACAGCATTTGTGGCATGATATTGATTACCATAAAAAAATTATTTTGCCCCTCCTTTTCTTTAAAAAAAGCAAACATTTGGGTTCCAGTTAGGCACATAAAATGAAAGTGAATGATGCAAAAGTCAAAAACTTTAAACAATATATGATAATAAAATCACTAACTAACCTTTTCTGTGTAAAGTTATAGCCAATTATACAATTTTGTGACATTATAAAGCCAACCCTAAAACCCTAAATGTGCTGTAAAAATTATGATTTAAACACATTTACAGCTCAAATAATACATGTGTTTTAACAGAAGAATTAATGTAAGTGCTTTTTATAAAATTATAAGCTTCAAATTTCTGCCCTTAATTCCTCCCAAATAATTGGCCCCATGCAGTTCCATTGAAAGTGCCTCACTGTAATCTCCATTTTTGCTTCTTCATTTTTTTTTTTTTAAAGGAAAGGAGGGATAAGTCAAAAATATTTTTTTATTTAATCAACATTATGCCACAAATGCTGTCGATTGAGCTCAACTTGCACAAAGGGTTCTTTGCAGTGGAAAAAGTAGTCTGAAAAGTGGAAAAAGTAGTCTGAAGAACTACCTTAAATAACTATAACCTTTTTGTAATATAAAGGTTCTTTGGGGAACCAAAAATCATACCAGGATAGCATTACTGCCAAAACCCCTTTATGGAACCTTAATATTTAAGAGAGCTCTGCAAAATATGAAGAGATTTATTTACATACATATACAATTACTCAAGTACACACTGCATATACAAGTACACACTAAAGTATGCATCAATGATATTGGGTTATCCATAATATACTGGGGCTTTAATTTTGATAATTTCACCCTAACTATAAGACTGACTATAACACTCTTCCAATTTTCTGCTTATATCAAATGTTGAATTGAGAAGCTAACTATTTTGTTTTCCAGTAAAAATTCTAAACATCCTTAAAATTAGATTTACTTGAGAGGCAACATTGTGTAAGATAACACTACTCAATTTAAAAGAACATATTTTGAATTTAGTTTTTATACTCCATTGTCAAATAGTGTTCTTGTTTTAAGCACAAATTTAACAAAATGTAAAATATACAAAAAAAATACAAATAAGCATAATGCAACATAAATTGAAAACAAGTAGGTTATCCATAACATACTGGGGCACCTGTTTTTCACATTTGTACCATATCACCCTCACTGTAAGTCTCACTAGAAGTAATATTTACTCTTACAATATACTGTTTAGGTCAAAAGTTTACTTGGTAAGCTTGCTCTTTTCGTGTTGTGTACAGCCCCCTTCAACAAATCAATCTTTCTATTGCTGTTTCTGCTATTACCACAAAGTGCACCCTTTGACGTACTTTCAAACCATTCCAGAATTTGAACTGCTTCCCCAGCTGTATCTGAGGCATGTGAAACAGGTCCAATTTGAGTCAGGCCTACGGGTCGAGCAGACCATGTTCTTCTTACCCATGGCACAAAAAGGAACATTCCAAAGAAATGGATGCAGTACGTCACATAATAACTATCCAAAAGAGTCTAAACAGATGGGGGCCCACCATGCATGATTAACACTTCCAAGAGAATATGTTGAGCTGATGTCACCAGGTTTTATATAAAAGCGATTATTTTTGCTAATTATTCTTTCCCAAGAAGATTTCTTACCTTTCTAGAGACACTGCCAAGCCATTTAGTGAAATGCACTTCGTAAATCAACTACTGATTTTCAAAAATTGACATAGGTAGGAAGTAGTCCAGACATTTTTTGCACGAATCATTCTCAGTTTCATAGCCTTAGTTAAATATAATTGCTTAGACTCACGCAGATATAAAACCCCTCATCTGACTGAAGACATGCAACTCAACGTCAGTTCAAAGTCCAATTGATTTAGTCCAGCCAAAAGTTGGGCCTATGTGTATTTTGATCACTGAGGGTGGAATTTACTAAGAATGAATTGCGCCAGGTTAAAGCAGCAATTTTTTGCATGAGCTGTCTACATTGGTTTAGGGGCCATTTCACTAGAATAATTAGGCATATCAGGAAGCGGCACAAATGTACTGAACACAATTTGGCTTCGCTATGCACAACACATACTTTTTATGAATTTAAACAGACTGATCTCAGTTCAGGAGACTCTGTGCTGTCAGTAAAGGGTTAAACTTCATGTGAGACATGTGACAAAACAACATGGTGATGACCACAGCAGAGTTTGTCTTTGGGATAAATGCCAACAAAATTACATGTGGTAAGAAACCTAATTATGTTTTTACATAGAAATCTGTTTGAGTCTCTAATTTCATCTGATATGCCCTTTTTTAAATTGAAGAGATTTATCATGAAACGCCACGATGATAAACAGAATGTAATCAAAAGCGTACTTTGGCACATTTTCCCCCTTAGAAATTCTATATTTACTGTGTATTATCACATTAAGAATTAATGGGTTAATCCAAAATTGGACAAATTTTGCTTTCAAAGGTTTTACATGGAGTAAGGATAAAAATAAGGTACATTTCGAACAGTTCTGAGAACAGTTCAGACAAACATTTGGACCAAGGGAGCAAGGGTGCATCCTATAGCTCTCTTTGCATCGAAGTGCATTCAATCCATAATTCCTATCAAAAATTCAGTTTCAGGCTGCAGATGATGTTTGAACCACTCAACATGTTTGGCAGACATAAGACGATGGTAATCAGTACATCGATTTATCATGTAGAATTTTATTTTAACATGGTTGGCAGTGATTGGATGATGCTGGCCATTAGTTTGAATCAGAATTAATTATGTTATATATTTCTGATGTAATGTCAGTAATGTCTCAAAAACATGAATAACCAACATTCCTTGAAACATAATACAAAATTTGATTTAAAAAATATGACTTTCTATAGCTTTTAATTCACAGCTTAGTCCCACTGTCGACATATGTTGCCATCAATTTTAGGAAAACTATTTGCTCTAGATTTTGTATTTTATTTGCATATTGTTAAGGTGCTACTAGATAAAAAAAATGGAAATGGAAAATGCACAGCAGTCAGGCTCAGGAGGATATAGACGTATCTGAGTAGCCTTTACTTTTCAAATGGGAACTTACATATATGTGTTGTCTGGCTCCAAGCAGCGTATGATCAAAGAAATAGAGGACAGGGGATCAGGGATGTCCCCCAGCATCACACATGGAGATTTGGCCCCCGACATGATGTCATCCACGAAACTCAACATGGTCTCTGTGAGGAGACAATAACTTTGTTTAGTATATAGAGTGACAAACAAGTTTCCAGGACCTAATTAAAAAAACATTTGATCTCCGATGCAGTCCCATGCTGGTTTTTCTGTCAACAAATCATTTAAAATATCCTGTTTGTTTGTTTAGTTTTAAGTGTCTGTAATCAAGAATGATTAATGATATGTAAATAGAAGACACCTATGCTTATGCATGGAAAACAAACATCACCTTGCAAGAGGTATCTGCAAAACAACTCCATCTTCTCTGCAAAGTCTCCAAAACTGGGGCACTGAACAGTTTATAGTTTACACTGAATGCATAAGGATTTCCCTAAACCCGAAAACCCCTCCATGACTTTGACCCAGTGCTATGAAAAGAAGTGTTTTGCTTCTTCTCTCCTAGACTGTGGAACACAGAAGAACGTTCCAGAGATGGAGACCCTGTGGTTTAGACATTTAAAGTGAAGGAGACATCCGTGGTTTTAATTTCACACGAAACGCATATCCCAGATCGAGCTGCAAGTGTCAGCTACCTAAAACTCTTAATAAAGAGCCCATACAGGAGCTACCAGAGGGGCCGATGTGCTTTTGCCTGTTCTTAGCGGAGGGGAAGACTGTTTGCCCAGCTGGTCTACATGCGTCAGAGGACATAAGCAAGGGGGCTTTGTGTGCCTTTCATAGCAAGGAGAAACCTCCCCTGGATGGAGAACATTTTGGTCTTCCTGAAGGCCTCCTCTTCAAAAATACCAGGTCGTAGGCCTCTGAGAACAGGGTGCCAGGATAAACGCAAGTGCGTATCTGTAAAGTATGGGCGATTATGTGCTTGCTGCCACCAGTAAATATTTACAGTGCTTGTGTGTTAAGAACTGCAGTTGAGAGCAGAGGAATATGTGGTCTGACGTTAATGAAAAGAGACATTGTGTGGGACAGCTTTTCTCCAGGTCATATTTATTTAGCCATATACACTTCCATTGACAACAAACTCTAACATCCCATTTTTATGTTGAAAAAAGGTGAAAATGAGGTGAGAAGACAAAAAAACTTTCAAATTTAGAGGGTGTTATTTTTATGAGATTAAACTTAGTGCCATTTATGAACAGAGGAAGACATGATGGTTAAATATTATGTAAAGGAGAGTTTGGAGGGGTAATGCTGCATGGGGAAAGTACAATTGCCTCTTAGTTTTTGATGTTATACAAACTTCTTAATGTATAGCTGTACAAGTAAATAGTCTATCTAACTAATTGTGACAAACCACTAGCATTCTTTTTAAGGAGGAAGCGGGAGCCGGTTAAACAGTCTAAGTAAGTTTTTATTTTCCACGCTCTTTTTCTGTAACAAACACATGCACACGCACGCACGCTGCGCTCTCTCTCTCTCTGTTGGCTTTTCAGCACAATCACAAAAAGTCAACTAACAAACTAACTAACTAACTAAATAACTACATAAACACATTATATATTCATGGTAAACAGCAATCCCTGTTTGAAACCAACTCTAAACCAACTGACTTTTTTAGAAATTAAACATTGTTAACCAGAAATTTAAACTGAAGTTTAAAGGTTTTAAATCTGAATCTGAATTCTTAATGCATTTGTAATATTTGTCAGATACTCAGCACCATGGAAAACCTGTTGGTGTAGTTTTCTAAAAACAATACAGAAAATAGAAATCCACTAAATCATGTTAATAAGGATGTTTTTTGGGAAAAGCTGGTAAACTATTCACAAGGCATTTGCTTTGCGCAATATAAATTAAACATTAAAAAGCATATTCTTTAACAAACGTTTATGATCACCATTCCTATATTATTGGTTGATTTCTGTCTTCCTATGAATGTTAAAATTTAAATATTTCTTATGGTATATCCCAAGTGGTGTAATGCATTGTCATGTGAACTTAGTCCAGTTTTCTATAGCATCCCTGCTGCAGAAAAGTGGTTTCCATTAGCATCAACTGTGAGCAGACTTTTCATAAGCCACAGCAGTAAATTTGTTTTATGATACCTTAACTCTCTTTGACAAATGGAGATATGAAAATAATAATAGGCTAAATTAAAAAATTAAAAATATCTATCAAGACATCCCCACCTTTTTATCAAAATAAAGTTTTATTTGAAAATCCTTACACGTAGAACAGGTGTCTGGCAAATACGCCTGAATTTATGCTCTTTCATCATGTTCCATACCCATGACTCTGTCCCATTTTTCAACGGGAAAGACCCGGGTTGACATGATCACATGATGATGCCTGGCTGCCCTTCTTTAAACTTTGATGGGCTTTGACCAAAACCATCCCTGATTCTTGTTAAAACATCAAAAACCAGCCATAAGGTTCCCAACTCATCCAAGAGAGGTTGCAAGACATTTTGGAGTAGAATCATCCAAAATGCTGAAAAAAAACAAAACAATGGCCAAAACCAATAAAAAACAGTCATCAGTTAGTTTTATATAGCATTACACCTTATCCCATTTCATGAGCAGCAAAGTTACGATGGCACTGAAAAAAAATAAAAATAGGCTACTTTGCAGTGTTTTAAGTATTCTACCACATTTATTAGCTGACTAAATTGCATTTTTGTGATTGTGCCTCATCATGACAAAATTTTATTTTTCACTATTTGTTATATAGAACATTATATTATTATGTAAAAAATGTAACTCATGTTGAATAATGTATACATCTGTACTTCTATATACTAATATTAATTTGTTTTAATTCAAATATGTTTTACTTTCAAACACAAAGTTCTCCTATGGCAACTTATTTAAAGGAAAACATACTTTACTGGAGACGTGAAGGATCTTTCACTATATATTTTAATCATGATTCACCTGCTTGCTTGCTAGTGCTTTGAATCTAGCTTTGCAAAGAAACACTCCCTACAGCATCCTTCCTGTGCTCTGAAGGTGTGGTACTATAAACAGTGTGCAACACACAATTTGAACATATAATATGCACAGCATAAAGTGATGCCTGATGTAGTAGATAGTTTGCTTCATACGGTATATTCAGATTAGCAACAGTTCAATGGCTCAGTTTATCTTTATCATTCATATTCTAACTTTATGATTTAGCTGTGCAGCAATTGTGTTGTTTAAGTTTAAACAACAACTAAATGAAAGAAAGCATTTATTTTTACACTATCTTACACTAACTCTGTGATCTGATCATTCACCGTGTAAACTAATGCATGTTTTTAACGCATTTGGGCCCACTTAAACAATGTCAAGACTAATTAATGCACGTTTTTGACGCATATGGACCCACTGAAAAGTCAAGCGTTGGACCCACTTACATGTGGTGAGTGACCATCTATTTGGAATACTCCTGTCCTGTCATCCAATGATTGAACAAAGAAATATCACTACACCACTGACTATCCCTCTGATTCTGATTCAAGGTCAAATTTATGGAAAATACTCACTTAAAAGCATAAAAAAAAAAAAAAAGGAAGTAGAGAAAAACAGTGTACACTTTCATAAATTATCTGGTATCTTAAATGTAGAAACAAGCCAACTAAAGGGACAACACAAATATAATGTCTTACAACGAGAGCAAAACCTCTTCAGCAGTTCAAGAAAAGACCCCCCTCAACATCTGAGCCAAAGACCACACTCTTAAAACTGACTGCTAAATTCAGCCCAAGCAACAAGAATACCTTGATGTATGTGTCATATCTGCACATTAGTGAAACAAGATAAATCAAAAACAAAATAAATCAATAACATATATCAATAAAATTTGACTGAAATGCATGCGTCTATGATAAATGTTGAGCTCATTTACAAAAGTATTTATTTCTTCTATTAAACATTGTGGATTCCATTGAAAACATACAAAAGCAACAGCTGTGCTCCTAGAATTTTTAGCCTAAAGCCTTTCCACAATATGCTATATGCCTTCCCTTACCTAGAGTATTTGTGAATATTTTGCAACATAGACTGATTACAAATTACTGTATCTCTCCTGGAGTGAAATCAAAAGGCTGAATTTTGTAGGAGAGACCGGGGCTAGTTGTCACATCTCAGTAACAAAAAAAATCCAGTTGTGCAAATGTGCTTTTACTAACAGAGGTTTTGTATTTTTGTTTTAAAACCCCTTGTCCAAAACCCTCTTATATTAGAATATATATATATATTTTTTTACAAATTCTATCCTCCAAAGTAAATTTTCCCTGTTATCATATTTATGTTATAAATCTTGGGTAAACTATCAGACATACTCGAACCACACTGGCATATACCAAGGCAAGGGTCAACTATACTCACGGAGCACTTTATTAGGAACACTTGTACACCTACTTATTCATGTGATTATCTAATCAGTCAATCGTGTGACAGAAGTGCGTAAAATCATGCAGATATGGGTCAGGAGGTTCAGTTAATGTTCACATCAACCATCAGAATGGGGAACAAATACTGCAGCATGATTGTTGGTGCCATACGGGCTGGTTTGTGTATTTCTGTAACTGCTGATCTCCTGGGATTTTCACACACAACAGTCTCTAATTTATTTAGAATGGCATCAAAAACAAAACAAAAACATCCAGTAAACAGCAGTTCTACAGACGGAAACACCTTGTTGATGACAGAAGTCAACGGAGAATGGCAAGACTGGTTTGAGCTGACAGAAAGGCTACGCTAACTCAGATAACCGCTCTGTACAATTATAGAGAGCAAAATAGCATCTAAGAATGCTCAACACGTCGAACTTTGAGGCAGATGGGATACAAAAACAGAAGACCATGTCTGGCACTTTATTAGGACCATAAGGTTCCTAATAAAGTTCTCAGTGAGTGTTTATTATGAAGGCAGATTTTTATCGAAAAGTTTAAATGTGTTCTTAGGACAAATGTGTTTTTCATGAAAGTCAGGTAGAGGCATGTTGTCAAATTTGTATAGGGGTATTTTCGTCCGCAGAACTGATGTTTACTGGATGTTTTAGTTTTGTTTTTGACACCATTCTGAGTGAACTAGAGACTGTTGTGCATGAAAATCCCAGGAGATCAGCAGTTACAGAAATAGTCAAACCAGCCCGTCTGGTACCAACTATCATGCTATGGTATTTTTTCCCCATTATGATTACCAACAGAAAGAGGCACCAAAATACATTCCCGGACTTTCGGTTTCATCATACAACGTTGGTGGAATGATCTTCCCAACTCCATCCGTCAAAAAACACATCTTTTCCATGAGCACTTAACCAGTCACCAAAAAAATTAAAATAAATAATTAAATTAAAAAAAAAATCTTGTTGCACATTAATTTGTCTTGAATACTAGAATTCTGATGCTAGTGAAACTTTGTAATGCAGCAATTTTCATACCACTGTCTCCTTAAGATGATTAGCTTATAATGATTTCCTCTTTTGTAAGTTGCTTTGGATAAAAGCGTCTGCCAAAAAGAAGTTGTCACTGGTGTTTTAAATGTCATAAATATACACAATTTATCAATTACAATTTTGCCACAATTTATCATAACAATGTTATGATATTGTTGTACTTTAACCTTTCTTTTGTTGTTTCATTAATCATTTTGTGCCTTTTTTATGTTAAAAAAATCTTCTATCTGAGAATATTGGAATAAAATAAGACCTAACCCACCACATTTAGAGTATAGAGGGTCTTTTGTTTCTAACAGGTAAATATTTCAATTAAAAAACTCAAAATCCATCACTGGAGCAACTCCATGTCCAAAGGCTGGAAGTTTTACCAGTTGCATTGAACAGCAACTCTCTGGTCCCAGCACACGTGGCGGCTACACAAAATACTCAACAAACAACATCTGGCCTTCATTGTCTACTATGATGAAATGAGAGCAAGAGATGGATAACAATGGTTCAAAATACATAAATTCTTGGCATTTCCTCACCAAAAAAGATTAACCGATTTGATCCCCCGCGTATAACATGTTGTCTTTTTTCGCAAGAAAGGTTAATTGTAGCAGAGGAAAGGTGGGTGTCAGCACTATGCAGCGTTTACTTGGATGGGAGCATAAAAGTAAACCTTAAAATCTGCTTTCATTTTCGTGCAAAAAGCTATTGATATGGATGTTGTACTTGCCATCTACGTCATAGGGCTGGTGCAAGCGAAGCTGCAGCTCAGCTTCAATTAAATTGTGATATATGCTCTTTCCTACAATTTGATACAATTCCACACTTGACAGGAACCAGCAGGTGATAACACTTAGCTTTCATGTGCTGTAAAGTTAAGAAAATTGCCTGGAAGACAAGTTTATTTACTGAACGTGACTAAAGGCTGACCACACTAAAGGAGCTCTAAAAACGATTTCAGTGGGTAAAGAAAGAGAAAATATCATGAAAAGAACTCACACAGGACACAGTTTATATATATATATATATATATATATATATATATATATATATATATATATATATATATATATATACACACAGGGTTGGGAGGGTTACTTTTGAAATGTATTCCACTACAGAATACAGAATACCTGCTGTAAAATGTAATTTGTAATATATTTCGTTAGATTACTCAAGGTCTGTAACGTATTCTAAATACTTAGGATTACTTCTTCAGCACTGGTAGATTTTTTTCAATTGTTTTGACTATAAAAACTCGTAAGACAAAATGCACATGTTAAAAATACATTCTCTGAAAAACCTAAATATCTAATGCAGTGATGAATCTAAAACAAGATAAATCAAATTGATCTTGTTTTAAGGATTTTTAGATATTTTTATAGGAAAACAATAACAAAATTATTATCAAAAATATGATTTCTGCCCTTATATCAAAAGTTGTACTAGAATTATTATAATTATGATCCAACATGAATTTCTTTGATAAAAAAATATGATCGTGCCTGGTAACATGTGCATGTAAAATGGCTAGAAATAGCATTTTACTTCAAAGTTACTTCTCTGTCTGCTCGTATGAATGTAACACATATTAAGAAAGGGTTTCACCACTGTTCAAATGCATTTTGGATCACATCATTTATATGTATACATTTTCCAACTGAAAGGACTAAATATTAAATGAAACAAATGACAATACATTTGAATGTAACTGTATTCTAAATACCAATGTGTAACACAGTTAAAGAATGGGCAAGGAGGAGGCGAGAACCGGCTTGACGATATAAATCATAGTTTAATGGAAAACTTAAAAGACAACACAAACACACATGACGGACATGCCCATAATTCTCTCTCGCTCTCGAACCATCGTCACCGGCCGCCTTTATCCCTCGCGCGCCTCATCAGGCTGATTGGGGACCGGGCGCGCGATATTCCGACCGGCCCCGCCCCCCTCCGCTCCACACTCCTCCCGGCGTTATCTCAGGCCGGGGTGCCACCGGCATGACGTACACCCCCCCTATCCCTGGGGCGGGGTGTATCTTGCGTCCCGCGTGGTCATCCCCGCCTTCCTCGCCCTGGGAGGAGACAGGAGGGGAAGACAACAACAACAAAACAAAATAGGTGCGGGAAAAGGCCAACACGGTGCGACAGGGAGAGAGAGAGGAGAGAGAGAAAAGCTCACTCACCGGTTCTCTGATGTACCGTCGCGTGGTCCTCGAACACTCCTCCACACTCAGGCGGACGACAGCCGCTCCAACACCGGGCGAACCGGAGTGAAACCGCCGACCCCCAGCGGGTAGAACGCGCCTCCACTTTTCTGGCGGCAAATGGGGACACTCCTCCGCCCCTGGCAGCGGCTCTACCGCTCCGGGCGGTCGGAGAGTTTCTTCCCTCCTCCCCTCGCGGACGGCGGTCTTCCCTCGACCCCTCCGCGTCTCTGGGGACGGCAGGGCACTCCTCCGCCCCGGCAGCGGCTCCTCGCTCCAGGCGGTCGGGTATCCAGTCCCCACTTGCCCCGCGGACGACGGCCGTACCCCGCATCCGGGCGGTCGGGCTACTCCGTCACCCGGCAGATGGCAGCGGCGCTCCCCTGGGTGGACGGCAGTGTCGAGGACTCTGCGACGGGCATCCCTCCTCCTTCCCGGGTTTCAGCACCAATGTAACACAGTTAAAGAATGGGCAAGGAGGAGGCGAGAACCGGCTTGACGATATAAATCATAGTTTAATGGGAAACTTAAAAGACAACACAAACACACATGACGGACATGCCCATAATTCTCTCTCGCTCTCGAACCATCGTCACCGGCCGCCTTTATCCCTCGCGCGCCTCATCAGGCTGATTGGGGACCGGGCGCGCGATATTCCGACCGGCCCCGCCCCCCTCCGCTCCACACAATGATTTAAATTGTAACTGTAGTGGAATACAGTTATATATATTTTGTATTTTAAATACATATTCCCGTTAGATGTATTTCATTACTCCCTAACCCTGTATAACATTACCCATGGTATAGCATTAGTTAATGAGCAGTATTACAGTTCTGCCATGCAAAGGCAAAAGGCCGTAACTTCATTTTTGGTAGAAAATGAGTTATAGATATTTTTGAGACATTCAAGACCTCCTTTATCATGTGGATAAGTATCTCGAGTCAATTTCTTTGTTTTTCCGAGAAAATAATGGGTTGTCTTCACAGTAACTTCCAAAATTCCAAGAGAAACTAAGACAGAACTCTGTAACTCCAATTACCGCTCTTTGATTTTGTTTTGGAATGCTCAAATTGAGTTAGGGTATTCTGCCTTTGATTAGCCGTGCATCAAAATGAAGTTAATGTGCAGGTATGGAGTTACCGTACTCTGCCTTTGTTTTTACATTAAAATTTGCTGTGTTTAAATTACGGTGTAGCCTGTGTACTGTCATACATCTGTTATTGAAGCAATCTGACACACACGATACCTGAATAAAAGTGTAGTAAACAAATATTGTTGAGTGTTTTTACTATAGCGTTTAACCCTCTGGGGTCGATGGATGCGCCAGCGGAAACAACTTAAAATAGTCTGTCATTTTTGGGCATAGAGATAAGAGTAAGACATGATTAGAAACTATAAAGGGTCCTTTGTTTGTGTACTTTCAGCTGTCTCTGTCTCTATTTCTGAAACACATGATGAGCGAATACTCATCACACAAACATGAAACATATGCCTAAAGAAAGCTTAAAATGTCTACTTTAAAATAAAACAAATCAAATTTAAAAGAACTATTCACCTGCAATGCAATCTGTATGAAACAAAGTAATGTACAGTTTCTCCTTGCTCCTTGCTAAAATGCAACTTATTCCTGTGATTAAAGCAAATTTACAGCATCATTACTCCAGTCTACAGTGTCACATGATCCTTCAGAAATCATTCTAATATGCTGGTTTGCTGCTCAAGAAATATTTATTATTATTATCAATGTTGAAAACAGTTGTGTACTATTTTTTTTCAGGATTCTTTGATGAATAGAAAGTTCAAAATTTGGGGTCAGTAAGAATTTTTTTATAAATTATTTTTGGAAAGAAATTAATACTTTTATTCAGCAAGGATGCATTATATTGATCAAAAGCTGTGAAGACATTTATAATGTTACAAAAGCTTTCAATTTCAGTTCAAAATACTTGTGGGGATATTGATTGTGATCCAGCAACCAGATCAAAAACACTGACAGTTCTTGATAGTTGTCTGGGTATTAGTTTCCCGACATTTGGTTCCGATGAGCTGTTCTGCAGCACAACTGACACCACCCTTGCTGCTCTGATGGAGTTTCCCCTCGCTCCAGTCACAGAACCACTGCCAGCAACAGAACCTGCCCAAATCTATGTCCTTTTATGCCCCCAAACAGGAGGGCTTTCTGGTGTCCACTGCCTGTGAGCAATGTTGTGGAGGATGACGAGTAAGGACACCATGAAACAACAAGAAATTAAGAGGATTCCAAGTTCAATTACTTGTACATGATTTGTTATCTCTTATTCAAATCCCATGGATTTTCAATTTGTACATGATTTTTTTGCATTCCATTATTAATTAAATTATTATGTTTACTCATTAGAAATATGCTTATTTTGTATTTATTCATATAATTCACTGTCACCTATCTGCAGTCAACCTGTTAGTTTTGCTGCACACAAATTAAAGATATTCTTTTCCGCTAAGCAAGAATATGTCAGGTCTAGTGTATTCAAAATGCCATCAGAATACAACCAAAGCACAGGATAGCAATAAGTGCATGGCTATAAGTAATTGTAAATCATCCAAAATAAATGCAATGGTCACTAGATTTTATACAGGTGTTACTGTAATGATTTTGTAAAAGGTGATCAGCAACCAAATATTGATAATGTGGAAGTTACAGCCTTTTGCCTTGGCATGACTTCTCACTTTTTGCAGACAATACAAAGGAGTAACATCAAAATAGGGGTCAAAAGTCAAGTTTGAGGTCAAGATTTTTTATGTAGATAAATTTCATTACTAAAACATCTAATTACTATTTTTTTATTTAAAGTCATTTTTCTCAGTTCCACACTCTAATGGGTCTTTTGCCTTTTTAGGGCAGAGTAGGTATCATGAACATTAGGTATAATGAACAGTATAACATTTATTAATCTTAGTTAATGTTAGTAAATTCAAATACAATTTTTCATTGTAAGTTCATGTTAGTTCATAGTGCATTAACTAATGTTAACTTATGCAACTTTTGATTTAAAAAATATATTAATATATGTTACAATATGTTATGCTATAAACGTATTGATCATTGTTAGTTCATTTTAACTAATGTTGTAAACGAATGTTAACAAATGGAACATTACTGTAATATATATATATATATAATATTTTTTTTTTTATTTATTTATTTTTTTTGCAATAACATTCAACAAACTGATGTCAACCAAATGTAATTTTTATTGAATGTATGAAGTCAGTTCACCTCACATTTACAGTATCTAGTACAGTAACTACAGGTGTAATTTATTACATTAACTATGGACATATTCCACTAACCTTTGACAACCAGAAAGTGTTCTAATAGTTTTCATTTTAGCCAAATTGTTTTATAATCTGAAACCTAACAAACTATTTTTTGTCAAATGTTTTGCTTGAAAAGTGTGTTTGTGTATATATATATATATATATATATATATATATATATATATATATATATATATATATATATGATGCAATACAAAGACAAATTTTGTACATATGGCTTAAGTGTAAACATCAGCAAGAGGAACCTTTTTCTGGCAGTTATGTATTTTGAAAAATCTGCTGAGATCTAAGAGAATTTTCTTTTACTTTAGAATCATGGTCCAATATTACTCCTTTTTTCATTGACCTTGAAACATTCAATGTAATTATCTGATTTTAGATGTGCCCTCTATGATTGAAATTATTCTCTTACATCAAAGCCCTGTTGGAGAAAGAGCTGTGTGCTGTTGTGATAATCATTATAATGTAATAAATGAACAAAAATTAAATGGCTTTATCTAAAAAGCCAAATAACACTAGAACCTTTTTCAGAGATTAAAAAAAATAAAATAAATGTGTACTGTATTTTTCCTCTATGCTTCTCTTTCAATATACAGAAAACAGAATGAGCATGAGTTGAAATGCATAACTCTGAGAGAGCAACTCAGCCAGTTATGTATGGTTTCATATTAATGATAAATAGAGGCAGCATGGCTCTTGAGTGGAGGTGTGCACAGCAGCAGATGTGTTGAAGACTCCTAGCCAAATGGGAATCTAACATCTGGCCACACTTGAAGGGCAGGAAATACAAAATGCATTAAACCAGGCTCTCTCATGAAGGTGGGTCTCTACTGTATAGCTCAAGCCAACTGCTTTTTTTCACAGGTTGAATCTGTATATTGTCACCAGGCAGGACTTTTTAAAATGTACTATTGTATGTTCTGTTGTCCTCCCTGTAGCTGTTTTTGAATGCAAAATGTATCCTGTGTGAATGCCCCTTCATCAACCACCCAAACACACACTTACATAAAGTGCCAATAAAAAGTATTCACCCCTCTTGGATGTTTTTATATTTTATTTTTCCCCTTCTGTCACTCACTCAAAATTGTGTCGATGTAGTGACACTAGGTGTCTCTCTCTTGAGAGCCTCTGTTACCTCTGAACTTTGAGAAAAGTCCAATGAGAATTGGCAAACAGAATTTTCATGTCCCTCCACCGGACATACGGGTATAAAAGGAGTGAATTGTGCATCTGTTTAGTTAGATTTTTCTTCGGAGCTGAGCGGTTGTGTGTGTTCAGCAAGCTGGCATTCCCACTACTGTTCAGTCACCTCTACAGAGCTTTTGCTGTTGGATCTACAGCGCGTTACCAGCGGCTTTTCTCTTCTCTGCACACCAATGAAGTCTACGCCTCTGGGCGCTTAAAAGAGCAAACACATTAGCGGTGAATGTCTTTTTGAAGATGCCCTTCACCCTTTGTGTACTTATTGGATGCAGCAGATATCTCTCCACTTCTGACGGTCAAAGACGCTTCCTCATGTTTCTGGTCTGCGATCACACAGAGGCAGCATTTGTGGATGGCTCTTGTTCTCACTGCGAGAATTTTACCATGGCAACTTTTCGGTTGCGGCTTTCCTTTCTGAAAGGAAACGTCACTCCAGCCACTTCAGCGGGCGTGGTTTCTCTGCCCACGAACCACCCGCCACCCGGCACACTCCTTTGCTCCCGTCCGGGTCTGATGTGAGACCGGCTCATCCCACGTCCAGTCTGATGTCTCCTTCAGACCCCTCGAGCTGGATGATGACGTTGCTGCATCGGAGAGTGTCGTGGCATCTGACGCGGAGGACTTCACTGGGCTGCCACCTTCAGGTCTGGCCGGCCAGTCTGAGGCCGATATGCAGATGGCCGATATGCTTGACCAGGCCGCCGGGAGTGTGGGGCTGAACTGGAAACTTCTGTCCTCTTCTCAGCCCTCACGGCTAGATGATTGGTTCCTAGGGTCAGGGCGCCGCTTGCAGCCATGCCCCCCCCCCTTTCTTCCCAGAAGAGCATGATGAGCTGCCGAAGTCGTGGAGCACTTTTACTGCTCGAAACCGACCTCTTCGCTCGTCCGCTCTCACTACCCTCAACGGCGGGGCCACCCATGTGTACACGGAGGTCCCCCAGGTGGACAAAGTGGTTGCGGTGCACCTGTGCCCGCAAAACATGGCCACATGGTGGGATCACTCAGCACTCCCCTCCAAGGCCTTTTAGACAAAGTCGTCCCTGATGGGGAAAGCATATGGTGCTACCGGACAGGCCACATATGCCCTGCATGCCACGGCCCTCCTGCAAATCCACCAGGCCAAGGCCGTGAAAGATCTGCACTTGGGTATTCATGATCCTGATGAGCTGCAGGAAATGTGATCAGCAACTGACCTCGCCCTCTGGGCCACGAATGTCTCAGCGCGGGCACTCGGACATGGGATCCAGGAAAAACATCTGTGGCTGAACCTGGTCAGATGCGGGACACCGAAAAAAGCCTGCTTTCTCAATGCCCATATCTCCCAGTTTGGCCTATTCGGCGACACCGTCGAGGAGTTTGCCCAGCAGTTTTCGGCAGTGAAGAAGCAGATGGAGGCGATTCAAAACATCATGTCTCATCAAGGCACCATTCCAACTCTAGCAGAGCCCCGTCTGCTCGCCGAGGGCATCCCCCTGCGGCTGTCAGACAACAGGCAGCTCAACCTGGGCCCAGCACAAAGCCCCTGTGTAGAGCGCCCGCAGGAAGCGGACACTCACATGTCTGAAACCTTTTCGAGTTCCTGAGATGGACGACCCGAGGAACGAGATGTTCACTGTGGAGCTGGTAGACAGACCAATCCATCCCCCAGGGGAGGACCAGGCGGAAAATCCTTTTATCCTTATTGTCAATAAAAGAGTGATTTCCTCATTCCTTGGGTCACCTAGCCGGTGCACACACATGCCGTTCTCATGGAGGCCCGGCACCAAACACTTACAGTCATGGCACCCTGGACCCGGACCCTTCGACTCGACTGTATAACATAGAGACCCTCGGCCTTCCGGTTCTGAGTCCAGAGGACGTCTTCACAGGACCTCCTCCTCAGTAACCAAGCCACCCCCTAACAGGTACAAGGAGCAAGGTAAGTGCTTTGAGTCTTTCCTCATCACAGATGCTTCAGGATGCAACCTTGCCTCCCGACGCAATACTACCCCCCCCCTTGAAACCCCTCCATGTACGTCAAATGCAATCGTCCCCTTAGTACCCCTAGCACGGAGCTTGGATTTGTGGCTTTCGCTCTCCAACCCATCATGCTGGCTGGTCAAGTCAATCCAACTTGGCTACGTGATTCAGTTCACCATGTGCCCACACCGTTTTAGCGGTATCCGCTTCAATTCGGTTCACGGCGAGAACGCCAACACCCTGTGGGTGGAAATCGCAACCCTTTTACACAAGGACGCAATAGAGCCGGTCCCTCCTGCCGAGATGGAGAAGCGTTTCTACGGCACAGGTAGGCCTGTTTGCTTCCCAGGAAAATTCTGACAGCCCGCTCTGTTACTCCCTATCGGAGGCTCCCCTTGGGACAGACGTGCTGGCACACAGCTGGCCCCAGGGGCTGCGCAAATTTCCCCCAGTGAGCCTACTTGCACAGGTGCTGTGCCAGCTCAGGGAGAGTGGGGAACAAGTCATTTTAGTGGCTCTTTAATGCCCCACTCGGACTCAAGCTCCTAGTGATAGCATCTCCCTGGCAGATTCCCCTAAGGAAAGACTTTCTTTCTCAGGGACAGGGCACCATATGGCATCTGTGCCCAGACATCTGGAACCTCCACAACTGGCCCTTGGACAGGACATGGAAGATCTAAGTGGCCTACCACCAGCTGTCATAGACACAATCAAACAAGCCATAGCTCCCTCCATCAGGCTGCTCTATGCCCTAAATTGGAGTCTGTTCACAAACTGGTGCTCTTCCCGATCAGAAGACCCGCAGAGGTGCGCAGTCAGGTCAGTGCTCTCATTCCTGCAGGAGAGGTTGGAGGGGCGGCTGTCGCCCTCCATCTTGAAGGTGTATGTAGTCGCTATAACGGCTCACCACTATGCAGTGGACGGTAAGTCCTTAGGGAAGCATGAATCCTCCCAGGCCATGCCTGTTCCCTTCATGGCATCTCTCCGTGGTCCTTGCGGGTCTTCAGAGAGCCTGCTTCGAGCTGCTGGATTCAGTTGAGCTAAAAGCCCTTTCCCTGAAGACAGCCCTCCTGATTTTGCTCACTTCCATCAAGACGGTTGGGGACCTGCAAGCGTTCTCTGTCAGCAACACTTGCCTGGAGTTCGGTCCGGCAGATGATCATGTCATCCTAAGAGCCTGACCGGGCTGTGTGCCCAAGGTTCCTACAACCCCCTTCAATGACTAGGTAGTGAACCTGCAAGCGCTGCCCTGGAAGGAGGCAGACCCAGCCTTATCGTTGCTGCCAGCACACGCATAAGGCAGACCCAGCCTTATGCGTGCTTTGCACACCTATTTGGACCACACACAGAACTTTAGACATTTCGAGCAGCTCTTTGTTTGCTTTGGCGTACAGCTCTTTGTTTTGGTGAATGTTGTTTGGAGACAGCATTCCTAAAGGGAATGCTGTCTCCAAACAGAGGCTTGCCCACTGGGTCATTGACACCATTGCATTGGCCTATGAGGCCCAGGTTAAAGGTTAAATCTACCTAGTAAATCTACCTAGAGCAGGCCATCCTCAAAAACTGAGTGACTGTTTAAGAAGGGGACTAGTGAGGAAGGCCAACAAGAGACCTATGACTCCTCTGAAGAACTTAAAAGATTCAGTGGCTGAGATGGGAGAGACTGTTCATACAAAAACTGTTGCCTGGGTTCTTCATCGGTCTTATCTTTCTGGGAGTTTGAAAAAATAAATAAACTTGGCTAGAGTTTGCCAGAAGAGACCCTGAAGTCATCTGGAAGAAGATTCTAGAATCTGAATAGAAAAAAATAGAGCCTTTTGGCCATCAAACCAGATGCTATGTTTGGCACAAACCAAACACAGCACATAATCAAAAATACACCACCCCATCGTGAAGCATGGTGATGTAGCATCATGCTGCGCGGATGCATCTCTGCATAAGGCCCTGGAAGGCTTGTAAAGGTAGAGGGGAAAATGAATGCTGCAAAATACAGGGAAATCCTGAAAGGAAATCTGAAGCCGTCTGCAAGAGATCTGAGTCTTGGGAGAAGATTTTTGATTTCAGCAAAGACAACAATCCCAAGCATACAACCAAAGCTACATAAGAATGGTTTCAAAACAACAATGTTAATGTCCTGGAGTGGCCGAATCAGAGTCCAGAGAGTTTTTGTGTTTAATATTTGAGATAAATTTAGACTTATTGGTTGAAATGTGTTTTGACTGATTTGAGAGAGTCTTTTTCTGTTGATCAGCAAAAAAAGCCAAATTAATTTCACTATGATTTAAAAACAATAAAATATAAAAACATCCAAGGGGTGAATTATTTTTATAGGAACTGTATATGTTCACACACATTTAGACAAAGACAAATATGAATGCACCCACGCATAACCAGGGTTGGGAGGGTTACTTTTGAAATGTATTCCACTTCAGATTATATGCTGTACTATGTAATTTGTAATGTATTCTGTTAAATTACTTCAGGTCAGTAACATTTTCTAAATACTTTGGATTACTTCTTCAAATCAAATCAAATCAAATCAAATCACTTTATTGTCACACTACCATGTACACAAGTGCAACAGTAGGTGAAATTCTTGTGTGCAGTTCCGAGCAACATAGCAGTCATGACAGTGACGAGACATATACCAATTACAATAAACAACATACTTACACAAAACAATTTACATATCAAATGTACACAAATGTATTCTTCAACACTGGTAGATTTTTTAACTTGTTTTGACAAAAAACTCTGCCAGTACAGTTAGCCAAAATACACATATTAATAATACATTATTTGAAAAACCTAAATATCTAATGCAGTGTTGTTTCTAAAACAAGATCAATCAAATGTATCTTGTTTTTAGGATTTTTAGATATTTTTACAGGAAAACAATTAAAACATTATTATCAAGAATATGATTTTTGCTCTAATATCCCAGGTCTTACTACAAAAAAAAAAAAGCAATTTTGATCTAATGTGTTTTTTCTTCATAAAAAACATATTTTTTATCGTTCCTGATAAAATGTGAATGTAATAATGGCTAGAAACAGCAATTTAGCTTAGCGTAAAGCTGACAATTTACACAAGGTATATTTCTATTTCTTCGGCTCCAAACTTCAAACTTACTTCTCTGTCTGCTTGTATGAATGTAACACATCATAAGAAAGTGTTTCACCACTGTTTAAATGCACTTTGGATCGCATCATAAATATGTATAAATGTTTTCCATTTGAAAGGACTAAATATTAAATAAAACAAATTACAATAAAATGCAAAGTAACATCTTCATGTAAATGTATTGTAATTGCCAATTATTTAAATTGTAACTGTAGTGGAATACAGTTACTTATATTTTGTATTTTAAATACATAATCCCGTTAAATGTATTCCATTACTCCCCAACCCTGCTTATAACATATGGCTAAATGTATATGCCTGCACCGGCCCACATGCACGCACAGATTTTTATGAGTGAATAAGTGCAAGCTGTGCCTGCTTTTGCAGTGCACCTGCCTGGGTTCCAGAACTTGACCCTGCTTGCCGACACTGAATGAGATAATCCTTTCGTAGCATTGCTGCGTTAAGCTGCATCTTCCACCTTTTTTTGGAAGACTCTTTTTTTGCCTCTTGCTTTGAGATGAGGCCCCTTCACTTTTATTGGGGGAAGTGAGTCAAAAACCCGTAGAAAAAAAAAAATCTCAATATTTTCTCTGAGACAGCAATGAGGTTAAAAGGAGAACCAATCAAGGCTTTTGCTTAAGTCCCCACCTTTTCCGATTTTCCTGAAAAAATGACCCTAGTAATTACACATATCCCCAATTAACCCTATAAGCACTCTGTAATATGAGGCAACAGGCTTTTGAAGTATTGCTCTCAATCAACATTACTGTCATGATTCCCTTGTTGTCTGCCCTGTGTTTCACTAGTCTTTGTCTCAAACTCCTATTCCCTTTGTAAAAAACTACACTTCCCATGATTCCCGGCCCTCATCACTGCCAGCCCTGTGTCATTGTGCTCACCTGATCGTCGTTTGTCATCATCATGTCTCCTGTATATTTAAACCCTGCTGTTTCTCCATTCCCCTGTCGATCGTTGATGTTTGTGGATGTTGATGCTATGCCCTGTTAACCCTGTTCGTGGTCCCTTGATGTTTTCGTGCTTTTGTTTCAACTTTCCCATCGTGGGTGTTTTGTTTGGTCCTGTCTGTCAATTTTCACTTTGTTTAATTAAATACCACTGCAAGTAGATCCTCGTCCCTCATCTGCCATCACCTACATTCGTTACAATTACATTATATTCATGCCCAAAAAAAAAAAAAAACTAATTCTGACATATACATTTTATAAGATATATTCAAAGTGTGAATTAATATGTCTGTCGTTTCATATATCCAACCTTATCTGTCATTATAAAGATCTCATTATTTTACATTGCAAGCTATTATGATACAATATTCCAGAGATCCTGAGACCCAGCGAAAAATTATTTACAATTTCCCTTTTTTAAATGTCAATATAGTGTTTGGTGCATAAAATACATTTGAAGAATATCTTATTCATATTGTATTTGATGTGCTGAATTGAAGTGTGATACATTTGAATCCATATTTATAGACCAAGAAGAGGATGTTGTCATGGTCAAACTCTTAAACATTTGGTATCTCTTAAAAGCCCAGGTAGTCATCTGTTAAAACCACAAGATTCACCACTGTAACATGTATGGGTTATGAAAAACATAAATAAACAATTTACTAAAAAAACAAAAATGGCTGGGCCTCAGGAGGTTAATGACCTTTAAAGCCTAATGTATCAAATATGATACATATAAAAAAAAATAATAATAAATAAAAAAAATATCTATATATATATCTATATATCTATATATATATATATATATATATATATATATATATATATATATATATATATATATATATATATATATTTTTTTTTTTTTTTTTTTACTATTACTTTTATAATTTATCTAATGGTATTAAAATCAGTTTCATGTTAAAAAACTATTTGAGAATTTTCTGATAATTATTTGTTAGGCATTACAGAGTTAAGCTTCAGAGGATCTCATCAATGTATCAAAAAACTGTGCTCAGATTTGCCAAGATTACAAATTCTGCTGTCAAAAGTCTTCAATATGAACTCAAACAATTTTCATCAAATTCTTCAAAGACCAAATAATCTAAACCATACTATCAACATAAACTCAGCTTTGTCTATTTTCATTCTACAAAGGAATTTTAGAAGAAGCGTCTAAGTAAATGTCCTCATGTCATTTAGTGGGAAAATGTCCATCTGACCCCCGAGTAAACCCAGCTGTTTTATGTCATCAAAGCTCTGACATCAACCTGGTGAGGAGAGCTGTTTGTTTTCACAGCATTTATCTGGTCAGGGTTAGATGACTGAATGCAGACTTCCCATTTACTTGGTTCCCACAAGAGGAGAAAGAGAAAGCGAATGCTATGATGTCACGTAGTGTGCCTGATTCCCATTAAGTGCTCAATTAGCATGCTAACCCAGCACAAGGGCAGCACGATATTGAAGAAAATACGATATGCGATTAACTTGTTGGATAATGCGATGTGATAAACCCAAGAATAATGTGTCAAATCAATTTCAATTATGCTTTAAAGCATAATTTCAATTATTTAAAGCCAGAAATTACTGAAACATCTTATATACACGTATCCTGTCCCTCTTAGATTAAAAAATAAATAAAAAACACTATTTCACCTAACGTCCAAATATCGAACTTACTTCTGCGGAACACAAAAGGAGATGTTAGGCAGAATGACAGCTTCAGTCACAGTTCACTTCCATTGCATCTTTTGTCCACACAATAGAAGTGAATGGTGACTGAGGCTGTCATTCAACCTCTCCTTTTGTGTTTTTTTAAGAAAAAAGGTCATACAAGTTGACCTATGTTATGAGTTGCAATGTAGCACATTAGAGCCAATTTACTTTATATGAAAAAAAGAAGAGCCCTCACATGTTTGATATTAACATGTGAGAGTTAAAAATAGGATAAGATTTTGTAATATTTTTTTCTGACAGATTGTGGAATACATTGAGATCATTTTAGTTAATTCTGAAAAGTTGTTGTTTCTGGCCACTTTTTAACCATATGCTCATAAAGAACAAGACATTACTTCTACGGATAAAGAGGAAACACACCCATGCACAACTGGCATTCAGTGAGATCTCTATGATCACAGCTCCTCATCAATCTCATTTTCACAATTCCACATTTGGACTTGATATTACATGATGTTCTGTTCTGTTTTAACAGCCACAATGTGTCTGAAGTCCAACTTGAACAGCCAGGGCAATACAAAGGTGGAATAGGGCAAGCAATAGGCATGCCTTTAAAGTCCACAAGACAGATGGATGAAGACAAAGGAAATATCCAGAAGCAAAAGAGAAACCAAAGGTTGCCATGGTGCAAAAAATTAAAAAATAAAAGACACTGCACTATATTTGGTAAAAGTACACTAAATTTGAAAGATGTGTTCTACTTCAGTCTCTTTTATAGACCCCGAAATACAGGTGTAATCCCAGGCTTTACTGAAAACATCTACTTGCGCGCATCCAACGCATGCGCACATTACATACAAAACATCCTACCAGTACAGTTCCCAACCTTTTTTGGATACTGTACCCAAGTTAGATTAGGTGTACATTTTTTTATATCAATATTATTTGTCTGTCTGTCTGTCTGTCATTTACCAGTGAATAATGATAATGTATAACTATAATACTACTTGTACATTTATCAGTCTTCTAGAGTCCAGAACAGATTTACAAAAACAAAGATACAATTTTATACACATAGTAGCAGCCAACTCTCAATATGACCCATATGTATAGACTTGTGTACAACACATGAGGACTCACCAATCAATGAGAAACTTGACCCTGTCTCTCACTCAAAAGCTTTGTCAGTCTCGGGGTCAGTGTGGCAACAGCAGTTACCCCAGTGCTTGATCTTGATTATCGTCATAGATGAAAATGTCACTTCACATAAATATGTAGATCCAAATGGCAGCAGTTCATTCAGTGCATGTTTCCCCAAATCAGGATATTCCTTCTCCACATCACACCAGAACTGTGACAGTGTTGTCTCTGAGTACCTCATCTTCAAGTCACGGTCTGAGGACACATCCTGCAGATTTTCCTGCAGTCTGGTAGGAATGTTGTTGTTTGTACTTTCAGTCATGAAAGGATTATGCACCCAGTCAAGTTTGGCAGACTTGAATTTCAATGCCAGGGAAGTAGGAGTTGAATGCAATGTTGAGTTTTGATAATTGTGTGCTTACTAGTTGCACCATAGGAGCTCTGTCAACATCACCTGTAGAAAGGTAGGCGTCAAGCTGCTGGAAATAGCTTATGTCCCCATCTTCACTTTTCCTCTCCCATAGTTTGATCTTCTTCATGAATCCACACACTTTGTCATACATGTTTAGAATGTGTGTGTCTTTACCTTGCAGAGTTAGATTCAGGTTGCTCAGTTTGGTGAACATATCAGCAAGATAGGCAAGGCGGGCTACCCAGTCTGTGTCCTCGAACACAGCCACAAGGGGGTGTGAGTGCTCTGGCCGAAAAGCATTTACTTTTTCACGCAGCTCAAAATGTCTATGTAGTGTTTTCCCTCTCGATAGCCAATGTACATCGGTTTGAAGCAGTAGATGCTGGTGCTCAGTTCCACTGTCATGACCGAGCATTTCAAACAGCAACAAAGCATATGAGGCTTCCAATGCTTTGGTTTATACTGCAGTTGCTCTCTTTAATTTATCTTGGTTTCCATTAAATTCCAACAGCTTTCTATGGAAAAACTCGTCTGCCTTACCCACATAGGAAAGATGCTTGGTAGTGAGATGCCGTTGTAAATAGGCTGGTTTCATGTTATTATTTGAGAGCACATTGTGGCAGAGGAAACACAGTGGCTGAGTATGTGTGGATGTGAAACCGAAGAGGATATACAGTTCATGAAATTGACGGTACTTTGACTTGTCAACTTTCTTTCTTTTCTCCACGTGTTCACTTGACATGCCATTAGGGCTACTGCTGCTTAAAACAGTGTGTTTTTTTCAGCCATTGATTGATCCATTGCTAGTGTCCTTCTTTTATGCAAAACTAACAGCCTGTTACCTGAGTGACTCTGTCGGGTAGCCGCGGAGGAGCTGGTGAGGGTCAACTGGCGGGAAGTGGCCAGGGTGAATAATAAAATACACACTGATACTAAAGTAAAAAAACGGTCCTATAAATACCAAATAAACTAGAGATGTCAAACCATTGACATCCGTTTTCCTGCCTATTGAGATTTAAATAACTTTAAACATATGAATTTCTTGGAAATATTTAATTTTATTTTTTGCCCATTTTTGAAAATCTTCCCATGTACCCCATTGAGGACTGCCCACGTACCCCTAGGGATGCTTGCCACTTTCACTTTTGAGGAAAAATAATTATCTTTTAAAAGTTTAATTTTGCTTGGCCACAATGCAAAGAAAATATGTAGTTTGCCACATAAAACAAACATTTTTAAGACCCAACTGAAGCGTCTTCAAAACTTTGCATTGGCAAAGCACAAGCAGTATGCAAAAATCTTACTATGGCTAGCATCTGCTTACTAACGTCAGCATTTTAACAAACCAGGCAGGACTACTGGGTCATTGACAAATAATGTAATGAATATAATTTTTATGAGCCAAGCTGATATATAATTTATAATGTGCCTATCCCCTGCTTCAAGGTGGTCTTCCTCATTGTTTTTACAATACTTCACATTTTGAGCTGTGAGCAGACAAATCAATCATTGGATCTATTTGATAGTGTTCAAACCTGAGTATTCTCTTCTTTTTATTCTTTTTTTTTTCCCCAGAGAACCACAGGTCTTGCATCATCCTGGATCATAGCAAGTCCAGTATCAAGACCGGTTTTATAGGACTGTGTGAGTGGACATAATGTTCTGAAGAACATTTATCATCTCTGTGAAAAATCGATTTAGACTCTTGCCTAAAGTGGAATAAAATCTCTCAGAACTCCTGTGGTGCTGGTGTAGAGCACAGTGAGTACTGTAGTAAAACAGTGAGACTAAATGGGAGAGAAAGCACTAACTTTAGTTTAAGAGGACCTGGGCTGAACAGCAAAATGTGTCTGAGTTCTTATGTTGGCATGCCAGAGGAAAAAGTGTTCAGGAGCTTTTAGGTTAAAGGGATAGTTCACGCAAAAATGAAAATTCTGTAATTTATTCACCCCCATGTTGTTCTAAACCCATCTGACTTGACCCATCTGAAATGAGATGTTAGGCAAAATGTTATCCTCAGTCATTATTTAGTTTAATTGGAAAAAAAAAGATACAATTAAACTAAATGTTGACTGAGGATAACATTCTATCTAACATCTCATTTTGTGTACCACAGAAGAAAGAAAGTCATATGGGTTTGGAATGATATGAGTGTGAATAAATGACAGAATTTGAATTTTTGGGTGAACTATGCAAAAAAATAATAAATAAATAAATATATTTTTCCCTGTTTACACCTGGTAACATGCATCTTAGGTGATCCGAAGTGGAGAGAGGTAAATACATATCTAAATAAGGTGTAAAATGTTTTGTTATCAGATCATCGAAAACAACTTTTCAGAGAAACAGAAATGCATTTGACCACATCACATTTGTAGTGTAAACACTAATCCATCCTGATTCATACCGGACAATATCTAAGGGCCGTATACTCAACTGTCAATCAACCATTACACTTGAGGGTTTTAGGCCACATCCACACTAATATGTTTTCATTTGAAAAAGTATATTTCTCTACGGTTTGGCCTTCCGTCTACACTGAGGCTGTTTTTTTTCATAGCGAAAATGGAGCTTTTCAAAAACGCTCTCCCAATTGGATCATTTTGAACACCTTCTTTTCATGTAGTGTGGACAGGGAAAACAAAGATACCTGAAAACGATCATGTATTTGTTGTCATGTAATGCAGTCATGTGATCCATTTAACCCAAAAGAATCAAAATGGCAGCCCATGTAGTAGCGCCGTTGCTGTACCTGCTATCCACTTTGATAGGGTTGTTTAAGATAACTGTTACTTTGTACAACCTTGGAACCTTGGATACATGGAACAGTGATTTTTCGCATACACAGTAATGGGATTGTGATGATGTGGGTGTGGCGGAGCAACATCTGTGGTGAGCGAGGCCAGGAGAGGAAGAGCAGTAAGGATTGACACCTGTGGGAAATCACCTCTAACAGCTGTTTTGTGTTGCAGTGACAGAGATACTGAGTATGTGTGCCCTGGTGAAAAGCAAATTGTGTGTGTTATACTGAAAACTAGAGTACATAAAGAAACTTACGTGGATTGTTTATCCGGCACACGCTTCCTCCTTCCTACCTGAACAAGTGACTTATCACAGGGATTTAAGAGTTTTTATACATTTCAGTGTGGATGAGCAACTTTTGGAAAACACTTGAAAATGGCAGTGTGGATGGAGAGTGTTTCAAAAACAAAAAAGCCATTTTTAAATGTATCTGGATTAGAACACAGCCTAAAACGTTGCCGGTGATGTGCAGATTTAATAGAAAATACCGGTACACTGTAATTCGTATCATGTACATTTATACTACCAAATTTCCTACAAGTGACACAGATAGTTCGCTTTGTATAAAAGTGCCTGCTAAAAAATTTAAATAATTTATAATACATGAATAACAATGATCGACTAATAGACTAAAATTACAATGATCCTTATGGTCAAAACGTTACTACCCCAAAAAAGTGTGCTGTGCTGACTTTTCTGTGCTTTTTTCAGCTACTAATGCAGTGACATACTGACATAGTAATTTATGTTTCTTCTTACAAGTGGTCACAAGAGATGCATTTGAGTGCCTATATACACTTAGTCACGTCATGGATCTTGATTGATCTGACTGGGAATGCACAATGAGTCTAGACTTGGCTCCCCAAAAAGGATATACTGTAAATCCAATTTACTATTCCCACTCTATATCCATATATAATGTTCACATCAATGATGTTAGTAGCAGGTGTAAATAGGGCCATCATTCCACTCAGCAAGCTCTGGCAGAATCCGGCCTTTAAGCATGATCTTCATCCAGTGTCACATCATCTGATATATACATACATTCACCCTGTTAATGGTGAGAGTTTTTGATGTGAATGGAGAGATCCCATGTGATGTCCACTATGCTCAAGATAGAGACATGACTAAAGAATATGCTCTCTGATATATACACATCCCAAACACTTTCAGCCAAAATTACTCAAATACATTAATGTCTATATAATCATTCTGCTGACTATGTTCATTTTAGATTATTAATTATTTATGCGTCATGTGTAATATTTTACAGAGACCTGATGCTGAACACAATATAGTGTTCAAGTGAGCACAATCTAGTGGTTAAAACAGAAAGTACAAGCAAAATATCACAATTATCACAGGTCAGAGTGAATGAAATCAACTGTGGTCAGTGAGGTGTGAGCAGTCTTAGATTATCACCACACACGTATCACTTTGACCACAAAAATTGTCACCTAATACAAATGGGTCTCTATTGTTTTTTTGCAATTTGTCTATTACAAACTCCAGATGTGGCTTCACATGGTTCCTTTGAGTAGTGACTTAATTTGATTTGATTAACTTGAACTTCTCCCTGCTTCTGAACTCTGTAGCTAAATCCAAGTGATTGTTGGTCTCTCTCATGTCTGGGGGGTGGGGTGGGGGGTGGGGGGGTTCTCTTTGGTGGCTTCCATTTCCTCATAATGGAACATTCAAAACACTTGGATAATTTTCAGAATTTCAGATAAAAAATAAATTAAAAAAAATCACTTTATCTTTCACTTCCCTGGAGGGGTCTGTAATCTTCATTTTCACAGCTGTCCTTCAGCTGTCCTTCAGATTTAAAGCATCTGCAATTATTCCTTAACTGTTATACAGAAAATAGGTTGATCATTTTAAGTCACATGAGAAACTAATTGTAAGGTAATTGTGTTTGGGCAATTGTTCTCAAAGAGTGTGGATTTATATTTAAAGAAAATATTATGATTATGATGATGATGATATAATATAATATAATATAATTTAATATAATAATAATGCTAATTATACAAATATAATAATGATGATTTGGCCTTAAACTTTCCAACAACACTGCAAACATTTTATAGTGAGCACATGTTTATCTGTAGATAAACCTTACATTTTAAAAACTATAATTGTTTTGGAACAATTACATGTGTAACCCTTGTTCCCTGAAAAAAGCGGAACGAGATGCTGCGCTTTGCAACACGTCAATGAACATTAACCGGAATTTATAGCCTCTGCTGGTGAGATCATTAGATGCACCTGTGGCCAGGCTATAAAACGATGCGTCACCAGCGTGTCGTCAGATATCTTTTTCTGAAGAGCAGTCCTGGGACGTCCCAGTGCGGCAAAGAAGCGTAGCATCTCGTTCCGCTTTTTTCAAGGAACAAGGTTTACACATGTAACCCGAGACGTTCCCTATACACAAAGCTTCACTATGATGCTGCGCTTTGCTAAGTGCTTTTGGGAACGCAATTCCCACGCCACCGCACTGGGGCTGTCCGGACCCCTACGGTTGTGAAGTGTGCTCACAAGAACGCGAGAGGTCTCAGACATGAGCTTGAGATGTCGACTCAAGGACGTAAGAGCCCGGAGTAGCATAAACATCTAAACCATAAAATATTATGAATATGTGCGGAGAGGACCAGCCTGCCGCATCACAGACTTATTCAGGCGTGAGCTTGAGATGTCAACTCAAGGATGTAAGAGTCCGGAGTAGCAAAAACATCCAACCGATAAAGTTCAATGAACGTGTGCGGTAAGGACCAGCCTGCCGCATCACAAACTTGTTAAGGCATGAGCCTGCCATGATAAATGATGAATGTGCATGGAGAGGACCAGCCTGCCGCCTCCCTGTTGCGGCCGCCATAGCAGACAAATAATTGCCCTGACTTATGCCACTGGCTAGTACGGTGGACATAAGTCTGAAGGGCATGGACTGGGCAGAGTCCGTGAAGTCTTTCCTGCTCCGGCGTTAAAAACGGCGGGGAGCAGAAGGCTTCCAGATTGACAGGACGTAGTGTCGAAAAAGGCACCTTAGGAAGGTAGTCAGGATGAGGATGCAGAATAGCTTTGGCCATACCTGGGGCAAATTCTAAACAGGCCGGCAAAACAGACAGAGCCTGTAGATCCCCAATCCTCTTGAGAGAGGTAATCGCCATAAGAAAGACCATCTTGAGAGTCAGAAGTCTGTCAGACGCTGACTCTAGAGGTTCAAAGGGGGTCTCAACCAGACCCTCCAGGACTATTGCTAAGTCCCATGAAGGAGTTCTGGTCCTAACAGGAGTCCTCAGTCGCATGGCTCCACGAATGAAGCGAGCGAGTAGAGGATGCCTCCCATATAGAGATATTAGCTCCGAGAACCATACCCTGTTCGGCCAGCGCAGCGCTATCAGTAAGAGGCAAGACCCTTGCTGGCGAACTCTGGCCAAGACTCCCGGGAGCAGAGAAACCAGGGAAAAACGCATACAGACGCATTCAGGGCCAGGGGGGGCTGGGTGACTCAGGGAGAAGTAGAGGAGACATTGCGCTGTTCATAGTGACGAAGAGGTCCTCTTCTA
Source organism: Xyrauchen texanus (assembly GCF_025860055.1). Classification (NCBI taxonomy): domain Eukaryota; kingdom Metazoa; phylum Chordata; class Actinopteri; order Cypriniformes; family Catostomidae; genus Xyrauchen; species Xyrauchen texanus. Next base: position 32,412,289 of record NC_068284.1, on the reverse strand, counting down.
CCCTGTAAAATCTCACCCAGATTTGTTCCACTACCTAGGGGTGGAGTTTCCACTCACCCGTCGGTATATTCTGTCTGGATAGTAAATTTGCTCCCACATACGGGCATCCAGGGATATAAACTGCCCTGAGTGACAGGGGCTTGCCCTGGGCCCCAAGGAGAATCCGACGTGCCAGAAATTTAGCTGATGTGAACGTGGACCTCCTTGATGGTTTATGTAAGAGACTACCGCTGTATTGCCCACCCGCACCAAGACATGGTAGCCTCTGGAGGAAGTATTTCAGGACCAGAAATACCGGCATCAACTCGAGACAGTTACTGTGACAACCGAGCTGACGACCCTCCCATCCCCTTGAGCTGGACGACCACTTAAGACCGCTACCCAACCCGTCAGGGAGGCGTCTGTCGTTAGCAGCCTGCGATGATGAGACGCACCTAGAGTGGGACCCAAGGTAAGAAACCGGGTTCTGAACCACATAGCAAGGGAACGAAGCACGCAGGGCGTAACCCTTATTAGTCCTAGGGGACTGGCCCTTGGACGAAATCCCCTGGCTATTAGCCACAGCTGAAACGGTCTCATATGGAGCAGGCCCAAAGGGATCACCGTGGATGCACACGCCATGAGACCTAGTATTTGTTGATACTGTTGAACAGTGCAACCTTGACCTAGCCTAAGTTTGCTCACGGTGTTCTGAATGGATGTGATACCAGGGACCATACCATTGTCCCTAAAAGTAGATGACATAGTTGTTACTAATAAAAACTCCATGGCTGAAGCATTCAGTCACCACTTCATAAATTCTGGCTTTGTTTCCAAGGCGTTAAACCCTACAGCCCCTGCAGTCTCTAATACCTGCAGCCTTTTAGCACCTCCTCACAGTTTTTTCATTCGGCCAGTTTTAGTGGGGGAAGTCCTGAAGGGATTGACCACTCAAGACCCCAATAAAATGGTTGGATCAGATGATCTTGCCGCTGTTTTCATTACAAGTGCTGCCCCGGTTATTGCGGCTCCTCTAACAGCCCTCATTAATCTATCCTTCCATACAGCCGAGATTCCACCTGCTTGGAAAGAAGCGGTTGTGCTTCCTCTGTATAAGGGCAGTGATCAGGCTGACTTAAACAATTACAGGCCAATCTCCATCTTGCCTTGTGTGTCTAAAATTATGGAAAAACTTGTTAATAAACAACTAATCAATCATCTTAATGTGAACGGTATAATCGCCGGGGAACAGTCTGGCTTCCGATCAGGGTATGGTTGTGTTACAGCTACCACTAAAGTGCTCAATGACATTACATCCGTGTTAGATATCAAACAACACTGCGCTGCTATATATATTGACCTTGCAAAAGCCTTTGACTCCGTGGACCACAACACACTCATCCACAGACTTAGCAGCATTGGTGTCACTGATCACTCACTGGTTTGGTTCTCAAATTATCTTTCTCACCGGGTTCAACGTGTAAGATTTGATAACTTTTTTTCCCATTCTCTACCGGTCACTAGGGGTGTCCCCCAAGGCTCCATCCTTGGCCCTACACTTTTCTCAATTTATATTAATAACATTCCCCAGGCAGTTGGTAATTCACTCATTCACTTATATGCTGATGATACAATCCTTTATGCCAAGGGTTCCTCCCCTGATGCTCTTCAAGCTACCTTGCAAGATAGCTTTTTCCAACTACAGCAATCCTTTACACAACTCAAACTCACTCTTAATACCTTCAAAACAAAAACCATGTGGTTTTACCGTAAGGGTACAACGCCTCCTCCAGCCCTTAAAACCACCTCTTGCAAGGGGGCTATTCTAGAACAAGTCACTGCATATAAATACTTGGGCATCTGGTTGGAAACTTCACTTTCTTTCTCCATCCACATATCAAAGCTGCAATCTAAGGTCAAGGCCAAGCTTGGTTTCCTTTACAGAAACCGCTCTTCCTTCACCACTTCTGCCAAACTTCCTCTAATTCAAATGACCATTCTACCCATGTTAGACTATGGAGACACTATATACAGGGTTGCTTGCAAGTCCACTCTATCAACTCTTGACACTCTTTACCATTCCGCTATCAGGTTTGCCATAAATGCTCCTTTCAATACACACCACTGCGCTTTATATTCATCTGTCAACTGGCCCTCCCTTCACAATCGTGGCAAAATTCACTGGTTCACTTTCATTTACAAGACCCTTCTCGGCCGCTCACCCCCTTACTTGGGTCACCTGCTGCAACCAAAGCCTGTCACATACAACACCCGGTCCTCACTTCGTCTTCAGTTACGTATTCCCAAAACTAACTCTGCCTTTGGTCTTGCTTCTTTTCAATCTGCTGCCACTCGCGACTGGAATGCCCTGCAAAATATTCTCAAAATAGATACACTAATTTCAGTTTCATCTTTTAAAACTATGATATCATCCTTGTTCACGGACACATGCAGTTGCTTCTCTACATAATCATTTTGTGTTGTCTACTGTGTTGTTTTAAATTGTATTTATTGTAACTGTTAACCTGTATGTATTTCTAATGTACTGTATTTATTTTAGCCCCATTACCTTTCCCTAAGTGGTTATTCCACTTGTCAGGCTGCCATTGTAAATAAGAACTTGTTCTTATTGACTTGCCTGTAAAAATAAAGAATAAAAAAAATAAAATAAATATGAGCGGGAGACAACTGTGCCCACATCGTGATCGAATTCCATATAACCCCCAGATAGGTGATTCCCCGGGTGGGAGAGAGAATGCTCTTTGACATTGAGTCTCAGACCCGGAGAAACCAGATGAGCTAAGACAATATCCCTGTGCTGAACTGCCAGTTCTTGGAGCTGCGCTAAGATCAGCCAGTAGTCTATGTAATTCAGAATGCAGATGCCCCGGAGTTGCGAACGAGCCAGTGCTGCATCCATGCATTTCGTGAATGTACGGGGTGATAGGGCTAGGCCGAATGGAAGAACTCGATACTGGTAGGCTCCGTCCCCAAAAGCAAACCTCAGGAACTTCCTGTGCTGTAGCAGAATTCCAATATGGAAATATGCTTCCATGAGCTCGATCGTGATCAGCCAATCAAAATGTTGGATCTGAGACACGACCATCCTGACAGTTAGCATCTTGAACTTGAACACCGTGACCGAGCGGTTCAAGCTTCAAAGATCTAAAATCGGATGCAACAACCCACCCCTTCTTGGGGACCAGAAAGTATCTGGTCCCCAAGAAGTGGAGTAATAACCTGACTCTTTCTCTGTAAGGGGAACATGTTCATGGCCCCTTTGACCAAGAGATTTTGCAGCTCTTTCCACAGTAGACATGTCTGCTCTGGTTTCATGGTAGTGGGAACAACGGCATTGAAATGCGGAGGGCGGCGAACAAATTGAATTCTGTAGCCTCTTTCTACTGTGTTCAGAACCCACATAGAAATGCCTAGCAGAAGTTGGAAGCCTCTGTCACCCGAAACACCAAAGGCGGCGGGAGTGAAGAGGTTTCGTGAGGGTATCGGGAGGGCCGAAGTGGATGGTACACGCGCCCCATCCCAAGAGGAACCATCCTCACAAGACCGTCAGGGTTTCTTTCTTTTAGAAATCATGACCCTGAGGTCCTGCTTCGGGGGCTGCTGAGGGCGACGAGCCTGTCCCCAGTCTTTACGAGGTGGAGCATGACTCGCCACAGGGCGGGACTGGGTGGCCGGCGGCCCCACCCCCCTGAGTGTGGCGAGGAAAAACCTGCCCGAAGGCTTCCTCGTGGCTTTTCACCTCCTGGAATCTGGAGATAACCGTATTCATGGCGTCTCCGAAGAGACCGGAATGCGAAAACCAGGGCATCGAGTGGGAAAACTCTGTCCTTATAAAGAGAGCAGGAGACACCAAAACAACAAAGAAAGCACACACAGACCACAGTACCATGTACTTCACAAAAAATATACGTCCTTGGACGTAACACCTTGATGCCCGAAAGGTTTTGCCATAAATGCCTCTCCGTGCTGACTAAATTGGACATAGACCGACCAATGGCATGGGCTGTCTGCTTGGTCACACAGAGAGATAAATCTGTGGCCCGACGAAGATCAGAAAAGGCTTCTTCGTCGAGCATTGCACCCGCACTCAGGTCTTTCAGTAGGTCAGCCTGGTACGCCTGTAACACGGCCATGGTGTGCAGCGCAGCACCAGCCTGACCTGTCGCTTGATAAGCCCTCCCCAATAGCATGGAGGTAGTCCTGCATGGATTAGTGGGGAGAGCGGGTTTCTTGAGTGATGATGCCGAACGCGGTGAGAGATAGCCCGCAAGCGTCTCTTCGACCGGCGGCATCATTGAATACCCCCGTGTCTCAGCATCCACAATAGTCGAGTATAAAGACGTCGTGGGTATGTGAACACAGAAGTATATGGGTTCCTCCATGAGTGAGAAAGCTCGTCATGGAGGTCATCAAAGAAATGAAGGGACTAATATAGCGTTCCCTTTTTTTTTTTTATTATAATTTTGTTTTGGCCACCAGACAGAAATCTGTCTTATAGTTTGGAGCGTTTGGGGGGGAGGGGTCCTCTTGTTCGCATGGCCAGTCTAGCTGTAGTCTGGCAACAGCCCGAGTAACCACCTCGAGTAATTTCTCAGCCGCTTTATTATTATGCGTGAACTGTACATAGGTTCAGCGCCCCCCTCGTGAAACGAAGAGGTGCCGAGGCGTGCTTCAGATTACGAGAAGGATCAGCTGGATCTGGGGAGAGAGCGAGCGATAGGGACGTCTCTCGCTCCTCAGCCAGATATATGCGAGAGCCCCACGATGAAAGAGTGGGCGCTGAGTCCCGGAAGTAAGCGAGGCGAGCGCGAAGCATTTCGCCTGAAAGTAGGTCGCAAAGCGTACATTCGCCCTGCCCCAACGCGAGAGCAGCATGCTCTTCCCCCAAACAAACAAAACAAAACTGGTGCATGTCCCTGACAGTCATAGAACGTTGACAGGGAAACAGGCATCGTTTGCTTTGCTTCTCCAACATTTTTCCACCTTTTTCTTTTATATTATATATATGTCCGAAAGGAGAAAAGGTTCACTGGGCACTGCCTAACAAATTCTAAATCCTAGCAGAGGAAAGAAAGTTTCTGACAGGCTTGTGAGACACACAGCACAGTTTGCTCTGAAGAAAACGGATCTGACGACACTCTGGTGACGCGTCTATTTATAGACTGGCCACAGGTGCATCTAATGATCTCACCAGCCGAGGCTATAAATTCCGGTCAGTGTTCATTGATGTGTTACACACATATTCACAGCTGGTCACAATGCAGGATTCTTCCCAAGAGCGCTTAGCAAAGCGCAGCATCATAGTGAAGCTTTTTGCAAAGGGAACTGATATTTCTGAGTATTTACTTTACCTGTCTCAATTTTGGAGTGATCAGTCCGCTCTGTCACCTTCTCCTGACTGATGAGGTAATCAACAATTCTCACTCCGATTGGTGGCTCTGCATGATTCCATTCTATGATGACCAATGAACTGCTAGGCTCATATGAATGGGACAGCTTGAGCCTGACAAGGATATCAAATATTTTTTTTATTTATGTTGGATCAAGATCTGAACTTTGACCTTGAAACCTAATTTTAATCACAGATATTGAGGATATTCAAATAGTAAATTCCAAGAACTCACATAGGCTGAGGCAGAGGAGCACAGGTAGGGAGTCCGTCTGTGCCAAAAGCACTAGAGTCGCATCGACACCAGTCATCAATGACATCACCTTTAGCAGAGCACCACAACACACTCATCATTGCATCCTGAAGAGCCTACATGACAGTGACAAAGATGCAGAACAGGTGAAAAGTTTAAATTAGATGTTGGATACCTCCCTATTATAGGTGAATTGTGAAATTTCTCATGAACAGAATAGCAAAATAAGGGGGAAAGTGAATAGGAGAAATTGTAATGCACAATATGTTGGCAGTAGGAATGAAAGTCCAAACTTTCAGCTAAAAGAACCAAACAACTAGAGTGTTCAATTCATGTGAGAAACATTTTTAAAATACTGAGTTCTCTTTTTAACTGAAAATAGCTAACATTAGATAAAACATCAAGCCTAACAGTCCTTTGATTTCACATTTGGTATAAAATGATGCGTCACAGATACCTGGTAGGTCTCATTGCTGTTGACCAGTTCATAGATTGGCATGGCTTTAGTAATGTTGAGCAGCACAGGTTCTGCAGGACGTGCAGGCCCAGGGCTCATGTGGCAGAGGTGGCAGGACAGCGGGCACTGACCCTGGCTACTGCAGTCCATGCGCACCCCCGCCGCCATGCGCTTGGCACCCGAGTCCAGCAGGCTGGCAATGTATGCTGGAAAAGTGAGAGTGCGCGGCTCTTTGTCCCGCTCCTCAGACTCGTCCGATGGAGAGTTTCCTGAAGCAGAAAATTCAAATTTTTATTTGAATATGCCTGAGAGTATTACATGGTCCAAACACTTTTAGACCAATTCATTTTCATTACTTCTCCATGATCTTTGCAGTCATTAGGTTTTTTAAAATATTTTTTTTTCAGAAAGATTTGCTAATGAATTATTGAGACCAATTTGTGATGCAGTTTCACATTGAATTTGCTCATAAATCAAACATCAATATGGCTCAAAATTAAGTTTTGCTCAACAAAACAGCTATCTCTAGTAAAAAAATACTTCAGAGCAGAGCATAACTAGAAAATATACACTCACTGAGCAGTTTGTTAGGAACACTTGTACACCTACATATTCATGTGATTATCTAATAAACCAATCGTGTGGCTGCAGTGCAATGCATCCAATCACGCAGTTACAGGTCAGGAGCTTCTGTTAATGTTCACATCAATCATCAGGGTGGGTAAAAAATTTGTTCTCAGTGATTTTGACCATGGCATGATTGTTGGTGCTAGACGGACTGGTTTGAGTATTTCTGTAAGTGCTGATCTCCTCGGATTTTCATGCACAACAGTCTCTAGAGTTGAATCAGAATGGTGCCAAAAAAAACAAAAAAACAAAAAACAAACATACAGTGAGTGGCAGTTCTGTGGAAGAAAATGCCTTGTTGATGAGAGAGGTCAACAGAGAATGGCCAGGGCTGTGTTTCTTAAAAGCATCGCAAGCTTAAGAAGATCATAGGGACATTTGGCGCAATGGTTTCTACAATCTACTTAGGCTTATAGTGCTTTAAGGAACTGACAGAAAGGCTATGGTAACTTAGATAACCACTCTGTACAATTACAGTGAGCAGAATAGCACTTCAGAATGCACAACATGTTGAATCTTCAGGCGGATGTGCTACAAAAGCAGAAGACCACTTTGGGCAATTTATTGAGGCAATAATGTTCCTAATAAAGTGCTCAGTAAGTGTTTATTAACAAGCAAAATTTTCATAACTTTTAAGGTTTAATTATATAACTCACTGACCAGGTTTTCCAGGTTTTGTGGGAACCTTGGTATTAAAATCAGTGCTAAATGACTTAAAACAATTGTCATTGCATTACTGCTCATACCTGTCCCACCTATTGTTGAGTTCATTTGCAATCATTTAAATTGCCTGAACACCTTTGAACTAACAAACTTACTTAAAATGCAGAAAAAAGGATTTATAGTCATATGCAAAATGTAATTGTTACAGGTTTTTCTGAGATTCTGATAGGTTACAATATGAAAACATATTCTATATCTGCCTTCAAGCAAATAATAATTAGGTATTCATAACAATAATAAAGTTCTCATCATGGGTCTAGTAGACTTGTATGCAGGTGTCAGAGGTTAGCTATTATTGTGAATACTTCAATTTCCAAACACCCAAATATTTTGCTATGCTAGAGTCACATGTTACAATATTACTATAAGCATGTCTACAACCAGATAATTTAGACAGGGTAGCTTGTGTATTATCTGCAGTTTTTCATTGGCATTTGTTGGAATGCAGGTCTCACCATTTGCAAAATGGGTGCAAAAAAATCTTGCTATTGCTTCCTGTTAAAAGCCAAGCTTAGCACTTCTAGGACATGCAACTACCTGCAGCTCCTGAATGCAGCTGTTTCCCGCTATGTTTGTTGTTTGGCACTGTCCCGTGCCTCCAAAATATGATTCATCTCAAAACACTTGTACATCATGATTTGAGCATGAAATTAAACTGTTTATTCATCCTCTAAAGCTTTGCTTCCATTTTAAATCCATCCCAAAAGTATATGAACTCATAATTGTTTACTCTGCAGAGCCCTGCACATACCAAAGCAATCTGCAAGCTCAACAGCCAATTAGGGAATACCATTTTGCTGCAGCACACTAATAGAAGACACAGTTGAACCACACACAGATTTCATGAGCCAACTGTGTGAGAGGAAATCACAATATCACATCATTCCTCCAGCCTTTTGCAGTATCAGAAAGGATACGCTCAACCCACCATGTTATGTGAGGGACATTTGTGGAAATTTAAATATAGGCCCCCTGTAGTACACAGCATAATAAAAGCAACAAAAGCCCTGACAGCAAACATGCCAATCAGTCCACCCAAATAGACATTTGCTTTCATCTCAGCAAGTTTCCTGTCTCAAAATACTTCTCTGATTTGTCTTTTATAATTAATCTTTTATTTAATTTTTTAATTCATTGAGAGTGGTGGGTCCTTTGTTATTCAATATCCTAGTGGGTTTTGGCTTGACTGTTGTGTTGTGTTATACAGCCATGGTTCTCAACTAGTTAGAAGTGACCCAAAATTGCGTTGCTTGTCTGTTCTAATAGTATCGCGAGCAGCAGAAAATAAACACAGGAGGAGAAAATGGTTTTGTTGTTGATCTCAAAGGCCATAAATTCAATCAAACTCTATGGTATTTTGGCGCAAATTCACAAACATGGATGTTTGGATGGATGGCACCTTTCTGAATAAATTCTAGAGACTATTTATTGTGAAAATCACATGAGATCAGCAGTAAAAGAAATACTCAAACCAGCCAGTCTGGCTCCAAGATCATGCCACGGTCAAAATCAATAAGATCAAATAATTTTTCACATACTAATGGCTGATGTGAACATTAACTGAGGCTCCTGAACGATATCTGCATGATATTATGCATTGCACTGCTGCCACACGCAGGTACAGGTGTTCCTAATAAAGTGCTCAGTGATTGTACATTTCAGTGATTTACCAAGGTAATTTTTTTTAAATAAATAATTTTGGTTTTGTGTTGAATCCATGTATCATTCGTTCATTTCATATTCAATTAGGAATTATAAATCGGATTATAAAACAAATTATAACAAATTATATATATATTATATTATATAAGGTATGGTTTTAAATTAAATTACGAAAATAACCATACACCCAATACAAGACTATTGAAGCATATGGCTACATTGTAAAAACATAGGCTTACGTTTAACTTCAGGGTACAGTTAGTTCCCTGTCAAAAAGCTACATTTTGATGCTGCGCTGACTTAGTGCTTTGGGAACAACTTCAGGTGTGACCAGCTGTGAATATTACGAAAATCTGGAGAATCGGCTGGCATTCGCAGTTAGGGTGACCAGACGTCACTTTAAAACCCCGATTTTACAAATCATGTACCGTGTCATGGTGGACTTACAGTCCGGACACTTTTTGTCCTAATAATTAGTCTAAGGCGGCTATAGTTTGATTGCTTTAAATAAGCATTTAAAATAACATCAGTGTTTCATGCGTTTTTGAAATGAGAAATCATCAGGGTATTGAAAGAATCGGTTTATTTTCATTTTTACATATTGCTGTGTAATGAACAAAGCAAGATGCAGATCAGGGAATATACAGACTTAACGTAGGGTGCATTCAGGACAGATGAGCATGCATGCCAGTGAACAGATACAACAGTAAATAACACTTGATAAATAATTGCCTGATAATAGGCTAATAATAATAATAATAATAGCCTAATAATAATAATATTATCACATTTAATATTTTATAAAAGACAATAAGTATTTACATTGCAGTGAAGAGTACTAATTTCAAGCTCAGATCATTCAGACATCTATGTTCTTGAATGGGAATATGGGTGGCCTTTACCTACTGGGTCATACGCGGCAGTTGTGTGTGCATTTTTTATCTGACAAATGTGAAGGCAATGTGTAAATACTGATTTTAAATTCACTGGTCGAGCATTTGAAAGACGAACATTCATGCACTTTAGCATAAATCCATGATGAGCAAGTCCCTCACACCTAAGCTCCATGAGCAGGGTGAATTTAAGTTTACTATATTATGATATTTTTGGGGGATATTCGGTTTCTTGTTCCTGCGCTCTCTGCAGGTGGCAAGTTTACAAAGATTTTGCACACCTGGATGTTATGGTATATAAATATATGTGTTATATAAATATAATATGCAGACATAAAACAATGCATTCAGAACTGGCATTTGATGTGGCTGCAGAATAACGACTGAAAATGCTCCGATGCACTTCCATTGCTTTCTAATTAAGGGACCGTATGAAAATTCAACTCACTATTAAACACAGGTGGTGTCCAATCACTCATTCAGTTGACATGAAGTTAAACATAAACATTAAAATTACACTATAAATGTTGTAGTAGGTTGCCAGTTATTAGACTGAGCTATTACAAGTGAGATTTTTACAGTAAGTCCAATAATATGAATACAGTATTAGATTATTTAAATAAATAAATAATAATTTGCCAAAATGTTACTTTCACATTCCAAAGGTTATAGAAACTTCCCAGTGGATAGACTGACTAACTGTACAAATCTCACCTGTAGTAAGTCAGTCTATCTACTGGGACCTTACTACAACCTTTGGAATGTGAAAATAACATTTTGGTGAAGAATAGTTCATTCATTTTTAAAATAATCTAATACTACTCATATTATTGGACGCACTGTACACATCTCACCTGTAGTAAGTCAGTCTGCCCACAAATTACTACAACCTTTGGAATTTGAAAATAATGTTTTCATTAATTTTAGGGATTTGTTTTTTCATAATATAAGTTAATTCTGTACATTCATATACACAGCCATCTGGAAATCTACTACAACCTGTAAATTATTATTATTAGCATTATTTTTATTTTGGTTTGTTTGTTTGTTTTATTTTTTAAATAATATGTTTTATTTATTTAATTTCATGATAAAACATACAAGTCAATAGTCAAATAAATGACTGCTCTGATGCCAGTAACGTTTTAGTTGTAGAAGGAGTTTTCAGATGGTCTCTTTGCGCCCCAAATATCCAACGAATATTGAGCCTAGAACATCTCGGGTTACTTAACTGTAACTCCTATTCCCTGATAAAAGCGGAACGAGATTCTGCGCTGACTTAGCACTTTGGGAACAACTTTAGGTGTGTGTGTTTGTGTGTGTGCGTGCATGTGTGTGTATGTGTGTGGGCGGGTTTGGGTGGTTTATGAAGAAATTTTTTTAGGTTACAAACTGGTAATAACAAGGGTCTTATGCTGTACATGTGGTTTATGAGGACATTTCTAGTGTCCCCATAATTCAAATCGCTTAAAAATACATACTAAGCAAAGTTTTTCTGAAAATGTAAAAATGAAGAAGGTTTTCTGTGAGGGTTACGGGATAGAATCTTTAGTTCGTAGAGTATAAAAACCATTATGTCTATGGAGAGTCCTCATAAGGATAGCCGCACCAACATTTGTGTGTGTGTGTGTCACTCTTTTCAATTGTTTAATGAGGAAATGACTGTCCTAACGCTGAATCGCATGAAGATGAAGCCCTGTCTGCATTCAGTGAACATTTGACAGTTATGTGTAGGCATTGTGTCTGTCTGACTCCTTGATGAGAGAGATAGCTTAGCTTTATTTTGAAAAAAATAAAATAAAAATAACTGAGACAAATTCATCTGAACAATTAAACAGCAGAGAATTTTTATTCTATCTCACCGCATTGAGGAAGACTATGGTGCAGGTGGTCAAATCAGAAGAATGGAGCGTTTACGGTCCACCCATATGAGCAAATCAAATATTCAAGCCATATATTAGTGAAATCAAAATGCACAGTGTCCCGTGGCTATTTTTCCAATTATGAAAAACAAGTAATTATTTGTTTATTTATTTATTTTAATGTTGGTTTTGTAAACGAATAATGAAATAACAAGTCGTTTATTGTTTTTTCGATTTTGGATTCCTAATTGACTATGAAATGAACTAATGATACACGGATTGTGTTGGATGCCACTTGATGTATAATGTAAAATCTGGGTCTGAAGCAAAACCAGACACTGTATAGTAGGACATCAGTCAATGCAACTGACCTTTTTGGAGGTGAAGGGATCAAATTGGCACTTGAATGGGATTTCATCAACCCCTCAAACCACTCTTTGGATGTACATGTAGTGAGCTTCGCTCTTAGAAAATATGATGCTTGTTTAATATAAATATCTCTTAATTTATCTTCTGTTTATTACTTTGAAGAGAATAATTTTAGGTGTGCAAAACAAAACAAAATCAAAGCACTTGATAATGGGTTCCACAAAGTTAATGAATTAAAAGGCCTGTAAATCAGTAGAATTTGGCTGCCAATCAGAAGGCTTGAGCTCCTCAGAAAAAGACTAATGTATTAAAAGTGTTTCATCAAATTAGATGCCAGCTGTAGATTAGGGAAGCATTACCAATATTACATTTAAGTGGTGCTTTAATTAGACAGAGTGACAGAAAGACAGTGCAAGAAAATCTGGTGAAGAAGAAACAGGGAAGGTTGAAAAGAGAGGAACAGGGCGAGAGCAGCACATGCTACAGTGTGCCAATTAGCTTTGACATATTTTCTCCACAGCTCTGGATTTTTGACAGTTATAAAACCAGCATGATGCATTGTAGGCTAAATTAAAGTAGGAGAGAGAAGGAAAACATCTCATTAGAATACTTTTATTTAAGTTGGTTGATTTGCATGAAAAAGCATGGAGAATCTAGTAATCCGCAGTGTCTCTTTAAGCTCAGTGAAGAAAAAACATTTGATGTTCTCATATTTTGAAGGAATTCATTTTATGACTTCCTTCAGATTGTCAGCTGTGACAAAGGTGAGGATTCAAAAATTCTTTGGATCAGCACTTTGACATGTTTTTGTCACCATAACATATACTGTGGAAATCCCCAAAATTAAGACTGATCCCTAAAAGACTAAACACTAGATGGTGCTAGAGGTCTGTAAGAGAGGACACAAACGTACAAGGAATCAGAGGGGAGGGGGTTACCTAACAAATTGCATAATTGTGTCTGCGTGGAACCGAAAACCCAATCTACACAATTTAGTATGAAGATAACGAACACTTTTCCCCTTCTCTCCCATGTATCAAAAATCCAAACATTTTGTGACAAATCACTGGAGCTTTCAATCAATAACCAGAGCGTTTAAAGCACCACAGTCAAGCAATTTAAACATGCTGCATTGTGTTGTCTGTGCTCAGGATACCTTTGAACACTTAACCAAATCCCTGTGACAAGCTAATCTCAAAAGACAGACGATGCATGGTGATTTATACCTTACACAGTTTATCAAGTCTGAGATGATAATCATATCTCTCATATTCAAGCACCAACTTCATGCAAGCAAACAATGTTTAGTGTGCAAAGTGTACATAGAAATGTTGGGGGAAATAAAGAATATAAGAACTGGCTCCCTTTTAATACACAAGTTTAAATTTAAATAATTGGCCAAGCTCCACACAGGATGCTGAATTTTAAAAGCATTTTGCAATTCAAAAAATTCAACAGAATCACACAAAAAAGGAATTTCATTAGTCCAACACAACAAAAAAAATTATGTTTTACCTTATCTTGCAAACGTGCTTCACGTTAATTGTGGTTTATATAAATGTGTATGATGTGAAGTGAATCCGTTAGTCATTGTTTACATAGAACAGCGCTCCATGATTGCTCGTATTACTACTACATTACTAAAGCTAGGAAATAGCTTTAAACGGCTTTAAACTGACAACTTCAGCATTAAGGCTCATCACAGAGATACACAACAGACTGATTGATTACAGAACTCAAGATACTTACCACTTACCAGAGTTTCCACATTGGATACATACTGTTTAAAATGGCAGAGGAGATTGCGGTTTCAAACCACTGCTTGAACGGCTATTTTACCACTGAGAAAGCTGACCTTCAGAAAGCTGACAGCATCTCTGCTTGGGTGTGGCAACAGGTGATTACACACGCTCTGTCTCTCTGTCTCTGTCTCTCTCTCGCTCTCTCGTTCTCTCTCTCTCTCACACACAGGCGCACACACACATCCATCCATCCTTGTTTATCCAATAACTTGGCAGAAACAGCACAAACCATGCTACTATTTCTAAAGTGACATTTTTGAATTACTAACAGAGGCTTGGACGCATCATTTGTTTTGAACCAGCAATGGCAGATTCTGATTGTCCCGTAATAATGTAGTTCCATGCACAAATGCATTTTTATGACCGTACTCGTTTTTTCCTAATTCTAAAAAATGTACTTGTTCATTGAACTGTTGTATACAACCAATATCACACTTGCAACCATGCGATATGGCCCTAAATCAGCACTGCTGTGATTACCTACGGCACTCAGCCTGCGACCTTGTGCCTGTGGCCGAATCACAGCAGTGCTGATGTTGCTTGATGTTGATGACTCTTGCTTGTGTGATATTGCTGAAATATACACACACACACACACACACGCACACACACACACACACACACAATGTGGATCCAATGTGGATAATTAATTCAATTGTAATACTTCTTCTCTACATAAAATTTTTAATAACAACTCTACATCTCTCTCTGAGGTTAGCTACCTCATTTAAAATTCAGCAATTTAATTGACATTTTAATAGTGTAATACTGGTAATATTCTGTTAATTATGCTGTTGTTAGTTGGTGCAGAAGCCTTGATGTGACATCCAATCATAGGTAGAAGATTGCTGGTACCATATGTTATTCAACAATAACATGTTAATATCCCTCCACCCTGTCCCTTTAAATCTCTCTTCACACACTTCTGACCAGCTTTTCAATCTTCCGGTGTTTGATTTATTCCACCAGTTTAGGACATGGCTAGCTGCTGGTATTAACTGACATGCCCCTGTCTCTTAATACAAGCTGCCGGCGTGGTACAGGTGAGAGTGACTGGGTTTATTTACCTGTGATTGGGCCTGCCTGCAGACACACAGAGCAGTGACATCTTGTTTGTGAGGTGTGAGGGCTAAACTAATTCATCTGTTGGCACGGTGAAGCTTGTAATGCTCCCCAGGACCTCGCTCTGTGAGCTGACCTGACCTGCTAGACTGAGGGGCTTGAATCCGAAGCAATTTGCAGTAGATTCTGACCTGCCTTACACAGTACTGGCTGAGGGCTTTATATTTTTCTCACATGGTTAGCAGGATAAATGAACAATGCTGAGGCTTATTTCTAAGCCATATTGCACAATAATTGATACAATATACAATGTAGGATACTTTTAAGAACATCAGGATGGTTTAGATTTAATTGCAAGCCACAGATAGGAGAGACTGAACAGGCAAGTATATTCAACAATTTATGAAAGAGAAAGGAAAAAAAAAAGGAGATAATGACTCACATTAAACCAGGTGGTTATTGTACAAACACTAGTGGTGGGCACTAAGTAACAATATGTATTTTTGTATGGATACGTATCTGCATATCTTTATTATTGACCAATATTCTCTCTTTTTGTAATTTTCTATGGCATTATTATTATTTCCACACTCGGTAATGCACTGTATCTATATTTTGTAAAATTGTGTTGGATACTCCTATCCATCTTAAATGCATAAATGCAATGTCAAATGAAGGCTTAGACCACACCACAGCCACAGTGCCATAATCAAATATTTGCAGTATGCTGTAAGTATCCCTTGGAGTTAAAGGATGAATTTGCCAGCAGGGTTTCTGTGCCAGGTATGTGCTTTTTCCTGGGCTTTATCTGTCAGTGCACGGCGAGCAGCTGTCATGACTTTCACGACAGGATTACCCGCTAACAACACTGTTTTTCTCTTACTATAATTTCCAAATTTTAGTGGACATGCCGACCTTCTAGTGCACCTCAAAACTTTCACCAATTTTAATTGATGGATGATTGAGGCTGTGTGAAAGACTTCTGAAAAACAGAAGAAACAAGCTGAAGTTTAAATTGACAGATTCATAAATCTATAAATTTAGAGCAAATATAAAACTAGCCAGAAGTTTGAATACAACTACTCATTAATTATAATTACTATTTGCCGCATATTAGAATAATAGTAAAGTCATCCAAAACATGAAATTACATAATGTATATGGAATTATGTAGCAAACAAAACATGCTTGACATATCAAAAGCCTTATTTGTGTTATATCGTAAACTATATTATTATTTCATATTCTTCAAACTAGCCACTCTTAACCTATATTACAGCGCTGTACATTCTGGCAATTTTCTCAACAATCTTCATAGCTGTACCTGGGATGCTTTTAAACTCTGGTGCATTTTTGGGTTGTCACCTGTAATTTTTCACATTCAAATTTAAAAGCTCACTATTCACACATACAGTGGACTAATTGCAAACAACTGGTCTAATTTTTCAGACATCCTCATAAATAATAATAAAAAAAGATTATTTGTAAATAATATTGTTTGTTTTTGAAAAAAAAAGAAAACTTTACCTCAATATGGTAATATATTCCTAATTCCTAATTCTATTCAACTAGATGGCAGCAAGCACTACATTTTGTTTTTTTTTCTCTCTCTCTCTATCACATTCCATCATAGTATACAGATCTGAAATGTAAGTGGCACTCTAACACATTTTAGCCCTCAAAGATATATCTTAGGTGTCCAGAACAAAATATGCAATCCAGCAGGAAAAGCATGCTAAACAAATCATCAGAAAAAATATATAACATTTTCAGCTATTTGGGGCTTACAGCAGCAGTGATTGGCAGTGGCATTCCTGAAAATGAGAGATTTTATTATATATAGACTTCCATTGCTAAGTACTATTTGAAAGATTTGTAATAAATTTTATTTAAAAATTTCTTTCCCATTACCTCTAAGAGGCACTAATTTGCGATGCGAATGATTTGAGGCCTTATTTTGTTATTTTATGTAACATGCATAAGTGATAGTTATCTCTGAAAGGTTCAGATTCTAAGCTTTCAAATGATACCTCATATGCCTGACTTATATATAAGGGGACTTTAATGTTTTACGTGTAAACTTTTATTGCATTATAGCGCACCCCTTTGCCGGTCCACCAAATCCATTTAAAAAGAAAGAAATAATTTTAGTTTAGTAAATAAATTAAAACATGGGCACAATTTTCACAAGTATTTATGCATATGCCTTTAGATAAGAAGGTTTTTAAGATCATGATAAATATACATCTACTTATGACTAGGAATGTATAGGGAATCTATTTTATGCATTAGGTTGTAAAGTTTGAAACTATTCCTTAGAATCAGAGACAATAGCTCTGTAATTTCATTATTTAATTTCTCTGTCCAAGGCTGAACTATTTTGAGTTTTAAAACCAATATCCTAGGTGTGCTGAAATATGCATTATCCCTCTGATCCTTGTGTGGTCTGATCCAACCTATTCAATTGTGTGTGTGTGTGTGTGTGTGTGTGTGTGTGTGTGTGTGTGTGTGTGTGTGTGTGTGTGTGTGTGTGTGTGTGTGTTGTTTTACTCTGATAAGGTGCACAAATAATTTGAATGTGGAAGAAAAAAAAAATATTTCAAAGAAAGACTGTACTTTGCATTCTGGAATAGAAACAGAGAGTGGTATACATTTCTCAAAGCGACTCTATGTAATGCAGATACTAAATTCACAAGACTTGTAATTTCCAGAGTTTTTGGGTTAATATTATTATTAAATATAAATATATATTAACAAATCAAAATTTTTGTGCTTTACTTTCTCCTATCCCAATTTAATATGCAGAGTCAACTATAAATAAGGCATTTGCAGGGTAACTGTGGCTCTGTGGCACTATCAAAATATTGCTATCCTGACCAGCACGGCACAGAAACAATGGGTCAACCAATTGTGTTTGGTATTTGTGAATGGGCTACCTGTTTGTTTTACCAGTGGTAGACCTGGGAAACCTGTTTGACATTCATTTTTAAAAATTAATTTTACTGACACTAGTGACACAGCATTTACACAGGTCACCTTTAAGCATGTACTGCTAAAGCATTCGAGCATTTTTAGGGTCTACTTCTTGTTGTTTAGTTTTATTTTTGAAACCTCTCTTCCTGTTCACTAGATTTATGAATTCATAAATGTTCAAAATTTTTCCAAGTGAGGATATAATCCCCCAAATGCTTCCATAAAAGAAGAAGAAGAAGAGAAAAAAAAGTCATTCACTAGTCGCAGAGCGAAGCAAAGGCCAGCCTTATTCAAGCTTCCCTGGGCTGTGTGAGGAGACAGGCCTCCTCAGTGACCATTTGAAAGATTAATTAAGTAGAGAAGTCACTGGGGTCTGGCTTGTTCTGACCTCTAAAATGAGTAATAAGGGACAAGAGATGTGTGTTCCATCAGGTTTCTGTCTCCAGTCCCCTTTCTGTCACACAAACAGATATACACATGGGTCACCTCGTGTTGACATGGCATCTGGCCTGCTCATCTTTAATCTTTTTTCCTCCACTGTATTGGCAACAAGCTCTCTTGGCTTCAAATGTACAAGTATGAGGCTCATAGACTATTTAACTTGTTGAACAGAATACAGTAACTTTGAAGTATGAACTCAATATAGATCTTTGAATACCTATACAATTAGAAATATATGTATATATATATATATATATATAACATTTAACTCTTCAAAGAAAAGTGTCTTTAAGAGAGGGAAGGAATCCAGAACTTTTTCTGAACTCAGCACAATAGTATGATACTAATGACTCATATACACTCACCTAAAGGATTATTAGGAACACCATACTAATACTGTGTTTGACCCCCTTTCGCCTTCAGAACTGCCTTAATTCTATGTGGCATTGATTCAACAAGGTGCTGAAAGCATTCTTTAGAAATGTTGGCCCATATTGATAGGATAGCATCTTGCAGTTGATGGAGATTTGTGGGATGCACATCCAAGGCACGAAGCTCCCGTTCCACCACATCCCAAAGATGCTCTATTGGGTTGAGATCTGGTGACTGTGGGGGCCATTTTAGTACAGTGAACTCATTGTCATGTTCAAGAAACCAATTTGAAATGATTCGAGCTTTGTGACATGGTGCATTATCCTGCTGGCAGTAGCCATCAGAGGATGGGTACATGGTGGCCATAAAGGGATGGACATGGTCAGAAACAATGCTCAGGTAGGCCGTGGCATTTAAACGATGCCCAATTGGCACTAAGGGGCCTAAAGTGTGCCAAGAAAACATCCCCACACATTACACCACCACCACCAGCCTGCACAGTGGTAACAATGCATGATGGATCCATGTTCTCATTCTGTTTACGCCAAATTCTGACTCTACCATCTGAATGTCTCAACAGAAATCGAGACTCATCAGACCAGGCAACATTTTTCCAGTCTTCAACTGTCCAATTTTGGTGAGCTCTTGCAAATTGTAGCCTCTTTTTCCTATTTGTAGTGGAGATGAGTGGTACCCGGTGGGGTCTTCTGCTGTTGTAGCCCATCCGCCTCAAGGTTGTGCGTGTTGTGGCTTCATAAATGCTTTGCTGCATACCTCGGTTGTAACGAGTGGTTATTTCAGGCAAAGTTGCTCTTCTATCAGCTTGAATCAGTCGACCCATTCTCCTCTGACCTCTATCATCAACAAGACATTTTCGCCCACAGGACTGCCGCATACTGGATGTTTTTCCCTTTTCACACCATTCTTTGTAAACCCTAGAAATGGTTGTGCGTGAAAATCCCACTAACTGAGCAGATTGTGAAATACTCAGACCGGCCCGTCTGGCACCAACAACCATGCCACGCTCAAAATTGCTTAAATCACCTTTCTTTCCCATTCTGACATTCAGTTTGGATTTCAGGAGATTGTCTTGACCAGGACCACACCCCTAAATGCATTGAACCAACTGCCATGTGATTGGTTGATTAGATAATTGCATTAATGAGAAATTGAACAGGTGTTCCTAATAATCCTTTAGGTGAGTGTATTATAAATATGACAATATCCTTTTCTGAAAGTGTATGTATGCAGCATGGATCCATATCAAAAGCAAAGTATTTTAAATATGTAAACAACAGGCAGAGTGCACCACTATTTGGTTAAAAATAATATTGCTGTATTTACTGTCCAACACGCAAGCGCTTTGAAATAACTACAGCAACATATTACTGTGTATCAGCACAAAGTGAGGGCATGCTAAATGAAGTGGTTACTCAGAAGATGGAAAGATAAATCCATCATGGAGCCCACTAATGAAAGTAAAGACCTTTCATATGTTTTGGGTTCCACACCAGTGGTCTTGGAGTGGGAGAGCAAGACAAATGGGCTATATTAACAAATTGTAATTTTCATTACAGCAAAAAATAAAAATAAAAATAATAATTATATATATATATATATATATATATATATATATATATATATATATATATATATATATATATATATATATATATACATACACACACACACACACACACACACACACACACACACACACACTAGTTTTCAGGTGTGCAGCCAGGGAAAATTAAGAAATTAGCCACTTGCAATATAAATAATGCTTATAAAATCCCAATGTATAATTGTGTGAAGTTATAAAGTAAGAGAACAATTGTTTAGACTTTATAGTTTATAGACTTTATAGACAAAGGCCCCAACTACAACACAAATACACTAATCTTTCACACATTGTAACACAGAAATCATTTTGGAGGTAAACATATAAATCATGTCAGAGTAGTTCCCATAGCTCAACTGGTAGAACATGGTGCAAGCAACGGCAAGGTCATAGGTTAAATTTCAAGGGCACACATAAATACTGATAACATGTATATTCTGAATGCACTGTAAGTTCCCAGTTGCAGATAGTGCCATATGTATATTAAAATCTTAACATGGAGATAATTTGGAGAATCGTAATTTAAAGAATCATTTAGGATCATAATTCAGATGATTCAAATAAAAAAAAACAACCACCTATTTGTGTTAAGAATGAATGGTGTATTTTCATTAGTCACCATGAAGGCCAACAGTAGATCCACCATAAATCACTATAACATCCGAAATATCTGTAACTAATCAAGCTGAAAAAAACTATTGTCATGCTACAGTGTCAAATATTTGCAATGTATAAAATACCAAAAGACAAACAAACAAAAACAATCTGGTTGTACATTAGGGGGCCCCACTCAGTAACAGTGGTTTAACTGAACTATATAGCAGTACAAATCAAGGTGTTTGTTTCCCAGCCTGGGTAAATTTTTTTAAATAAACTCTTAAATGAGAGAGTGATAATTCAAGTGTTAAAAACTTAAAATAACTCTACAGTGATTTACAAGATACACTGATTAAAGTCACTCATCCTTCCAACAGGTTCAACTGAGTTGAAAAACAACATTTCTGAATCTAGACTTTGAATCTAGCCAAATCCATAAAGTCTTTTAAACTTTTTTTTTTTATTTTTTGTCCTTGTTATCCCTTCAGTAAAAAATATATATTTAGTAAAAGAAAGATAATATAGCACAACCACAATAATTTTTTTTCTGTGGACATTATTGGAGTTAATAATTGTCAGAACTCAGAATCTGGTTAGTATTAATGTTAGCCGCATTGATTTTTTGCTATTTAATTTCAAGTCCAACAGAAGACGACAGCAGATAATATTGAAGTTTCCCAGTGTGTCTGGAAACAGTTACTACAGTATTATGTAGGTCGATTTTTAAGAGCATATCGATCTACAATAGCACCCTGAACAGCTCAAATAGAGACATTATACTTGAACATAAAATACTTATTGTGGATTCCTCCTGAAGTCTCCTGCAGTGAGTGTTGGATTCTGCTGCTTTCTGTTTGATATCTGCTTTAAAGAACAGCCTCTCTGAGCTTGGCTCATCTCACACACATCAGCTTATTCTGTCTCTGTCCTATTGCATTTTGATGGTTTGCTTCATACTCTTATTTCCATTATGCAAGAACATAGAATTTTTGACCACGACTGTTACCCAGCATGTTTCACATTGGTATCCACCATATTGTCTGGCTCATATATGTCTTTGTGCACACATTAGGACTGGGTGATCAAATATCAAATGTTCAAAATATATTGGTGTCTTTTTTTTTTTTTTTGGTGCTGATATAAAATTAAGCATCATTGTAATTCATTTTTATTTGTACAAGAAGTTTCTTAAGCACAGACCTATTCGATACGCCATACACGCAAAGTCAGTGGACATGCCCAGGGAGGTTTGGTATTTTAGTGCAAGCATGTACTAAGTCTAGGCACAATTATCTCACAGCGAAATCGGAAACAGTTAAATTTTCTTGAGATAAAACTTGGTCTGTGCTTACCGAATTTGAAAGCACTACCCAGTGGCTGAAGTTGGAAGTTTTCAGGACATAATGGCATACGTAATAAGAGGGGTACTAAAAGCTATTTGTAAAAAAAGTTGTTTTTGGCCGTAAAAGAAGTAATAGTGAAGAGGAACGCATAGTTTTTTAACTCTACCCCAAACCCTAACTCTAAACATAACCGTCAATGGAGTACAAATTTAATCTTAGAAGGTAAATTGAACACCAGAATCGCACTAGTCACTAATTATGCAAACACGATTACTTCCTGGCTTCAACTCCCACAAAACGCGCAAGCTGTTCAACTCCTTCAAAACACTTGAAGGAGCGCAAATGCGATCTAAGGGATCTCAAGATGTGTTTAAAGATTGAGTATTAAACTATATTTAACTTGCCACAGTGACTTAAACATTTTATGTTTACGCAACGCACCCGAGACGCTACACAAGCATGTCTGACGCAGGTGTGAAGGGTCCTTAAACAAGCCCTCATAATAAATCTCCAACTAATTGACAAACTCACTTGTGAAATGGATTGCTGTGAACGTCTTGGGTTACTTAACTGTAACCCCTGTTCCCTGATAAAAGCGGAACGAGATGCTGCACTGATTTAGTGCTTTGGGAACAAATTTAGGTGTGATCAGCTGTGAATATGTATGCAACACAATGAAATTGACCAGAATTTATAGCCTCTGCTGGTGACATCATTGGATGGACCTGTAGCAGGGCTATAAAAAGATGCCTCACAGGTGCATCGTAAGGCATTTTGTCAGAAGAGCAGTCCTGGGGTATCCCAGTGCGGCAATGAAGCGCAGCATCTCGTTCCGCTTTTATCAGGGAATGGGGTTACAGTTAAGTATCCCAAGACATTCCCTGTCAAAAAGCTACACTATGATGCTGTGCTAATTTAGCACTTTGGGAATGAGAATACCCATGCCGCCGCACTGTGGATGTCCGGACCCCTTGCGGTTATGTAGTTGTGCACCCAAAAGAGCGCGAGAGGTCTCAGACATGAGATTATGATGTTGACTCAAGGACATAAGAGCCCGGAGTGGCATGAACATCCAAACTATAAAATCGTATGAATGTGTGCAGAGAGGACCAGCCTGCCGCATCACAAACATGCTGCAGAGGGACACCTCTATCCAAGGCTTTAGTTAAGGTGACCCCTCTGGTAGAGTGAGCTCTGATACCTACTGGCGAAGCTTGACCGCGTGCCTCGTAGGCCAGGGCAATAGCGTCCCTCACCCAATGTGACATAGTCTGCTTGGTGGCGGCCGCTATCTTGTTGCAGTCCCCATGGCAAACAAATAGTTGCCGACTTATGCCACTGGCTAGTGCGGTGGACATAAGTCTGAATGGCACGGACTGGACAAAGTCTGTGAAGTCTTTCCTGCTCCGGCGTTGTAAACGCGGGAGCAGAAGGCTTCGAGAGTGACCGGATATACAGTCGAGAAAGGAACCATAGGCAGGTAGTCAGGATGAGGGTGCAAAATAGCTTTAGCTATTCCTGGGGCAAAATCTAAGCAGGCTGGCAAGACAGACAGAGCCTGTAGATCTCCAATTCTTTTTAGAGAAGTAATTGCCATAAGAAAAACCATCTTGAGAGTCAGAAGTTTATCATATGCTAGAGGTTCGAAGGGGGCCTAAACCAGACCCTCAAGGACTATTGCTAAGTCCCATGAAGGGATCCTGGTCCTAGCAGGAAGTCTCAGTCGCATGGCTCCACGAACAAAGCGAGCGAGCAGAGGATGTCTCCCGAATGGCACCCCGTCAATCAAGGCGTGATAAGCGATAGAGCGGCCGTGTAAACCCTGAGAGTGGCGGGGCATGTACCTGCTGATCTGATCAGATCTGCATTATGTGCACTGCACCATCTTTCAAAGACACCCCATTTATTGGCATAACTTCTTCTAGTAGAGGGAGCGCATCGAGGCGCTCCCTCTAAAGGCGATGCATCGAGGAGAGACATTATCTCCGAGAACCATACCATGTTCGGCCAGCACGGCACTATCAGTAAGAGGCAGGACCCTTGCGGGTGTAAGGCGGGTGGCAGCGAGTCTGGGCTACTCCTCGAGAAAACAAAAGGCTCTCATGAAAATTAACATTTGAACTCTCTCTTGCATATGTAACAGCAACATCCGAGACGCAGCAAAGAGTGCAGCTCACACCTCACTTGCACAATCAAGAACCCATTCAATTACAAATTCTGATCCCACAGTTGTGAACCCCTCAATAGGGGACCAAAATCTAATTATAATGACAGACACTCCAATTTGCTAAGCATATTGAATTATCTGGGTTTATAAGGAAAATGGGCAAAAGGTTCGGGGAGTCTGTAGGTAGACTTCCCACACGATCGCTGTGTGTAGTTTTCATTGCCAGGTAAATATTTCTATAAATTCCTCAATTTCCGAATTGTTGTTATTATATTTGATTGATCGATTATTTTACTCTATGAATTGGATTTTGAAATATTGTTCTATTACCTGGTCAATAAATTGTAAACATTTGATTTTATTCTGACTGACTCTGAAATTGTTTTCCCAAGCAGATTAAACGATTTGTATATTGCCGCAAGTCTGCGTCAGATTAGTGACGACTAATATTTGGCATCTATTCAAGTGTACTTGCTTTGCAAATATAAAAAGGGAATTTCTGTTTAGAACAGCAAATGCTGCTTGACCAATCTAAATTCGGGTGTGTCTTACCTCTGTTTTAATTTGATATTTCTCCAGATATGTGTATGCGGGACACCACGCATGGCCAATCCAAAGCTATAACAAGACAAGTTATGTTGGTCAACTTACATCTGTAATAGTGGCCGTGATCTCTACTGAAGAAAACGTTAAGTTAGTGTATGCAATTCCATGGGGGCTATACTGAAGTATCTTTGATTTTGTAAACGTGAATGTGACCTATTTTAGGTATATAGCAATTACCTCTGTTTGATGATCCGAAACTGATGAAGCTTTTGATCATTAGATCCGCATAACAGATAAAATATATCATTTTTAAATATTTAAAGATAACTATGTATAATTATATATTGATAGAAAAATGTATAATCATTATATATTGACTTATTGTTATATGAGGGGCTTTCTCAGCAAATATTTGTATATACAGTTTATATACAGTATATATATATATATATATATATATATATATATATATATATATACACACACACACACACACACACATAATTATTCATTTTGTTCATTTAGAGAAAAACAGTGTGGAAAACATGCCTTGATTATTTTAAACTATATTTTTACTGTATTTAGTTCTTCTAAAACTTGTTACATCTAATTGGCTGCAATGGTGGTTTGGTTGAAATAATGGTTCACTTTTTAGTCAAAATCACTCTTCTAAGTAAAGAAAAACCATATACATTTTGAGATATATATATATATATATATATATATCAATTATAGTAAAAAAGCTGTAAAAATATCAGGATATAATTGTTAGATCTATCAGCCAGCCCTAGCACAGATGAAATTAGTCCATATAACAAGGAGCCACAATTATCTAGAATAGAGCTGAGACAGGATTTCTCTCAATAAAGAGTCCTAGCAGCAATAAAGTTTCAAGATGTGTCATTATGTGGAATTATAATGGAGGAATTCGTTTAATGACATATTTAATGTCTTCGCTGAGCAGCGGCATTTCTCATAAATCAAGTTTCAGTCCCCAGTCCTATCACACCTCTGGATGACGATATGAAAGAAATGTGTAATTGCATGTAACATCGAAAAAAAATATCTTAGTCTAGGGTAAAGTTTTATGAACAGTACAGAATTATTTTAGAGTGCAGCAAACTGTTCTAAAAGTTTTCAATTTAAAAAGTAATATATAGTTTACACAAAAATAGAAATCCTGCAAACATTAACTCACCCTCAAGCGTTCCGAAACTCATATGAATTTCTGTGAAAGTGCAAGTCATATGGACTACATTTACAGTGGATTTATGGTGCTTTTTGTTTGTCCATGTTGGAGCTTGACAGCGCTCCTGTTCCCATCAATATTTAATTTTATGGAAAAGAGCAGCATATATATTCTTACAACAAAGAGTAGAGTATTCTGACGATTAAATTGTCTTATTGTGAAGACATGATTCATAGATACTAGTCAAAATTAAAATAATAGCATGATCACTCATTCATACCGTGCAAACCTTCTCTATCTCTTCCAAACTAGAATAGCTCTCCAGCTTGTAAGTTTCAGTTGGGCGTAATGTGGGCAGGGTTTCCACACAAGGTAGGTCTTGAGTTGGTGTGCAATGTTGCAAATATGTTGTGCTGTGTTGTTGTTGAGTACCCTGGGTTGATGCAAGAGGAATGTTGTGGTGGTCATGCAGAAAAGCAGCCAGGAGAGTTCAGTCATGGGTCGATGCACACCTGAGACAGCCAGGCCTCTGGCCCTCCTCGATACCAACCAGGACTTGATGTCAGATAAAAACACACTGGATTTCCCTCACACTTTTCAATTTGCTGCATCAGTTGCAGTGACCTCATCTTCATATGGAAATCCCTTTCAGATTATGCATGCATGCACTGTAAGAGAATTTGATAATATGTATATTGACCCTAAAAAATTATTTGGACACTTGAAAATGTACAAATGTCATTACATTTGATAAAACATTACCAGGTACCATCTGCAAACATATTATAATAGACTTTTCCCTCAGAACTTTTGAGCCACTTTTGCAATTACTTTTGAACAAGGTAATTATTGGTGGATGTATAAAGTTAGTTAAATCTCAAGTTAACATAGGTGTCATTGAAGAGTTACCACAGGTGTAGGTCAGTTATTAAAAGACATTTTCGACCAGTTTCACAAAAGAAAGTGTCCAAATACATCGTCACTTTTAAAAAGTATGTCTATCATTTTATCTTTCAAAAACATAAAAATGTATTTTTGTTAAATGTTTTGTTTGAAAAGCATGCTTGTTATTTCTATCTTCAAATTAAATGAAACTTGGCATGATATAGTATCTAATGTAATGACATTCATACTTCTAAATGTGTGGCTTTAATGTCCAAGTATTTCTTGGGGCCACTGACAATATAGTCATCTTGGCCAGTCTGTAACCTTAATTATGATACCTCTTTTTTTGGTTGATGTAAATGTAAAAGTTGAGTGTCTGTGTCCTCAAAAGTGGGACAAAGGAATGAGAGATTACAGCATGGAGGATGTCTGCAGGATATATGAGTGGAGCAGAGGGGGAGCTTGTGAGAAGCCTCAAACCGCGGCATCGAAAGCAGACCAGTGTAAGTGTGGCAGTTAAGCTATCATAACTCCCCCTTCTTTAATTACATACATACACACTAACACACTGGCACACACTGCCCTTAGCATTTCTACGCCTCTCATTCCTCCACCCATTTGTCCCCTGAGATGTAATTAACAAAGAAATTACAGTGAAACACACTGCCGATGGGTCTCTCTGTCTCCAGCACTGCTAAAATGATTTAATCACTTTTTTCCATTATGAGAGAGAGAGAAAACCAGGGACACTGCCAAAGTGTGTGACATTTACCCCCTAAAATGAAGCAACAATTAGATGTGCATTAACTATATTGTAAACTAAAGAGTACAGCATGTGCAGGTAGCTCTTCGCTCCCTCCTCAGTAAGAACTCTCTGAAGTCTTCATTAGTCTTTATTAAAATGCATTTCTAATTTAGCAAAAGCCATACCACTTAATCATTTCAATGACGAGGATGATATTAAAATATGAAGGACAGCACGGTATACTGGCAGATGCTTTTCTGTTTGAAGCAAAAGAGAATATTAATTCAGGAAAGAAAAGCTGCATTTAATACGTAGACTCTAGGCATTGTTCCATTTCATAAGATCTTGAGCTGCGCAATCGCACTGGGACACACCCTGAGTGTCACATGATCTAAAGCCCTAACAATCATGGCAATTTATTGGCTGGTGGTGCTTAAATGACGCCCCTAGGGAGCTACGTCACAATGTTTTTACTGTATTTTGGATCAAATAAATGCAGTCTTGGTGAGCAGAAGAGACTTCTTCTAAAACTCTTTCCCCGCCAAACACGGAATTTTCCGGGTTTTATGAAAAAAACGTTTCCCCGGCAAACACAGAATTTTCCGGGTATCCATGTTTTAGGTGGTATACGGTAAGGAAGACCCACGCGCATGTTTTGAAAGAGTACGCAACTCTTTGATCAAAGAAACAGACTGCGATCGTCTCAAACGTGAAGAAGTGGAACACCATACTAATACTAAAGCACTTGTTTGATAAAAATGCCTTTTTCTCAGCTTTTTGTCCGAAATGTTGTTTTTGACAAAACCTACCTCTGTTCAAGTGGCAATAAAAAAAGAACAAATGAAGATAAAATAAAATCGTTTTTTTTTGCCTAAAAGCAGAGGCTCAGATCTTTATTTTGTATTGAGTTAAGAAAATATTCTGCGGGCCATTAAAGTTTGGCGGGGAAAGAGTTAAATGGTAGTGTAGATCTACTATAAAATTAAGTAAAGTCTTTATGTAAAGACATAACTTTTATGTAACTTCTTTTAACTTAAAAATTGATTTTGATCATTAAGTCTTGTCACATTCATTCTCTTTCTGTCACATTCCTCATTGATAGGCCCAGGGGAGGGGTCTTTGTGTCCTCAGGTGTGAATTACCTCAATATTTGTGTGAATTACCTCAATATTCATGATAGTTCATGCCTCTTCGCATATGAGCTTTCAACACGAAAAGTGTCTTACAAAAGTTAAAGTACTATATTGTTTTGTATGAATGAGTGATCAGGATGGTTTTCACATCAGTTTGTAGCACAAACTCTAGGCTACAAGATCCAGTTCTCAAAATGCTTGTGGACAAATGTTTAGTATGTGTTATATGGCCTTATTTTAATGACTTAAAAATTGTGTTGTTTCAAAAAACATGTACACACATGTTGCTCACATATTACTGTAGCCCATTTTGTTTTGAATACAGTGTTATCAGACTTTAGCATTAATGTGTTTTTAAGTAACTGGAAAAAAGCACAAATGTCAAGGCATGTCAAAACTTCTCCAGGGCCCAAAACACCCTCAGACCCCAGAGGGTTAAAGCACGGTTATGTAATTCGATTCTGTCGGGCTCCGCCAGTGTTCAATAGGGTTGTTCCGACAGACGTTTCTGTTCGGGAAGCCCCATTTTTGATTCAGGAAATTCACTCTCTCTTAGAAAAAGGGGCAATAGATTAGATTAACCCTTCTCAGAGAGAATACGGCTTTTACAGCCATTATTTTCTGGCCCTGAAAAAAAGACGGCAACATGCATCCCATTCTGGATTTTGAGATGTTTGAATTTCACTCTAATGAAATGTCAATTCAGAACTCTGATGCAGAAATAAATAATGCCACAAGTGCAGCTGGGGGACTGGTTTGTGACAATAGATTTGAAGGATATTTATTTCCATATTTAGATTGTGCTGAAGCACAGGCACTTTCTCAGATTCGCTTTTGGGGGCAAGCGTATACATTTTCATCCTTCTGTTAGGACTTGCACTAGCACCATGGACTTTCATAAATTGCATGGATGCAGTTTTGACACCTTTGAGGCTACAAAGCATACACATTTTAAATTATCATGACGATTGGTTGGTGATTGCCCACTCTGAGACTTGGCTGCCCATGAGATGTCATTCTCAACCATTTGATCTACGGCTGTGTGCCACTTAGACAGAGTGTCCTGTTTGCCAGGGCAACACACTCTGTTTCTCGGGGAGGAGCTGAATTCATGAGCGATGCAATCACATCTGTCTCCAGTCTGTCTTAATTTCGCCAGTGTCTAGCAATGTTCAGAGTGGGATGCATTCTCCCTGCGATAACATTTCACAGACTTTTGGGGCTCATGATCGTGGCTTCTGCTGTCATTCCCCCAGGCATGTTGCATGTGAGACCTTTTTCAAAGCTGAAAGAACTCCATAAAGGGAGTTAAACTACTGACGCATGCATTTTGTCTCTTCAAATTGATGTATGGGTGCTCCTGAACTCTGTTAACATAGAAACAGATCCGTCTTTTGATGTTGGGCATTCTGATGGGACAAGTTATAACGACAGATTCCTCTTCCACAGGCTGGGGTGCTGTATACGAGCTTACGGTGCTTGGATGGGCCAGCAGCAATATTGGCACATAAACTGTCTGGAAATGTTTATGGTGCTGCTGGCATTAAAGATTTTCCTCTCGGAGATTCAGGGCAGCCATGTCCTCATACGGTTGGACAACATGACGGTGGTGTCCTACATAAATCGCTAGGTAGGAGTGCGTTCTCATGCCATGCTGAGACTGGCACGTTGCATTCTTCTGTGAGCACGGAACAATGTGCTGTCTCTACGAGCTGTGCATGTCCCAAGCCGGTTGAATTTTCGGGCAGATCTCCTGTCTGGACAGGGCTTGATGCCTGGAGAGTGGACATTACATCCTCAGAATATGGAACAAATCTGGAGAAGATTCGGCAGAGCAGAAGTGGACCTGTTTGCTTCGAGCACTGTACAGCTAAAAACAACTTCTAGAATTTCATTTTACATTGTCTTTGTCCAAAAAAGAACCTGCCTCAAACTCAACCAGACTGTGTATAAAAAAGTTAAGTGAAAAATACACTTAAAATCCTAGCTTTTGTTTTACCAGAGCACAGAATTCAGGCATGCTCTCTCTCCAGAATAAAGGCACTTGTTACTGGCAGATGGCCGCTGGGACACTGGGGGCTATATAACAGAATTTACACTAAGGCATTAGTAGTTGACTGAACTCCAGAGGCACTAGAAGCAAGGTAGATATCTCCCCTTGATGATACTAACTGCACTTGCCACAAGAGCTTTCCAGGGAGATAAGCTGTGACATGGTACAAATTAAGCATAAGAATATATAAAAAAATAAAATATTTGTCATGTTTAGATTCTGGTAAAAAAAAATACCCCTGAAATGTATTTAAGGTATGTAGCACACAGCTTCGGGAATACAAACTACTGAGGGTGATGGGAACTTTATAGACAGGAATTACAAGTGAACCAAATCCTGGTCAAAGTTCTGTTTTTTTTTTTTTTTTTTTTTTTATGGAAGTTGTATACATGAGGTTATTATTATCAGCCTCTTGCCTCATGTTCAAACCATGCATAAGATCTATGTAATAAAAGTACAGTAATTAAGTAATAAACAATTTTTTTTTTTTTTATTTATCCAAAAGTCAGAGACCACTAGTGAAAATTGCATTATAAATAAATAAATTCATGACATTATTATCAGCCAACCAATTTGAGTGAAAAGTTAAAATTTTTTTAATTGAATATCCAAATTTCTTGTATGTGGTATGTCCCTGTTTTTATTTTCATGACAGCATGCTCTCAGTCTGTTTGAAACATGACAATCCATGTTACTCCAACTTGAGAATGTTTACATTTGGTGATTTGATTAGTGACCAATAAATAGTGCAGAATCTTAAATCCAAGGTTTTAGATAAATGTTTAATCCCCGATTCCCAATGTGGTCATTTGGCCCCCTTTTGTACATCTTATTAACCCAAATGTAAGCATAGCAAGCTCAATCTACGTCCACACAAACAGATCTACTTCTCCCTTTTCAGTCACTTATTTCTTTATTTCTTCTCTGTTTCTGAATTGTCTTGGCTGATCTTCATCAAAGTAGCTAATGAGTTCCATTGGAACTCATTTGAAGAGGTGATTAGATTGCAGTAGTAAATTATGTGTGTACTCAGCAGGATATTATCCTCTGATGGCTGCTCTCAATGCGGCAATACTACCAGGCTCTCAGGATGTCATCTTCATTATCAGGCCAGAATTTCACTGGTCTGGTCTCTCTTCTGCACACACACACACACACACACACACACACACACACACACACACACACACACACACACACACACACACACACACACACACACACACACACACACACACACACACACACACACACGCACACACACACGCACACACACACACACACATGCACACACACACTCCTTCCTTTCATCTTTGTCCCTTTATTCACAATCTAATTCTCTGCTCTTCCTCCCATCTCTGCTGTGCTAGAGGAGAATTATATCATTATTTTATTTACAGTATAAGAGAACATGTCTTCTCAATTCTTTTTAGAACACTCTATAATGAGTATCAGCTTCAGCCCTATATTTCATCCCAGCCCACTCTAAAAATCTGTGGTTCTGAAATCAGCATGCAAATCTGTGACCCCCCATTTGGAGCTCGTGTTTTCAGCATGAGACTTTTATGACCACTGAATGAATCTGAACTAATCATTTTGACCCCATTTCCACCTGGTATTAAGATGCGTTTTGGGTGATCCAATCACACGTGGTCCGCCCAAATACAGGTCTAAACAGGGTCTAAAATGAGCTGGCTGGCAACCACTCATTCAGGTTTTGTGCTGAGGAGCCGAGACAGTGTCCCAGACATTTCAGCCAGTAGTACAGCATTGTGGCAAGGGGGACAGAACGTCTTGTTCCCTCCATCGGGACAAGAAGTTACAACAGTAACCGAGACATTCCCTATTTGTCACTCACTCAACATGAGCTGAACTGTTTTACGAGGACTGCCAATGCAGGTACAAGCAGGCTACAGCGTGCGAGATAGCAGATGCACTCGGACTGCTTGTTTGGACAGATGAAACACATTGTTAAAAAAAGACAGTATTTTATGGTGTATCTACATTATTCAAGCAGTTTCTATGATTTTTATAACTTTATAAATGTTTATTATAGAAGATGACAATATTCTGAATGAATACTAGCTGGCTAGCTTGAATGATGTAAACAGTTTAAAAAACAAAACACCCGTGGAATACATTAAATGTTGACATCTTATAGTGTTTTTAGGAGCTAAGTCCCATTAAGATTGAAATCCTAGAATTGCCCTTGTATCAATGATTCATTTTGATTCAAGTGAAATCAGCAAATATACAAATATTCTGGGGAACCACAACGTGGATTTTGTCAGTGGAAAAAAGTGGAAAGTCTTCCGATTAAAGAATACATTTTCCTATGTACCAAATATTCTAGAAATAAAGTCGCACCTGACTATAAGTTTCATCTTGTCAAAATCATGTTGTTGAGAGAGAGAGAGAGAGAGAGAGAAACACATATAAGTTGCATCTCTGTATAAGTCACATTGACAGAGGTTGCATCCGGCAGGCACTAGTACCTGGGAGCAGCCGTCCATGAAGATTACAGTACCTCAGAATCTACACATCGTATATAGGTGTTTTTGGGCTTGTTTTAAATGGGAAAATTTGCTGTGAGTGGGGTGGCCAGGCTCTGTCCAGTAGGGGCATGATCCCCCCCCCTCTGGTGATAGAGACTTTTAAAACAGTTAAACATTGCTTGGCCTTCAGTGCAACTCAAAAAACAGAGTACACTCTGTATTGTTTTGGAAACTAGAATAAGAAACCGACCACTTAGGGAATGGATGATAGCAGTGAGTCTCATTATAATACTACACCAGTTCAGTTCCTCCGTGCCCTGCTCTCATTCCCCAGCATTAGCTCACTGCTATCGTTAAGTTAATCTGATGCCCTTGACAGAAGCAGCTGTGTGTGCGCCCCTGCAGTCTGGAGCAGGACGGCTCAGTTTGAGCCCATTCGACAGCAAGAAAGGCTACTGTTGTGCAGTGGGGTGTGATTACACAGAACACTTTCTGCTTCCTGTCCATTACTCCAACATCATTTCCTACCTAGTTACCAATCCTCCTGAAAACTCTATGTACTCTGTGTAATATCAATAGAAACATAAAATACTTGAGGATAATCTCTAAGAGCATGGATGACCAGCAGATAGAATTTGGAAACTGATGCGGACATCCAATTCGATGAGATGCAGGTGTACAACGTCAAACAAAAATGTATGCACCCTGTGAGATGTACAAAACCCATATGGCAAAAACATAAAAAAGAAAAGAAAGAAAATCTGATAAAAATATATTGTAAATGTATGATGTAAATAGCGTGGTTAAAATAAATATATTTTGTTCAAACCCTTACATTTCTAAATGTAGATTATTCAAATTTAGATTTTTATATACACTCAGATTTAAGAATTCATATTAAATATTTGCAATATACAGTACATCAGCCATTTTGTATACTTTTAAATACAATATATGAATAAATAAATATTTTTGGCATATGGGTGGTAATTATTAACTTTCACTTTATAGAAAATGTGCCAATAAGTCAAATTTGGGCAATGGAATGCCTTCAGTTGGAAGTTATCAAGAAGGAATATCCCACATTCAACTTTGAATGGAACACAGATTTATTTCAATTTCTTTTTTCCTGGAATATGGGTAGAAATATGATTCACTTGTGGTGGTGTAACAGGTTAACTAATCATAATTAGGGGAGATTGACAGTTTCTTTCAGGTGATTAGGCATAGACTGACGAAGATCCCAGGTGAAATCACAGACAGAAGTAACAGCATGTGCTGCTGGTTGGAAACCGATTATCTCGTGGAGAGGGTAAATAAGGAAAAGTGTCTTCCTTGCGTATTTGCAAATTTGTTTGTCTAGGTGTTTCTGCTTGTAATGTGACCTTACAGGCAATTTCGTTCTAATAGGTTTCTGTATTAAATGCAATAATTGTTAGGCCTGACAATATGCATCCAATTACTGTCGTTATACCATTAGGTGTTCTGAGTATTCATCTTGCCAACTTCGATTCATTACCCTGTAGCTTCGAACAGACATGTATATACATCTAATCACCCCTTTCATTGCCTCTGAATGCAGGTCTGTTTTTCATAATGACTGTCCTTTCTAAAGTCCTAATGACCACATGTCCTTGAAAAGACACGATTATAACTTAGATTAGGGCTTCAATGAAGCATAATTAGTTCCTCGCATGAATCAAGCACATTCCCTGAATGTATCATTTCAATGCATCATCAACTTTGTGCATAATCATTAGGCTGACAACATGGAGAAAAAACATAAATAGAAAAGGGAAAATAAACAGAAATGGCACATTGGGGAATCTATGTCATTCTCAGCTGATGCTTTGATCCAAAGGAGCATACACCTTATTTCAGTTGTAGTTCTAGGGCACAATGATGATACTGTAGGTTCCAGATAACCCAAAGTGGGATTTAAACGTACAACATTCTGGTTACTGTAACTATAAAGATGACGTGCATTTGTAATTGCATCTAGTCAGATGCATTTATCACTGGCAGTGTTCCATTAAACACTGGGCCAGTGATTGCTAAACAAAGCCTCAGATGCAAATCGATTTAATTTGTATTTGTATAAAATGAGAGATATTCATCAAATCCATTTATTTGCTAGTTTGTCCTTAGGTGGGTTCTCTGTGATCCCATTTGATGGGTTCTTCTTGGAGGTTCTTGAGGGTGTCACTTGCTGTGATCTTCTCAGGAGGTCCAAACAGCATCTCATATATGTTTAGTTATCATATTCCCTAAAAGGGATAGTTCACCCTAAAATGAATATGATCTCATGTGTATGGCTTTCTTCTGCTGAACACAATCTTTGAAGGTTTTAGAAAAAGTGTATTAAGGCAGCATTAAAGTAATCCATAAGACTCCAGTAATTAAATCCATGTATTCCGAAGCTATATGATTGGTGTGGGTGAGAAACCCTTTTTTACTATAAATTCTCCTACCTGCCCAGTAGGTGGCAATATGCACAAATAATGCAAATCGACAAAAACAAAAGAAGACAAATGTAAAAGAGAAGTGGAGATTAATAGTAAAAAAGGACTTATTATGTATCTGTTTCTCACTCACACCTACCACATCTCTTCTGAATATATGGCTTTAACCGCTGGAGTCTTATGAATTACTTTTATGCTGCCTTTTTACATTATTGTTGAGAACATCAGTTCATTAAAAGGTCATTTATAAAGATTTATTTACAGGCTACAGAAAGTCTACTGAATGTTCGTTGAAAAACTGTTTACTAGCTATAGCAAGCAATTTGATAAGTCATTTATAGTCAGTTAAATATCACATATAGAGTGTTAAATATCTACTTGGGACAATCAAAAAAAAGTGTTACATTTATTTTTTCTATTTTTATTTATTTATTAATTATTTTTGTATTATTATCTCTGTCTTATTGCTGTATTGTATTGTTGTGCACTGGAAGCTCCTGTCACCAAGACAAATTCCTTGTATGTGTAAGAATACCAGGCAACAAAGCTGATTCTGATTCTTATTTTTCTCATCATATGGAGTTTTGTGTTCCTTGCCACAGTCACCTTTGGCTTGCTCACTGAATACAATTATTATTTAATTACTTATTTTTACAAACACTTCATAATTGTATTTAATCAAACTACACAATGATGACTATAAGACTTTATAGACATTATGGTATCATTTTATGTTAATGCATGATTTTCTGTAAAGCTGCACTGAAACGATGTGTGTTGTGAAAGACGCTATACAAATAAAACTGACTTGACAGATAGAATCTTGGGTTAAGAATTCAGAAGTTTTATTACATTTATAAATGTAATAAAGTCCACATAGTTCCAGAAGGGTTATGCTACACTACCATTATCAATAAACTCCTCTACTCAAAAGCACTTTGGTCCAGCTTGGAAAAATCTAATACATTGGCCAACCACCCAACAACTACTCAGCCATACTAGAAGATTCAACATCACCTGCTTATTACAGATGTGGAGCATTAAGAATTCAGTGGTAGATAATGAAAAGCCCTCCTGATGGGACTGCTGGGGGTACGTTTCTCAACTGTACTGCACACAGCTCATCTAATCAATGCAAGGACAGTCTCTGGGATAAGAGGGTATAAGAAAAACATCTCAGGGCAAGGTCAGCATATTCTTGCCCAGTGGAAAGCCTGGAACATGCTGTGCCGGTAAAGCACCATGCATGCTGCCTCTGGAGAACCTGCTGGATATGTTAAAGCTGACCCTTCACTATTGTTCTCAGAGGGACTGGCCCTTCCATCCACAACAC
This sequence comes from Xyrauchen texanus, assembly GCF_025860055.1. Classification (NCBI taxonomy): domain Eukaryota; kingdom Metazoa; phylum Chordata; class Actinopteri; order Cypriniformes; family Catostomidae; genus Xyrauchen; species Xyrauchen texanus. The sequence continues at coordinate 32,374,835 of NC_068284.1, read as the reverse complement.
AGCATGAACGACCCACTGCTAAATATTAATTTATCCTTCTGCCTGTCTCCTCAGATACCAATCAATTTCTGAAACTGCGCAAGCTATTTATTTCCTCATGGTTGTGTACACTATTCAGTACTCTCTCTCTCTCTCTCTCTCTCTCTCTCTCTCTCACTCTCTCATATGCTCTCTCTTTCTCCTTTAGTGCAGCTCAAACTATTCCTACTGCTATCCATAGAATGATCACAAAAGGATATCCTACAATAGAAAGGAGAGCAAAGATGTCGAATCTAGACAAAGATCAACGCTCCGGGATCATGAGTTTTCTTATGGTGTAATCACACTAGGCTATCTGTGCCATGCCCGAGCTTGTTTGACCCCCAAAGTCCAGTTTGTTTGATTAGTGTGATCGCTCCATACTGTGCCTGGGCACAGTATGCTGAACAGTGCCTTGGACCACTTGAAGAGATGGGCTCGGGCCATGGTTCAGTTGGCTCAGGCATGGTAAACATCTAGTGTGATCGCTAACCGTGACCGAGCACTCAAAACATGACGTCAATGATGCGACTGGGCAAAGGGATCACTTTGGTCTATGGCATAGGACACAGAAGAACATAAAAGACCTACGAGATAGTTCACATTGTAATGACATAAGCGTGCTCAGGCCAGGAACATTAAATGCAATGTGAGTACAGGCCAGCGAAGGAGGGGGGAGGGGGGACATTCCAAAAAAACACATAAAGGTCTAAATTTAATTCATAAATCTCCAGTGGTAAATACATATTTTCAGAAGTGATATGATAAGTGTGGGTCTTTTTTATGATCAATTCCCACTTTTTTCTAGCAATTCACATACTTCGTGCATATCACCAACTACTGCAGGGAGGAGAGTTTATAGTAAAAATGGACTTAAATATTGATCTATTTCTCACCCACATCTATCATATATCTTCAGAAGACATGGATTATGAGTAAAATCACCAATTAAAGAGAAAAAGGTACACCAATAGCATACAAATCACAACAAAAGACATATTAACTCTCTCAGGTATTAACATAGAAAACAAAGTGCCAGAAGGTGTATGTCTCCTATAACAATGCATTTAAAATATGCTGTTTTCCTGCTTTGCACTTTTCTTTTCTTCTTTTCATTAAAGACAGCTTTGATATATCGTCTGCAAAACACTCACCTGGACACACATTCCTGCACTATGCCTTTGTTATTTAGTGTTAAAAAATCAAGTTGATTAAGTAAGTTAACTTAAGTTGAATTGATGAACAAAGTTCTAATACTGAGTACAGTCATTGCCCAGTTTTTCCAGTTGTGTCTGTGAGGCTATAAATAAAATTTGTTGGCTACTTTTCCAGTGATCTTATCCATTCCGATGGCTCCAAGAGTTACTTCTTCTCTAGTTTGCTTGAACTTCTTAAAATGTAACTAAAATAGGCTAGTCTCAGTTCTAGTATTACAGCTAAAATGTAGTTTTTTCTTCTTTGTGCTTTGATAACCCAGGTAATTTTTTTCCTGCTTTATATGAAACCACACCGTAAAGCAACGTCGAGTACTCAGAAAGGCACTTAATAAAAAAAAAAAAAAAAAATAAAATAAAAAATATATATTAGTAGTAGTAGTAGTAGTAGTAGTAGTAGTAGTAGTAGTAGTACATTTATAAAATTGGCATGTTTGTTATTCTAGATGTCCATGAAATGTGAATATGTATCCTCAGCTATCAAACCAAGTCAATCTTCACACAATCTTATCTAAGCTTTTCGTTACTTGCTTTCTAGCCTATTCCATTCAGAATCTTTTTTCCAAATTTTAGATTGCTGTGTTCAATACTGAAAAAAGTGTATTACTTGATGACTTTTCTATTTCTATGCTTTGGCTTGTCTACTTATATTACTTTAAACTTCAACATTCAACATTATGAGATGTCTCTCTTTCTAATGATCTGTAATGATGGGGTTTCTGTTCAGGGAAGAACCAATGGTACAAGCAGCAGACAACTCCATCTCTGTAGTAATGGTAATATAGTAATTTTATGGCATATTTACTCTACATTGGTTGCCATAGTAATGATGTGCTTGGTGCCAGCACAAAGCTGATTTTTTTCTATACAAAGCAGCAAACTTGAAGTACGAAGAGGTGACAGAAAGCTGGAGAATTGCAGTCCTTCAGAGCTGAACTCATGTGGTGCATTAGACTGAGAAAAATGCATGAGAGGTATTCATGCTGCATACTGTGCAGTGTAGGGTATGGAACTGGCGGATTCCCTGAGTGGCTGTCACATGTAGTATTCAGAGCACTAACAGCAGCTAAGCAACTGAGATTTGAGCAGTTTTCTTGCCAACGTCCTTTTATTACCCTATATTTACCCACTGTGACATGTGATGTGCATGACATGATATGCAACAAATATAAAAAGAAACTAAAATATTCATTCAGATTTCAAACCATGTTGATATGAATGTGGTTTGAATCGGTTTGGTAAAAATAAGATTCTGTGTTGTTTTTGTTATTGATCAGACTACATAAAGTTACATTTGAAATGCACCACAAATTTAGATGTAGACACTTTTATTTTACATTTAAGTGACTGACAGTGCATTTAAATTATGCATTCATGTATCCATGACCTTGGCATTGCAAGTGCTGTGCACGACTAGTAGAACTACAGGAACAGGAACAATCAGAATTGGGCCACCAATGTACACACTGTGATGCTAAATTAAGCAGCTAATATCTTGGCAATCCAGCAGAATAAGAGGATCTTGACCCATGTGGAAACCAAGCTGGACATGAAAAAATACAATAGATAATATTTCTTTAAAGAAGCTTCCTTTGACAAAACCCACAGGCGATCCTAAAGACATAATGATGATAAAACGTCTCGGGTTACATGTGTAACCCTTGTTCCCTGAAAAAGGCGGAAGGAGATGTTGCGCTGCTAAGCGCTAGGGGAACAGCTCTTGCTGTGAGCCAAGCTGAAATAATGTGTGAAACACGTCAATGAACATTGACCGGAATTTATAGCCTCGGCTGATGTAATTATTAGATGCACCTGCGGCCAGGCTTTAAATGGACACGTCACCAGGTGTCGTCAGATACTTCTTTTTGAAGAGCAGTCCTGGGACGTCCCAGTGCGGCAAAGCAGCGCAACATCTCGTTCCGCCTTTTTCAGGGAACAAGGGTTACACATGTAACCCGAGACGTTCCCTTTACAAAAGGCTTCACTACGATGTTGCGCTGCTAAGCTCTAGGGGAACGCAATACCCACGCCGCCGCACTTGGGGCTGTCAGGACCCCTACGGTTGTGCAGTGTACTCACAAAAACGCGAGAGGTCTCAGACATGAGCTTGAGATGTCAACTCAAGGGCATAAGAGCCCGGAGTAGCATAAACATCTAAACCATTAATTTTTTGATGAATGTGTGCAGAGAGGACCAGTCTGCCGCATCACAAACCTGTTCAGGCATGAGCTGAGATGTCGACTCAAGGGCATAAGAGCCCAGAGTAGCAAAGCATCTAACCCATAAAGTTCGATGAATGTGTGCGAAGAGAACCCTATCGCAACACAAACTTGTCATAAAAACTGATGAATGTGAGCGGAGAGGACCAGCCTGCCGCATCACAAAGTTGTTCAGGCATGAGCTGAGATGTCGACTCAAGGGCATAAGAGCCCAGAGTAGCAAAGCATCTAACCCATAAAGTTCGATGAATGTGTGCGAAGAGAACCCTATCGCAACACAAACTTGTCATAAAAACTGATGAATGTGAGCGGAGAGGACCAGCCTGCCACATCACAAACTTGTTTAGGCATGGGCTGAGATGTCGACTCAAGGGCATAAGAGCCCAGAGTAGCAAAGCATCTAACCCATAAAGTTCGATGAATGTGTGCGAAGAGAACCCTATCGCAACACAAACTTGTCATAAAAACTGATGAATGTGAGCGGAGAGGACCAGCCTGCCACATCACAAACTTGTTTAGGCATGGGCTGAGATGTCGACTCAAGGACATAAGAGTCCGGAGTAGCAAAGCATCTAAACCATAAAATGTGATTAGTGTGTGCGGAGAGTGCCAACCTGCCGCACCACAAGCTTGTTCGGTGTCAACTCAAGGGCGTAAGAGCCAAGAGTGGCAAGAACATCCAAACTATAAAAGTTTAATGAATGTGCGTGAGAGGACCAACCTGCCGCACCACAAACTTGCTGCAGAGGGAGACCTCTAGCCAAGGCTTTAGAGGAGGAGAGCCCTCTGGAAGAGTGCGCCCTAAAACCTACTGGCGAAGCTTGAACACGCGCCTTGTAGGCCCGGGCAGTAAGGTCCCTCACCCAAAGTGACAACCCGGTCACGGCTTCAAAGTGAAGAACTGCTGCCCTGACTTTACGCCACTAGCAAATGCGGTGGACATAATTCTGAAGGGCACAGACTGGACAAAGTCTGAGTAGTCTTTAGCTGCTCCGGCATTACAAACGGCAGGGAGCAGAAGGCTTAGAGAATGACTGGCCAAGGGTCGAGAAAGGCACCTTGGGCAGGTAGTCAGGGTGAGGGTGCAAAGAATGCTCTTGGTCCTACCTGGGGCAACTCAAAACAGGCCGGCAAAAGAGACAGAGCCTGTAGGTACCCAAGTCTCCTTAGAAACGTAATTGCCATATGAAAAACCATCTTGAGAGTCAGAAGTCTACCAAACGCTGACTCTAGAGGTTTTAAAAACGGGGGTCTTACCCTATAAAGAGGTCCTAGCAAGGATGCCTCTTAGAGGGCACCCCGCCCACCAAGGCGTGGCAAGCCAAAGTGGGAGCCACATAGACCTGGCAGTGGCGAGGCAAGTGCCCGCTGACAGTTCTTTCCACAGAAAATCCAGAACTGAAGCAAACTGGCAGTTAGCTGGTTCTGTATTTTTAACTTATTAGAAGGAAACGCATGCAGGAGCATTTGTGCCATGTATGCGCCACCACGATCAGCACCCCCGAGGGGGGGGACTGGGTGACTCGGGGAGAAGTAGAGGAGACATTGCGCTATCAACAGAGGCGAAGAGCCCAGTAAAATCTACCCAGATCAGTTCCAAGGGAGGGAGCCCTAGCACTTGAAATGGTCTCGATAACTTCAGGAGAAAGCCCTGTGAACCTCAGTTGGTACCCTACTGGGGCCAAGCATGAAAGGTTTCACAATTCGGGCCGGGGGATGAATATGTCCCCCGAGCCTGAAAAAGAAGGTCCTACCTGTTCGGAATCGCCCAAGGCGAGCCGTCGAGGAGAGATATTAACTCCGAGAACCATATCCTGTTCAGCCAGTGCAGCGCCATTAATAGGAGGCAAGACCCTTGCTGGTGAACATTGCCAATACTCCCGGGAGCAGAGAAACCGGGGAAAGAAATGCATACAGACGCATTCTGGGTCATGTATGTGTCTTAACGTCCAGACCCAAGGGGGGCTGGGTGATTTCAGGGAGAAGTAGAGGAGACATTGCGCTATTCATAGAGGCGAAGAGGTCCTCTTCTGCCCTAAGATCTCACCCAAACTTGTTCCAAGTGGAAAAAGCCTGGCATTTAAAAAGGTCTCGATAACCTCAGGAGAGAGCCCTGTGTCCTTCAGCTGGTACCCTTAGGGGCCAAACATGAAAGATTCCACAATTTGGGGCAGGGATGAAATATTGCCCTGTGCCTGAGACAGAAGATCCTTCCTGTTCGGCATCGCCAAAGGCGAGCCGTCGAGGGAAGAGATTAGCTCGGAGAACCAAGCCCTGTTCGGCCAGCTGGTGCTATCAGTAAGAGGCAAAAACCCTTGCTGGCTGAACTCTGGGCAACTACTACCTTAGGGTGGAGTTCTTAACTCCCCGTTGGTATTTTCTGTCTGGACCGTAAATCTGCTCCCATATACGGGCATCCAGGGATATAACTGACCTGAGTGACAGGAGCTTGCCCTGGGCCCTAAGGAGAACCCAACGTGTCAGAAATACAGCTGACAAGAACGTGGGTCTCCTTGATGATTTATGTAAGAGGCTACCGCTGCATTGTCCACCCGCACCAAGACATGGCAGCCTCAGGAGGAGGTATTTCAGGGCCAGAAATACAGCCATCAACCCGAGACAGTGACTGTGACAACCGAGCTGACGACCCTCCTATCCCCTTAAGCTGGACGACCACTTAAGGCCGCTACCCCGCCCATCAGGGAGGCGTCTGACATTAGCAGCCTGCGACAACAAGACGCACCCAAGAGTGGGACCCAAGGCAGAAAACCGGGTCTGAACCACATAGAAAGGGAACGAAGCCTGAGGCGCGTAACCCTATTTAGCCTAGGGGTTTTGGCCCTTGGAAGAAATCCCCTGGCTTTTGGCCACAACAAAAATGGTCTCATGAGCAGAAGGTCCAGAGGGATCACTGTGGACGCCTTCGCCTGAGACCTGGAAATCATTGATACTGATAACAGTGCAACCTTGCCCTAGCCTGACTTTGCTCAGGGTGATCTAAATGGACTCAATACTAGCGGGAGACAGTTGTGCCCGCATTGAGTTTGAACTCCATACGATGCCCCGATAGACAGTGTTCTGAGTGGGAGAGAGGACGCTCTTCTTGGCGTTGAGCCTCAACCCCAGAGAAAAAGATGAGCTGAGACGATGTCCCTGTGCTGAACTGCCAGTTCCTGGAACTGCGCTAGGATCAGCCAGTCGTCTACATAATTCAGAATGCAGATGCCCCAGAGTCACAAGGAGCCAGCGCTACATCATGCATTTTGAATGTGCGGGTAAAAAGGGCTAGGCTGAGAGAAAGAACCTGACCCTGGAAGACTTTGCCCCCGGAAGTGAACCTCAGGAACTTTCCATGTTGTGGCAGAACTTCTAAATGAAGCATAGAAGCATCGTCATAAGATCGATGGTGACCAGCCAAACGAGTTGTAGGGCTTGAGACACGACCGTCTTAACAGGCATCATCTTGGACTTGAACACCCACGGGTAGTTCAAGCTTTAAGATCTAAGCCAGACGCCACCCCTCACCCTCCATGGGAAATGGGAAGTATTTAGTGTAATAGCCTAACTCTCTCTCTGGAAGGGGAACACACACCGTGGCCCCTTTAACCAGGAGATTGATTTTTCTTTTTACATAAAAAAGAAATCCGGTTCACAGTAGTGAGAACATACTGTTGAAGCACGGAAAAAATGGCGAGTGAATTAAATCCTGACGCCGTTATAAGACCCACAGAAATGAATTCATCCGGCAGAAGTTTCCACGCTGCCGGGATCTATGAGGTGGGTATTATATTTTAACACTTCCTGTTGAGGGGTTGTCGGGTGTTTCGCGTCCTGAATAACATACAGGAACAGCGAAAACACCCAATTTTGACGGAAGCCTCTGCAACCCGAAACACCAAGAGGTTGCGGGAATGGAGGGGCTTCGAGGGCGGCGAGACTGTCACCAATCCCTGGGAGGAGCAGCATAGCGTGCAGAGCAGCATAGTGTGCAGAGCAGCACCAGCCTGACCTGCTGCTTAATAAGCCCTTCCCACTAAAGTGGAGGTTGTCCTACAAAGCTTTGAGGGGAAAGAGGGCTTCTTAAGTGACGATGCCGAGCCCGGCGAGAGATAGCCCGCAAGCGTCTCTTCGACCGGCGGCATCACTGAATACTGCCGTGCCTCAGCACCCACGATAGTCGAATATATGGTATATAGGGTATGTGAACACGGGAAGAAAATATATATGTTTTTTTTTTTTTTTTTTTAGGGGTTCTCCATGAGTGAAAAAGCTCTTCATGGAGGTTATCAAAGAAGGGAAGGAACCCATGAGGCGTTCCCTTTCTTAGACTGGAAGATAAAATCTATCCCCTAATTTGGAGCGTTTGGGGGTCTCTTTTTCGCGTGGCCATGACCAATCTGGCAACCGCACGAGTAACAACATCGAGCAATTCCTCCTTTTTATCGCAGACGGAAAGCTCGGAGGCGGGAAGAAAATCGCGATCCACCTCATGATCCGAAGTAGCGTCGAGATCATGTGAAGGAACAGCTGGGTTTGGGGAGAGAGTGAGAGAAAGGGATCAACCCGTCTCTTGCTCCTCAACCAAATCCATTCGAGAGTGCTGACTCCCGGTAGCAAGCGAGGCGAGCACGACGCACTCTGCCTGTTAAAGCAAATCGCAGTGCTTGCATCCGCCCTGCTGCAACGTGAGAGCAGCGTGCTCTTACCCCCAAACAAACAGCAAAAACTGATGTGTGTCGTCTTCAGCTATAGAGCGAGAAGAGGGGAACACGCACCGTTTGCTTTCAGTCATTCTCTCTTTTTTTAGAAATATATATATATAATATTTTCCAAACAGAAGAGAAAAAGAACAACGTTCACTGCACACTGTCTGATTCTATCTCCTAACAGAGGAAAGAAAGTTTTGACAGCGTGTGTGAAACACACAGAAACAGAATCGCTCTGAAAAAAGAGTTTCTGACGACACCTGGTGACGTGTCCATTTATAGCCTGGCCGCAGGTGCATCTAATAATTACATCAGCCGAGGCTATAAATTCCGGTCAATGTTCATTGACGTGTTTCACACATTATTTCAGCTTGGCTCACAGCAAGAGCTGTTCTCCTAGCGCTTAGCAGCGCAACATCATAGTGAAGCCTTTTGTAAAGGGAACACCAAGTAGCAAAAGTGAACACTAAATTAATTTCAATAATGACAAACAAAGGTGAGGGTAATAATGGCATATATGCAGGTGCAAACAAGAAACAATAACTCAAGGAACAAAACAAGTCATATCTGGTTGCAGGACATGTAAAATATCCATCCATCCATCCAACCATCCAGACTAACATATTGAAAGAGTCCCACAAAGGTTTATTTTTGTATTAAATTTTTTCTTCTTATTGTTGCCATAATTAATATGACTTACACATTCTGAAATTCTGATCTAAAATCTTCAACATTAGAAAGGTATGTTTACTATTTAACCGTGGTTGATAAACTGGGCCCTGTGGGATATTGAGAACAAAAGTGCATTCTGATGCTTATGAGGACAAATATAGTATTATCTTAGGAAGAATCATCAGATTATGGAAAATTATGAATTTATGAATCACAGCATGAATGCATGTGTGGTAATTTCCCTATTAAATCAGTGTAACCTTTCTTGATCTTGCCTGTTTCTATTATTAATTGTTGATGTTTTGTAAAATGTTTCTCATTCTACACTTTTTGTTGTTTTTCAATACCAGGGAAATGAATCATTATTTTGTAAAGCTCTGGAAGTTTACACACTGAAAGTCAATCTGTGTGATCTAAAATTATATACAGACAAAAATATTTTGTCTCGACAGCTGTTTCAAACCAGTGCCAATAGTTTTGCATGATCTCCAATTCTCCCACATTCACACCATTGAATGACAGATAATCATCTGTTCTTTAAATGGAAAATGTATTTGGGGTGAAATCATAAATGCTGGGTTGCTAAATCAGTGATACTCTCAGTTTTCCCTAGAGAGGGAACAGCATGATTTTCACATTTTGGCACATCTGAGATGTGCTAACCGAATTCAGAGCCAAATCCCCAGGCTGCTCAAGACTCCATTTCAGGCAGTCCGATGCTTACAGCCACACCTGCTGTTCTTTCTGCTTACAAGGGAAAAACATCTCACTATGGCTTGAGGTAAGTAACCGTACAGCAAAATGACTGCCTACTTGACTTAATCATTATCCTGAAGTACTCTTCGGAGTGTAATAATGCACAAGATATTATACATCATATCTCACCTGTCAACAGGCATTGAATGTATGTTTTCCGTCCCCACCCACAGGCTCTGCTCTATTGAACACACAGGATGGATGCCGAGAGTAAGCAGGCATATACACACTATTTAAGATTCCCTTTTCAATAGTCCCTCTGCTATAATAATGCCAGAGTATTTTCAACAGTGTCCTTATCTCAGTGGATACAAGACCCTGGCTGAACTGACGCTGACTCATGTATAGGGGGAAAATAATGCATTAGTTATTTATGCTACGAAGAGTGATGCACAAACAATTCCTCTGGGGAACGATTTACCTACAATTCAAGTTATGGAAAAGATACTAACTCCATTGCCCAGATCAGGTTGCGATTTGGTTGATGTGGAGTAAGATAACCATTCAAAACGTCAATAATATTCTTGAATGTAACTGGGCAAAACAAATTCAACAAAAACCTTACTGGACCCTTGAATAGGGTGGTACGGTCACTTTGTGTGAAACAATATGTTATCCTATGAAATTACATGACGGAAAATGGTGATTGTCCTTTGATTCAAATAAAATGAAATGCTGACATCTATTAGCTATTCTCAAATCAATAAAAAAAGTTAATCCAAGGAATTGATGTGCCTGATTTAAGCACCTTATTGTACTATTATCACAAATGAGAAAGAGATCTATTCATTTCACTATATAATTAGTGTATTTGTTTTTAAAACATTCCAAACGTTTCCTTCAGTTTAAGTCATTTTGTGGTACAATCTGCATCATACGTAACATTTGTATGGGTATTTAGTCATGTTTTCACAAACTAGAGTATATCACAATATATACATGCAATTGTTACAACATACTGTATATATGGTATATACGATATCCCACGATAATTATGGCCCTTCAGTCACTTGTTCTCTATCTGTCAATTCCTCGACATTTTGTCAATGCAGTGACACTAGGGGTCACCCTTGGGAGCCACAAACATCTCTGATCTTTGAGAAAAGGCCAATGGGAATTGGCGAGTGGAATTTGCATGCCACTCCCACGGACATACGGGTATAAAAGGAGCTGGCTTGCCTCCACATTTTTTCTTCGGAGCCGAGCGGTTGTGTTTCAGCAAGCTGAATTCCTCCGCCGATCCATTCACCTCTACAAAAGCTGTTGGATCAATGTCGCATTACATCAGCTTCTCCCCCTCTTGCACCGGTTGAATTCAGAGAATGCCCCTGTGCGCTTCTGCAGTCTAAAAGAGTATATTCTTCCTCTAAAAGTGTATATTTCCCTTCTAAAATAGTGGCACTCACAGAGAGCATCTTTTTAAGATGCCTTTCCGTTTGTGTATATTTCCTGGTTTGCGATCGTTATCTCTCCACTTCTCTCTTCGAGAGCATGATTATGGCAACTTTGTGGTCGCAACTTTCTCCAGAGGTCCGCCACGGTCCTTCCACCTACGGGTCTGGGAGCGATTTGGGGGTTTCAATGGGAGCCGCTGTTATATCATACATCAGTTTCTGTGAGGGTATGTGCATCCCTGCTAGGACATTTTTATCATTCAACAATGATAAACCATGGTTCACAGGAAAACTCAGACAGCTTCGTCATGTCAAAGAGGATGCTTACGGGGTGAGGATAGAGTCTTGTATAATCAGGCCAGGAACACACTGAACAGGGAAATCAGAGTGGCTAAAAGAAGCTACTCTGAGAAGCTGAAAAACAAGTTTTCAGCTAACGACCCTGCATCAGTGTGGAGTGGCCTGAAACAACTTACTAATTACAGAACTCCTTCCCCCAACCCTGTGGAGGACCAACGACTGGCTGACGACCTGAATGTGTTCTACTGCAAATTCGAAAGGCCCAATTTCACACCCCACACGCACTCGGACCTTCATTTCACACAGACATTAACACCTCCTGCAACACCCCTCCTCCCCCCTCCTTCTACACAACCTGCACTCAAGATCTGTGAATGCATGTGTGCCGTGTCTTTCGGAAGCAAAGGTCAAGGAAGGCTCCAGGCCCAGATGGCATCACATCAGCGTGGCTTCGTTCCTGTGCTAACCAACTGGCCCCCATTTTCACTCAGATCTTCAACAGATCACTGGAGCAGTTTGAAGTCCCATGCTGCTTCAAACGCAAAGTTATTATCCCTGTCCCTAAGAAACCAAAAATCACAGGACTTAATGACTACAGACCTGTCACCCTGACATCTGTGGTCATGAAGTCATTTGAGAGACCGGTGTTGGCCCACCTGAAGGACATCACTGGACCCTTTCTGGATCCCCTTCAATTTGCTTATCGAGCAAACAGGTCTGTGGATGAAGCAGTCAACATGGGATTGCATCATGTCCTGCAACATCTGGCCAGACCGGGGACATACGCAAGGATCCTTTTTGTGGACTTCAGCTCGGCTTTCAACACAATCATCCCAGCTATACTCCGGACTAAGTTAAACCAACTCCCTGTTCCCACCTCTACCTGTCAGTGGATTACCAGCTTTCTGACGGACAGGCAGCAGCTTGTGAGGCAGGGGAAATTCACTTCCAACACCTGTACCATCAGCACTGGTGCGCCCAAGGGATGTGTGCTCTCCCCACTACTCTTCTCCCTCTACATAAATGACTGCACCACCAAGGACCCCTCTGTCAAGCTCCTGAAGTTTGCAGACGACACCACTGTCATCAGCCTCATCCGAGATGATGATGAGTCTGCATATAGAAAGGAGGTTGAACGGCTGGCTGTCTGGTGCATTCAAAACAACCTGGAGCTGAACACGCTCAAAACGGTGGAGATGATTGTGGACTTTAGGAGGAACACCCCAACATTGTACCCCCTCACCATTCTTAACAGCACTGTGGCAGCAGTGGAGTCATTCTGGTTCCTGGGCACTACCATCTTACAGGACCTGAAGTGGGAGATACTTCAGTTGTTGTGAGCCACTCACATCCCGGGCAACCTCAACAATGCAGCGGACATGCTGTACAGCAGGTTACACTCAGGGGAGAGTGGAGACTCCACCCCAAGGTGGTTCAGCTTATTTGGAGTCCAGTTGGACTTCCCGGGAATCCTCCCACTGCCCGCTCTGGTATTCGTTGACCAAGGCTCCCCTCGGCACAGATGCGCTGACACACAGCTGACCCCTGGGGCTGCTCTAGTATACATTTCCCCCAGTGAGCCTACTTGCACAGACAAGGTTTTACTTTGCAAGGTTTTACAACCTCTGGGATGAGCCGGTCTCGTCCCGCGTGTCAGGTTTGAACAGGTAAGTTCTGGGACAGCTGGCCAGGTGTATCGCTTGTACATAGTGCCATTCCCCTCCAAGAGGTGAAGATGTGCACTTTTACTCCCAGTCATGTTCACAAAGATGTGGACCCTGGAAAACCTTCCTCCTTAGCCCTGTGGCAGATGAGTTTTTGGAGAAATTTGTTGCCAACCTGGTACGTGTGCTAACTAGGCCCTATACAGGGGTAGGACATCAACATGCGCTGTGTGATGTATCTACCGAACAATGGTTTCCCTGTTGGTAAACCATGTCTTACTTAGAAGGCTGGGCCAGCCGGCCCCTATTTTTGGGGCAGTTGACCAGTCCCCGAGGTGCAGGAGACCATATGATGCCTGAAAGAGCATTGGGGGAGGTTACATGACGGCTGGCTACGGGACAAAGGTCTGCCAGTCTTCACACTACCAGTCCACGTAACACAGTTCAGTTAGTTGTGGCGTTTTTTACAGGGGCCACTAGTGTCACTACGACACAACGTCAAGTTATTGACAGATAGGGAACATCCTGGCTACTTTCAGAACCTCCGTTCCCTGATAGAGGGAACAAGATGTTGTGTCCCTCCTGCCACAACAATGAAATACCCACTGAAATGGCCAGGACCTTGTCTCGGCTCCTCAGCACGAAACCTGAATGAGTGGTTGCAAGCCAGCTCCTTTCATACCTGTATGTCCAGGGGAGTGGCATGCAAATTCCACTCGCCAATTCCCATTGGCCTTTTCTCAAAGATCAGAGGTGTTTGGTGCTCCAAAGGGTGACCCTTAGTGTCACTACATCGACACAACGTGTCGTTTCCTCCATCAGGGAATGGAGGTTAAAAAATGAACCAGGACATTTCCCAGCAAGACGTGATGACGTCATGTGCTGATTTAAATTGATCTTGGCAGATACCTTTAACAAATACTTTACACAAGAAGGGTTTACAATTTTTTTTATTTCTGTCATCAATACTCATCCTCAGGTATGTTTTCTCTCTTCCGTGGAACTCAAAAATAGATGTTAAGCAGAATGTTAGACTCATTCTGCTTAACAACCCCTACACACATATAATGAAAGTGAATGATGACTGAAACTAACATCCACTCTAACATTTCTTTTTGAATTACATGAAGAAAGAAAAGCATACAAGTTTGCAAGAACACTAAGGCAAGTAAGTGATGACAGTCAATACTCACCAGTTAAATTAAGCATATTTACATATTTCATTTTCATTTTAGGGATATTATAAATACTAAAGTATTTATATTATTATATATTTTTTATGTATTCTTTTACATACATATTCACATGGCAGAGACAAAACCTGTGTACTACAGAAGGAGCTCTAGAAAGATGGAGATGAGAAATATAACAGGTGTTTAAGCATTTCTCTTAACCCTGCAGCTAATTCTGGTAGCATTATACACAAAGCAGTTTTGCTGTCTCTGTATTTCTTGTCAAAGATGCTGTATTGTGAGGGCACACCATGATGTGAAAAGTGGCAAAATTAGATTGCTCAACACAGTGTGCCTGCAACATTGACATCTTTGCTGATTATAAACAGAAGCATTAGTTGTATCGCATTGCTTGCTTAAAGAGAAGTGGTTCAGTTGCATTCACATGTTGAATTAGCCTGTTGATACGCACCCCGTTTTTGAGCACAAACCATGAAAATGACATACCTGAAATTAAATGGTTGTATTTAAAGGACCCTTTGGAGTATGGAGTATGGACACAGTTGTAGTATCTTTTGAAAGAAGACACTTTGGGCTTTATTTAGAATTAATATATGTTGTTATTTTTTAAAGTTAGAGAAGCTGAAGTTTATAAGGATGTTTTTCAAAGAACGATTGTCATGGACAATTGACCCAAGTGTGGCGAAATGGATTCATCTGGCAATCGAGTTTTCATAGCAAAGGTATGAAGTCCCGTTTTGATATTGCATGTTTTTATTTGTACTCCTGGCACAAATGGAGTATATTTTGTGAGCATTGCTATTGTGAAACAGAGATCGGATGTCAATATTGAAACCCTTAGACCTTTGAAAAGATGTATAATTTGTTAACATTAATTACATTTAAAGATGGTAAATTATATATTAAATGTAAGCAGAGTGACATCACTACCGCATGCAGGGGGATTGTGTATCAACGTGTTAACAGGTTTACTGTTATGTAACATCTTAAGTTCAGTAATATGTGACAACCTCACTTGTGACTTCCTCCTTGCTCTTACGCTAAACTTTACAAGCGTTCAAGGAGATGCTGAATGCAGCACACAAGCTAGACACAGCAAGACTTTTAGGTGAGAACAGTCCAAACTATAACACATTATTCACTGTACATCATGCCATTGCAGTCTCTTGGTACAATCATGATTTTAAGCTTGACTACACTTACTAGTGCTTGATGCATGCATTAAATGCAAGATGGTGCAACAAGAAGTGTTATTGAGCTTGAAATCATGATCGCCAAAGAGACTGCTGTCAGTTGTACTTTGAAAAAGGTTTTGGTCTGTTCTCACCCAAACCAGTTAGAAGACATTGAAAACACAACTGTAGTCTGATGGATTATGCTTATGCTGACTTTATTTGCATTTTGTAGCTTCAAAGGCCTGATCACCATTCACTTGCATTGTTTGGACCTTTAAAGCTGAGATATTCTTCCAAAAATCTTTGTTTGTGTTCAGTAGAAGAAAGTCATACATCTAGGTTGGGTGAACTATCCTTTGAAATAAATGATGACAGAAGTTTCATTTTTGGCTTAATTATAACTTTAAGCACACAACATATCAACAAGCATATCAAATCCTTCCAAAATCAGATTTGCATGAGTGAAATTTACA
The DNA here is from genome assembly GCF_025860055.1 of Xyrauchen texanus. Taxonomy (NCBI): domain Eukaryota; kingdom Metazoa; phylum Chordata; class Actinopteri; order Cypriniformes; family Catostomidae; genus Xyrauchen; species Xyrauchen texanus. The sequence continues at coordinate 32,359,051 of NC_068284.1, read as the reverse complement.
TTCTTGCATAACACATAATTAGGTAATCAGCTTAGTCATGGTGTGATCTAAGATCTCACACTGTTTTTCATAGTTGATGGCTGTCTGTCAGCGTGGATAGATTGGCAGTGAAAGTGATGGGTGTGCTCTGTCACTAGATCTTATGAAATCACTTGGCACTACCCTGGGCTTTGAAATACGGCACCCACTCTTGGCCAGCCATTAAAGCCAGCTGCACATTGGCTAGTATTTAATCCAATGCTGTGACACATTCACATCCTAAACACACTCATCAACAGAAGTGTTAGGATAGATAGAAAGATTAGATAGTTCTCCCAAAAAAAAATATATATATATATATTGAATAATTTACAAACCCTGATGTTGTTCAAAAGCCTTATGACTTTATTATGCAGAACACAAAATTGGATGCTTTAAAGAATATTGCAGGCTGTCTTTTCAATATAGAAATAATGGCAGTTGGGACTAGCTTACAATTTTTCTGAAGGTATTTGATTTTAAGGTGAGGCGATCGTCTAATGGGGTCTAAAGTGTTCCACGACTGCTTTTGGGTCCTTCAGTAATGTACAACATGCAAGGAAGGGCAGCCAAAATACTTTTTGGGGGCCCCCTAGGGAGTTGGTGGATTGCTTAATATGGATAGAGAGTGGGGGCCATGCTAGTCTTGACTCTTCACCTCAAGACATTGCTGTCTGAGCAACAAAATTTGACATGATTTAAACACACCACTGGCTTAATTTATTCTATAAACTTGTCAGACATGCTTAAAATTAGACAGTGGGAGGGAACAGTATTACTTGAATCTCTCTCTACCAAAAATAAAATGACTCTACAGTACTAAATGAGGCTGTAGTACTGACACAAACCAGTAGAGGGCAATTTAGCTGCATCCAAGCACAAAATGTTAGTGAGAAAAAAAATATCTTGAGCTTTCATCTCTTCCTCCATTTTTTCACCTTCTTCTTAGTGACTACCTCTCTCTGCCAGATTCAGCCCTGTTTTTACTACTCTGTATTAATTAGGACATTCATTAGGTGGCTTAAGTCAGACACAAAGATATAAATCCCATTGTTAATTTGGAAAAAAGAATGAGAGCCGCTCATTCCGATTAAATTAGCAGAGATCTGCACGGTGGCTGGACCTTCCCTAACATAACTGTGATCATCAGTTCCAAACATTCTCTTTAACCTCAATTAGCATTCTACTGTATATCTAATCTCATATTTATCACTGGATCAAAAGGTTCCCCTTTAAAATAATCAGCTATTTAGTCATGACAATGATCTATATAACAGTAGTTGGAAACCTATGGTAAACATGCTAGCATTGCCACGCAGAGGGGTAATCACTGGCATGCCAGCAATGGTGAGAGAGGAGTAGACTTTTTTTTTAATATAAATTCCACAACTGCATTCCATTCTATATCTTGATGTAAACCTTCCTCATGATCACGCAGCATGTTTTCATGAGCTGAATGGGAGGCTAGACAAAAAGTGAAAATGTGACGATACTGCAGTATACCCAACAGACTAATGCAGTACGTGCAAGCCATTCGCTTATTACGAGCTGGTAGCACTTCACTTTCGGTTAATCACGCAAGTAAACACACCCACTTTGCTTCAGTCAGGCAGTGTGGAAGACAGCCTACTTTCTGTATTTCATTTGTTTCTTTTTACTTTAGAACACGTGATGAAATAAGGAAAACCCCACTTTTAATCCTTGAGATTTCCAACCCAGCATACAGGTACACCCTCCTAAAACCATGGTCACATTTAAAATTACATTAAATGATTAAAAAAGAAAACATTTCACCATGAGGCTCTATTCAAAATATAAAATAAACCTGGAAATAAAATGTTTTGATTTTGCAGGTGCGATTCACTGAAAAAGGCTAGTGATGCACGCATAGCTCAACACACTTTAACAGTGTTTATGCTGCATATCATTCAACTCAGAAAGTTGGATTTACCAACTTCCTAGAGAAAAGTGCAATGGAACACCACTTGAAGTCGTAATTCCAACAAGGAAAGTACATTTTAAACTCCAATTACGCCGAGATGCAGGTGCGTGACGTCACCCAGGAAGATATACAAAATAAGTGATAAACATTTACTTTTATTAAAAATATCTATAAATTAGTACAAGTTCCAACATTCCATGAAATTAAAGCGTGTTTTACAAATGTTAGCAGAGTAGCAAGTGTTCAAACCAAGCTAAATTATACTCTCTTTTGATAATCGTACAACTTTAGCACAAATGCTAACATTGCAAATTGTTTCTGAATTGGGTTGCAAGGAGACATCTCTAGTGACAGTCAAAGACCTGCTAAGATAACAGGAGCGTTGCCGTTTTGTTTCCTCAAATGTCATATTCCAAGCATCTGGCAATGGAATGCATTTATTGTTGGAGATCAGAGATATCATGTAGAAATATCCCACATCCAAATGGAACGCAGCATTAGTCTCCCATTCAGCTGATGAAAACACACTGCATGATTTGATTTGATTTGATTGAAGTTTATTTCGAGCAAAATAAAATAAAATAATATATACATAGATATAAATATATACACATATACGCACATATTATTTACACTTATAATAATAGTTGCTCGAAAGGGAGTGGAAAGAAGTATAACTTATTTACTCCCACCCCCAATTCCTTCCCATATATTACCCCATATATCCGCTGCCATTAACAGTTAAATAAATAATAATTTATTTATTTATTTATTTATTTTCTTTTTTTCCTTTTCTTTTCCCTTTCCTCTTCAGAACATAATCATTAGTAACAAAACATATTTTAACCAAAAAAAAAAAAAAAAAAGAAAAACCCAAAATGTAAAACAAACAATAATATAAATATTAATAAAATGGTAAGAAACAGACTGTATGGTAATTCAAATCAACCTCTTGAAGAGGAAATGAGACATTTGTCCCAAGTCCACCTTAATTCATATACTTTTCTAATATAGACATTTTAAACCTTCTTTTAAATTGCACAATATGATTGCTTTCCTTAATTATTACAGGTAAATTATTCCACAACCTCACCCCATGCTTTTAAGTGTGGTGCGTGCCATTGCTTGAGAGAGATTTCCTCTCCTTCTTAAATTGTATCTGCTATCTCTTTCCTTAAACCATCTTTGAATATTACTAGGAAGTACTTTGTTTTTAGATTTGTACATAATTTGTGTGGTCTTTAAATCCACTATGTCTTTAAATTTTAATGTTTGCAATGTTAAAAATAAATCATTCGTATGTACATAATAACCAACATTGCAGACTATTCTAATTGCCTTTTTCTGCATTGTGCATATCGTCTTAAGGGTGGTTTTATAGGTTTTGCCCCACACTTCTGTATAGTAGTGCAAATAAGGAAGAAAAAGCACGCAGTATAAAATATACATTATATCTCGGTTCAATATGTGTCTCATTTTACAAAATATACCATTAATCTTTGCCAATTTAGAACTAATATAATTAACTTGTGGTTTCCAGCTTAGTTTGTGATCAATTATTACTCCTAAAAAGGAGTAAAAAAATGATCATGAGGAAGGATTGATTCGAGATGTAGATTGGAATGCAGGTGCGAAAAACTTCATATAAATAAAATAGACTGGTCCTCTCTCACTGTTGCTTGGGCCACAACCTGAATATTGTAATGGCTAATTGTTATGTTATGATTGTAATTGTAATTAATCGACTGTTCATTAGCAGTTACTCCATAGTTATTTCTCCTGAAGCTGAATTGCATGACTGAATTCAATAGTTATTGATTAGCTAATTGCTACTTAACACAACTATAAAATGCTATTACATACTGATTAGTTAACACATCTTCCTTACACCGTGTCCTAACTACACGCGACGCGATAAAATTCCAGCGACAGCAAGTGTGTCTGTCCACACTAGACGCGACGCGACTGTGAGACGCCACACGTCAATCAAAAATCACAGCCATTCAGAACAGCGTGTGGGCGGTGTCTCTCTGTGAAAGCGCACTGCTGGCCCGCACTCGCATTGGAAATGGGTAAGAACATAATCAAATCAAGAAATAACATTATTAAAAATCAAAACATTAACAAAATATACTCATTGACTAATTTTGTTATGAAGTACAGTTGTATGTTTGCATAGAATTCAGATTGAACGCTATATTATATGCTTTCAAATCCATTATCGCTTGTGGCACAGTGACCTATTTTTAACTAAAATGTGTACCACCAGTAATAAAAATAACCAGTGTAATTTCTTCATATGACAATCAGTTTATTCGATCTTGTTCATAGGGAAATTCATATCCATCCCGTCGCTTTATTATGGATGGAAGGAAAATTATATTCAAACTCAAATGAAACAATTTTAATACTATACTGTCATTGCGACTCCCCACGCTGCCTGTATTTCAGTAGATTGTCTGGAATGACACCCCTGGATACAGGGACACAAATCGTCATGCCTATTCACTCTACTTTACATTGAAAATAAAGCGGAATTTGTTTTACACAGGTTGATGTGTCTTTAGTAGCCTACTATAGCTAAATGCTACATTCATTCATTCATTCGCTGTAGATGAAAGTCTAAACTTAACTTACCATATGTATTCAATGCTTCAGCTATACTTCTCCAGACGGAATCCTTTTTCCTGATGTCTTTGTGGAATTTGTGGGATTTATCGTAGAGAATTGAATGCCTTTGAACTTCGACAGTCAGTTCCTCGTCGTCCAGGTTTGATGATTAAATATTAATGAGACGCAGAACTTCCATCCAATGAGATCTCTGTGTGGGCGGATCTGTCAGCCGCGACGTCGCAGAAATAGGAACCGTTCCTAAATTAGAAACTTCGCGTGTCGCCGTCGCGTCTGGTTAGGACAAAAACTGTGATTAACATGGAAAAGATACCTTTTATCGCATGTCGCGGCGTCGCGTCGTGTGTAGTTAGGACACGGTGTTAGTAGTTAATAGTAGTGACTTAAGTGTTAATGAAGAATGACCTATTAGTTCTGCAGTAATTCCTTATTAGTTATGCATTAAGTACGATACAGTATTCTAAAGTGTTACCAGATATGTTTAAGATTCCACATATTTTCATGATAAGTAATCAAATAAGTGAATGTGTGACATTAACTGTGTTAAATAATTTTGTACAAAAAGACTAAAATACTTTCAGAAGACGATCTGTGAAAATTCACAGCCATTAACAAGTAAAATAAAAAATGGAACTGTCAAAAAGTGGCCGACCCCTGCTATATAATGTATGTAATCATTCTTAAACAGTATATTGAAACCACTATGGTGTAGCGGTTAACCAAGATATGTAGCATTGAAAACACCAAACATGATAGTAAAATCAAAACATCCCTTAAATGGTTTAAGCTGGTCTTCTAGCCAAGCCAAACAGGGTTAGCCGGTCTCCCAGTCAGACCAGTCTAATAGTGCCACAAACCCCTCTAAACCAGCCAGCTGACCAGGCTGGGAGACCAGAAAAGACCAACAAACAAGTTTAGGGTGTTTTATTTTTTATTTTTTCATATAACCTTTAGTGCGTAAAGGTGAATGTTTTCTAGAATATGGGAACAACAAGAAGATAAAAGTGTTTCGCAGCATAGCTTGCACAGTCTCTGAAAATGGCCTTATATGACTTGTTATACAACCATGTAGAACAATTATATGGCCAAAAGACTTCCATGAGATGGCTGTCCATACCATTATATATCACAGACCATGTGCAACACTTGGTTAGACATTGTGGCAATCCTTTGGCTTCCTCCAAACATAAACCAGTCTAGATGCTGGAAATCATTTGAAGAATGACTTATCTGAGCATATTACTTTTTTCCCATTTGGGTCTAGGGTTTGTGCTTCTTTACCAGGTTATGAGTTTTTGCGGCTTGGCCTTGGAGTCAAGACGTTTCTTAATGGTAGCCCTATCATAAATTATAGGACTGTGATGCTCACAATGAAGTTTTTTTTAAGAAACGGTCACAAAGATGCTGACTGAATTCTGAGGGAACTTTTCTGTGACATTTATCCTCACTTTACAGTTTTTGCCAATAAATTTTACAGCGTTTTCCCTGTTTTTTTAAATGACAGAAATGTTTTATTAAAATTACAACGAAAAACTGTTAATTGACATGTGTAACATAATTTAACAGAGAAACTATGTATAAATGGAATACACTACATATCTGTTTTTTAACAGATTTTCAATAATAATTTTAACAAAACTAACCGTAAAAATAAAGTTTTTTTTTTATTAACCTGCTGGCCTCTTTTAACACATGAAATACTGTAACAAATGTGTCCATTTCTGACACCCCTTAGCTTGTCACAGATTATCAGAGATCTGTTAAAAAGAGAGATATTGAAAGTATATTTACTTTCAATAAAACAAGTTTAGCTGTTTAAAAAAAAGTCCGTTGCAATTTAAATAATAAGCTACGAAAACCAATGCAAAAGAAAAATCACAAACCTCTGTGTTCAGCAAATCATTTTCAGGGCAATAATTATTTAAGCCAATCAGAATTGACACCTCTGCTAAGTGGGTGCACGCAGAAAGAAGCGTGCGACATGAAGCGTGAAGACGGTGGCGCGCTGGTGAACTATTCTGCTGTTTTCGAGGTAGCAACACGTGTGAGAGGTAAAAAATATTTTACTGACACATTCAAAAATTCAACGCAATACAGACACATAGCTAAAGTATACATTTAAGATTGACGACCGAAAACAAAACAAGTAATGTATGTCAGATGTTACATTAGCTAGGTTGCATTGCAAAGCTAATACATTTTAGCTTTGTGTTAAAGTTACCTAAACGCCGTTTAACGCTGCATTTATAAGAACATTATATTTGTGTTAGCTTGTATTTTTGTGGCCGTGTCTGTGTGGCACGTGGCTTGCTAACTAAAGTTGACCACTGCTAGCAACAGCTTTCAATTATGCTGCGCACTTGTTAAGCGCATTAACTGGCCCAAAACATCGTCAAAAGCGTTAGAAAAAGATAATTGTTTGTGTTAAAGAGATAAGTCAACGTTGACTTTGGTTTCAAATGGTACACTAACAGCAGTCTCTTTGGTGACAGCCCTGTGTGGCTTTCTGGCAAAAGCATCCACGATTGTTCTCAAAAAATAATGTCAGCAAATTTAGTGTAATTGATATACAGCTAAAATCAATGTTGCTGTGTTACAATTTAATGTAATGTAATGTAATTTTGCGCAAACATTATGCAAACTTCTTTCTTTCTTTTCCCCCTCAGTTTTTTGATGCAATACCAGGAATTGGGACATCTGGAACTTCTGGAATTGAGATCAGTCAGAAGTCTTCTAGCTCAAACATTATATTAAAGTAAGTTTGCAATATGGCAAGTGTTCTAAATGCTTTCACATGTCCTATATGTGGCATTTCTACATAAACAGTGAAAGGATATGTAAATCATAAAAAAATACACACAAATGAAGCACATGGTGAATATGCCTGTTGTGTAATTGGGTGCAAATCAAGGTTTACCAAGTATAATTCCTTTAAAAGTCCTATGTTGCGCCACCATAGGCGGTCATCCGTGTCACACTGTGAAACCGTACAGGGTCCACTGAAATGTGAAAAGCCACATTGCCAGAAAAAAACAGTTGATGGACCCCACTGACTTCCAAAGTATTTTTTTCCATACTATTGAAGTCAATGGGGTCCATCAACTGTTTGGTTACAAAAAATTCTTCAAAGTATCTTCTTTTGTGTTCAACAGATGAAATAAGTGTATACAGGTTTGTAACAACTTAAGGTTGAGTAAATGATGACTTTATTTTGGGGGTGAACAATACCTTTAGATATGTCTGTCACATCTCTTGCTCAGTTTAAATACTTTTTATATGGCTAAACATTTATATGGCTCATCAGAATTGCTGATTATGAAAAATGTTTGTAGCACTATATTCAAGTGTATTTCTGTCTTCACAGATGCCTTTTCAGGATTAATCCAGATAGGGGGACCAAAGTGGAGAAGAAGCCATCTAAAAAACAGCAGTCCATAAATCCTAATCAATTTCATTGATTACAAACATTGCAAACTTTGAATGGAGAGAGTAGACATCATCTCACATGCCAGCTTTCATACATATCCAATTTGTTTATGCTATTCTGTAATGTTTAAAGGGTTCATTCTGCTTGTGTTTTGTGGCTGGCTGTTATCTTGAGTGAGTGCGGCATTTTAATGTGTTCTTTAATGCAAATTGTGTACATTTCAAAGTACAGGGTTAAAAAAAAAAAAAGCTGTCATTCTCACAGTAAAGACTGTTTATGGAAGTTGGTTAGTTTTAACCAGTGGGGAGAACCAGTTACATTTAAAAAAATAAATAAAATTATAATATTGCTGCTAACGATGCTATGAAGTGCTTTGTTAAATGTTGATCACAGGATGTATTTGCAGATAACAAATAAAACTAAATTAAAATTACTGTTGTTGTTTTTTTTTTTTTTATTATTAAAGCAAATCTTAGTTATTTTTGCAGTTTAACTAAACTGCAAAAAAAGTTTAAGTACTGTTCTAAAAACATTGTGTGTGTGTGTGTATATATATTTATATTATCTGTACTTAAACTTTTTTTATCATTCTTTAAAGATAATTTTTCTGTGTTTTAGAGGTGTATGATTGTATTTTAACAATTCATGTATGTTAAAATTAAAAGATTTCATAGTATTATAAGGAGATTTTTGTGTAGAATAACAGTAATAAACCGTAATTATAGGATAAGAAATTACTGTTTTTTTACAGTGTATCTCTGTTTTTTTCATGACAGTATTTTTCTGTTTTTGAACAGACATTTTCTGGCGCCCCTGCTGCCAGAAAATTACCGTTTTTTTACGTTTTTTTTTTTACAGTGCTGTGTAATGTCCCATTATCTTACTTTGTGAGCTTCAACTCACAGCCATTGTTCTTTTGCACTGAGGCAGTTTGAACATGTTTGGCACATGATGTAATTATTTTTAAACACTGTATACCTCAACATATTTAACTCTGTTTCACTATTGCTTCATATAGCTTTAGCAACTCACATAGCGCTGAAGTAATGATGATTGTAATCAACCCAATGTAGCTAAACCTTTCAGTAGCAATTGTAATTGTAAATTAGTTACTTTCAAAGTTAAATGTGTTTATTTGTATTCAAACTTAGATAGTGTTCCAATTATTCTTTCTGTCCCCTTTGCCAAACTACACTATATGGACAAATGTATTTGTACACACCTTCTAATTAACAGGTTTGTCCATTAAATCTTAATGCTGCACAATACAATTACAAAATAGAGAATGCTCCCAAATTTGAGCAACAGTTTAGGGAGAGTCATTGATGTTCCAAAATGAAAGTGATGAGGCCCATAAAGAAATGGTTTACTAAGTCTGCTGTGGAAGAAATTGACTGGCCTGCACAAAGCCCAGACCTGAGCCCCCATTGTACATCTCTATTGATTTTAATTTAAAATGTTTAAATGTTTCTAAACATTATAATAGCTATTCCCCTTCTGTCGCTCTCTCCACGTTGTGTCGGAGAAGCGACACTAGGGGTCTCTCTTGAGTGCCGATATCCACCTCTGATCTATGAAAAAAGGCCAATGAGAGTTGGCAGCCAGTATTTGCATGTCCCGCCCCCGGACATACGGGTATTTAAGCGGCGCAAATACGGGAGTTCATTCAGAAAATTTCTTCGGAGCCGATGGTCTGTCTGCAGTTTGCTGCGAGTTACACACCACTATAAACATTCCTGTTTCCTCTGACGATCTGCATGCTGTTGGATCTTGACGGCACACAACAGCGGCTTTCTCCTTCACATTGCACGGCGTGCATTGTTGCCCCTGAGCGCTTCGACAGCGCAGACACACACACTGTGTATTAAAAGAGTAAATTCCTATTAAAAGAGTAATTTCTCTAAAAGAGCAAACACAGCGGCGTTGAACGTCCTTTTAAGGACGCCGTCTTTTCAAGATGCCTTTCCGCCCCTGTGTCGTTCCTGGATGCGGTAGAGTGCTTTCCGCTTCAGACGGCCACAGGCGCTGTCTCGTGTGTTTGGGCCGCGATCACACCGAGGCGGCGTTTGTGGATGGTTCATGTTCTCACTGCGAGAACATGACCATGACCACGTTGCGGTCGCGGCTTGCTTTCAACAGAAATGAGGAAGGGTTTCTACAGCCCTTACTTCATTGTACCCAAGAAAGGCGGCGGCTTACGACCAATCCTGGACCGGCTAGTTTTCAATCGGGCCTTGTTAAAACTCCCGTTCAAAATGCTCACGCAGAGAAATATTATGGCTGGCGTTCAGCATCTAGATTGGTTCGCAGCGGTAGACCTGAAGGACGCGTACTTCCACGTCTCAATTCTGCCACGACACCGACCCTTCTTACGGTTCGCGTTTGACGGCCAGGCGTTTCAGTACAAAGTCCTCCCCTTCGGCCTGTCTCTGTCCCCTCGCATCTTCACGAAGGTCGCAGAGGCGGCCCTTGCCCCGCTACAAGTAGCCGGCATCTGCAGAGACCAGGTGCTCCGGCACCTCAGCCGTTTGGGGCTTCAGGTCAACTGGGAAAAGAGCAAGCTCACTCCGGTTCAGAGCATCTCTTTTCTCGGGTTGGAGTTAGACTCAGTCTCAATGACAGCACGTCTCACGAGCGAGCGTGCTCAGTCGGTGCTGGACTGCCTCGCTTCCCTCAAGCCAGGCACAGTGGTCCCTCTAAAACTTTTCCAGAGGCTCCTGGGGCATACGGCATCCTCCGCGGCGGTCGCACCGCTGGGGTTGATGCATATGAGACCACTCCAGCACTGGCTCCAGACTCAAGTCCCGAGAAAAGCATGGCACCACGGCACGCATCGGGTAAGGATCACCCCCGCCTGCCTCAAAACACTCCGACACTGGACAGACCTCTGCTTTTTACGGGCAGGAGTGCCCCTGCAGCAGGTGTCCCGACGCGTTCTGGTCACAACCGATGCCTCCCGGTCCGGGTGGGGTGCCATGTACAGCGGGCACACAGCAGCGGGCCATTGGAAAGGGGCCCCGCTGCGTTGGCACATCAATTGCCTGGAGTTGCTGACCGTCCTTCTTGCTCTCAGGAAGTTCCTCCCATTAGTTCGGGACAAACATGTCCTTGTGAGATCGGACAGCACCACGGTGGTGGCGTACGCTCCCGCCACACATCACAACTCGCCCGCCGTCTCCTCCTATGGAGCCAGCAGCGACTCAAGTCGTTGCATGCCACTCACATCCCCGGCAAGCTCAACGTCGTAGCGGACGCGCTATCACGACAACGCCTGCCCGGCGGGGAGTGGAGGCTTCACCCCAGTTAGTCCAGCTGATTTGGGAACGGTTTGGCAAGGCCCAGGTAGACCTGTTCGCCGCCCAGGAAACCTCCCACTGCCCGCTCTGGTACGCCCTAACAGAGGCTCCCCTCGGGACAGACGCGCTGGCACACAGCTGGCCCTCGGGGCTGCGCAAGTACGCATTTCCCCCAGTGAGCCTTCTTGCACCGGTGCTGTGCAAGGTCAGGGAGGACGAGGAGCAAGTCACGTTGGTGGCCCCCTACTGGCCCACTCGGACTTGGTTCTCGGAACTCAGGCTCCTCGCGACAGCTCCTTCCTGGCGAATTCCCCTGAGAAAGGACCTCCTCTCTCAGGGATGGGGCACGCTCTGGCACCCGCGCCCAGACCTCTGGAACCTCCACGTCTGGTCCCTGGACGGGACGCGGAAGAGCTAGCCGGCTTACCGGCGACCGCTGTGAATACCATCAACCAAGCCAGAGCCCCCTCTACCAGGCACCTTTACGCCCTAAAGTGGCGCTTGTTCGCAGATTGGTGTTCTTCCCAAGCCGAAGACCCGCAGAGATGCGCGATTAGGTCAGTGCTTCTATTCCTACAGGAGAGGCTGGACAGGAGGCTGTCCCCGTCCACCCTCAAGGTGTATGTTGCCGCTATCGCCGCCCACCATGATCCTGTAGACGGCAAGTCTTTGGGTAAGCACGACCTGATCCTCAGGTTCCTGAGAGGCGCCCGGAGGTTGAATCCCTCCCGGCCAGGCCTAGTTCCCTCCTGGGATCTCTCGGTAGTCTTGGCAGGACTCCAGAGACCTCCCTTCGAGCCACTCGAATCAGTTGGACTCAGGGCCCTCTCTCTTAAGACGGCCCTGCTGATCGCGCTCGCCTCCATTAAGAGGGTCGGGGACCTGCAAGCGTTCTCTGTCAGCGACACTTGCCTGGAGTTCGGTCCGGCAGATACGTCTGTGATCCTAAGACCGCAACCGGGCTATGTGCCCAAGGTTCCTACCACACCATTCCGAGATCAGGTAGTGAACCTGCAAGCGCTGCCCCGGAGGAGGCAGACCCAGCCCTTTCGTTGCTGTGTCCAGTGCGCGCCCTGCACATTTACCTGGACCGCACACAGAGCACCAGACGCTCTGAGCAGCTCTTTGTCTGCTTTGGGGGACGGCAGAAAGGGAATGCCGTCTCCAAACAGAGGCTCGCCCACTGGGTTGTCGACGCCATCACACTGGCTTATCACACCCAGGCCGTGCCCCTACCCTTACGGGTCCGAGGTCACTCAACAAGGGGTGTTGCGTCCTCATGGGCACTGGCCAAGGGCACCTCCCTAGCAGACATCTGTAGAGCCGCGGGTTGGGCAACACCCAACACCTTCGCGAGGTTTTACAACCTCCGCGTTGAGTCGGTTGCGTCTCGTGTTTTCTCAGGTCCGAGCGCGTAGAACTCGGTAACACATAGACCGACCGGCCGGGTGGAATGCTTGCGCCCAGCACCCTTTTCCTGACGTCAAGGTAAAGTAGTGCGCCTTCTTCCCAGGGCGCTCCACTCCGAGTCAGGACCCTGGTCAATTCCTCCCCAGCCCTCCGGGTCCACGGTTCAGCGGAGGAACTCGCAGACCCAAGCCACTGCGGGTATCCTGATGGCTACCCTGTACTGGTATAGGTGCTCCACAGGTAAAATAGAAGGCCCCCTGTGCGTATTTCCACGGTTCTGTCCCCTTACGAGCGGACCCCCGTGTCTCCCTTAGGCAGTTACAGCTGCCCCGGTCGCCATGCTGTAGCAACTCCCCCCTTCGAGGCTGGGATCTACCACCGCACCATACTTTCCACACGAGCCCTAAGACGGCCGTGTGACGTGTCTACCACTTTTCCTCCCCAAGAAAAAGGGCAGGTGTGGTCTCCGCAGGGTCTGGTAAGACCCCCTTCCCTATATGCGTGTAAGGGCCCTGGCCGTGATTGCTCTATGCGAGAAACATAGAGAGAAAAGAGGCCCAGCCAGGCTGGCCCGTTCCCATGTTGGCAAACATCGCCTTGTTCCCTCCCAGGGTAACTAGAAGGATCCCGATGTTCGTATTGGGCATTGGGGAAGGGTACGTGCAGCCGGGTACAGACGATGCGTGGCACTGGATGAATCCCTGCCCGCCTCTGTATCGGCAGTTCACGTACACGGTTCAGCACATGGCAAGATTGGAATGGGTCCTCTAGTGTCGCTTCTCCGACACAACGTGGAGAGAGCGACAGAAGGGGAACGTTTGGTTACGTATGTAACCTCCGTTCCCGAAGGAGGGAACGACATGTTGTGTCTTTCCTCCGCCATGTCACTGAACCGAGCCACTGTTGTGGCCGGACCATTTCGGCTCCTCAGAAAAATCCTGAATGAACTCCCGTATTTGCGCCGCTTAAATACCCGTATGTCCGGGGCGGACATGCAAATACTGGCTGCTAACTCTCATTGGCCTTTTTTCATAGATCAGAGGTGGATATCGGCGCTCAAGAGAGACCCCTAGTGTCGCTTCTCCGACACAACGTGTCATTCCCTCCCTCGGGGAACGGAGGTTACATACGTAACCAAACGTTATTGTTCTTGAGGATTACTTTAATAAGCAGAAATTAAGACAAACAAATATATCATAACTCTTAAAACATAATACACCCTTTCTTCATCATTATTGTCATGTTCACACAATCTGAAATCCCCCTCTAAAAATCATTCTTTCATTTGAAAGGAAAATTTATTTAAATGGAGCAAGATAAAATAAGTGGAAGAGAAATAATTTTTTAAGTTTTTTAAAGGTATGTCCTGCATCAAAGAGGATAGTTTTGTGCAGTCTTGAACTCTTAAATCTTAACTTTCAATACTGTCTTACATCACACATTTTAAGGAATCCTTTTGCCTACGGAAATAGAGGAACAGCAATGGAAATACATTTTCCACAGACCAGCAGTTAAACCAGTGGACTATGGATCAGAGTTTGCCAATCACAGACCTGGATTGTGTTGATAAGACACACTTGAATTACTAGTGGCCTTGATAAAAAGCCTTGTGCACCTTACTCATCACTCCTCATTTAGTGTGCCATACCAAGCATTCCGACATAAACACAGACACACACACACACACACACACACACACACACACACACACACTCACACACACAAATAAGTTCCCCTTCTGTCACTCACTCGACATTGTGTCGATGTAGTGACACTAGGGTTTGATCTTGAGAGCCCCGATCACCTCGGAACTTTGAGAAAAGCTAATGAAAATTGGTGAGTGGAATTTGCGAGTGGAACACTCCCCCGTACATATGGATATAAAAGGAAGCTGGAATGCGGATTCATTCATATTTTTTCTTCGGAGCCGAGCAGTTATACTATCAGTGAACTGAATACTATTGCTGTTCCATTCACCTCTACAGAAGTGTATGCTGTTGGATATACAGCAAATTTCAGAGGCTTTCTCTCCTTCTGCACGCCAACTGCATATTCACCCCTGGGTGCTTCGACAGCGTTACTATAGAGTATATTTTCTGCTAAAAGAATATATTTCTTTAAAGAGCAAACACATTGATGTTGAACATATTTTTAAAGACGTGTCTTTTTAAAGATGCCTTTCCTTCCTTCTGTGATTCCTGGGTGCAATCGTTATCTCTCCGCCTCCGACAGCCACGGGTGCTGCCTCACGTGTCTGGGCAGCGATCACACTGAGGCAGCGTTTGTAGATGGCTCATGTTCTCATTGCGAGAATATGACCATGGCAACACTGCGGTCGCAGCTTTCCTTCTTCAAATGGAGGAAAGTCACTCCAGCTGCCCCCCGTGCTGCGCCTTCTACCCACAGGTATTAGGCCAGCCCGGCTGGCGGTGGAGGCGATGTGAGGAGTTCAATGGCCGCGGTTTTTCTGGGAAATTCCCCGCGGACCTCCCATTCCCCAGCATGCTCATTTGCCCCAGTCCGGTTCTGAAATGAGACCAGCCCGCTCACTTGATGTCTCTTTCGGGGCCCGCGAAATGAGTCTTCGATTGCTGCATCAGAGAGCACACTGGAGATGTCTTATGCTGAGGACTCGACTGGGCTGCCACCTTGTCTGAGGCCGATGCAGAGCTGACCGCCATGCTGCATCCAGCTTCCTTTCATACCATATGTCTGTGGGAGTGGCATGCAAATTCCACTCACCAAATATAATTTGGCCTTTTCTCAAAGATCCGAGGTGATCGGGGCTCTCAAGATCGTTTCCTCCATCAGGGAAGGGAGGCTACGACAGTAACCGAGACGTTTTTCTTGATCATAAATTGCATTTAATAAACGGTTTTTAAAAAATAAACATATTTCTAGTTTGATCTAATATATAAGTCATATTTTAGCCATATTGTGGCTTAAATTAATAATATCATAAAAATAATATGACATTTAAAAGTGTTGCCAGACACTATAAATGAATAATTAAACACAATTCAAAAACAAACTATTTATACAATTACTCTATGTGTAAACATCA
The DNA here is from genome assembly GCF_025860055.1 of Xyrauchen texanus. Classification (NCBI taxonomy): domain Eukaryota; kingdom Metazoa; phylum Chordata; class Actinopteri; order Cypriniformes; family Catostomidae; genus Xyrauchen; species Xyrauchen texanus. The sequence goes on along the minus strand of NC_068284.1, from coordinate 32,343,263 downwards.
GCAAGCATTTATTTTTTTATTTTTTTAATACAACAGCAACCTTTGATTATCAAAGCATAATGCTTTTTATTATGCATAGTGGACTGGAATTACATCCTAACACTTAGTGAGAAAGCCAAAAGTAATTGCTTTATACAGTAACTGCCATCCAGCATGGTTACAAAAAATATTAAATCTAATATTTTGAAGGGGGAAAAAATATGCAGATGTATTCAAACCATTTGAAAAATGTATATGTGACTAAATGCTGAAATATGTACTGGTTTGTAATATGATGATGGATAATAATTAATGGTCCAACTCAAAACAAATCACAGTAATTCAGATATTATTTTAGAATAAGTTAGAAGTTTAGAGAATCTTTTTAAACCCCATTTCTTAAAAAACATGCACTGGAGCGGATCCCTTATATACCATGTGGTCACACAGTCAAAAGTCTACTAGCAAAATATATATATTTTTAATGTGGCTCATCTGTTCTTTTTATCCAAAGTTCAGAGAGCATGAGAAAAAAACAAACTAGGTGATCAGCAACACAGGCATCCAAATGCCAAGGACAAATCCTCTGATTAGAGAGAGATCCAGAGGGCACTAGGTGTTTTTGCTCTTCAGTTGAAGGATGATGTAAATTATGTCTGGATAAAGGTTAAGACCTCTCACTAATGCTCCTTCACCAAACCACAGTCCACTTCTCATTGCTCTTCAGGAGCACTAACAAGATCAACAGGGAAATAGGGGATGTCAGAAAAAATCCATGGTTTGGAATACATTTACAAAAGTTTTCTTGTGGGAATGACCTCTAGGCTTTTAAACTCCTCACTCAGAACTACTCTAATCTTTTCTTGTTGTGTTTTAAATCTGATAAAGCACACTGATTTAATACTGCACTAGTCCACTGTTCTTTGTTGAACTAAAAATAAATAATCAAATCACACTCTTAATTTATTTTTAAATTTCATAGAGAGGGGTAAAAACTAGTATCTAGACTCACAGACCACCCACAGTTCATTCAAATACCAGCCAAAGCATACTGAACTAAAAAAGGCACAACATTTCTGGAATTGCCATTTCCAATATTACAGGCTGTCTTTTTAAAGGGATAATTCACCCAAAAATGAAAATTCTCTCATCATTTACTCACCCTTATGCCATCCGATATGTGTATGACTTTCTTTCTTCCACTAAACACAAATTAAGATTTTTAGAAGAATATCTCAGCTTTTTAGGTCCATTTAATGAAAGTGAATGGTGGCCAGAACATTGAAGGTTCAAAAAAATATAAAGGAAGCATTAAAGTAATTCACAAAACTCCAATTGATAAATCCATACCTTCAGAAGCTGTATGATAGATGTGGGTAAGAAAATGGTCAATGTTTAGGTCAATTTTTTACTATAAATTCTCCTCCCTTCCCAGTAGGTGGCGATATGCACACCAAAAAATGTGAATCACCAAAAACAAAAGAAGACGACTCTGAAAGTGGGGATTTCTAGTTAAAAATTACTTTTATAAATATTGATCTGTTTCTCACCCACACCTATCATATAACTTGATATGGATGAAACCACTGGAATCTTATGGATTGTTTTTATGCTGCCTTAATATGCTTTTTGGACCTTGAAAGTTCTTTCTACCATTCACTTGCATTGTGAGGACCTACAGAGCTTAGATTTTTTTTAAATAAAAAAATCGTTCCTTGTGTTCTGCAGAAGAAAGAAAGTCATACACATCTGGGATAGCATAAGGGTGAGTAAATTATGAGAACATTTTAACTTTTTGGTGAACCACGCCTTTAATGAGTCTGCCTGAAAACAAAGTCTTGTTAACAAGGTAAGGAGTTCATTCAATAAGCACTTTTGAGAAAGATCTAATCACTTGATTTGCCAAGGCTTTCCAGGTTAGTAGCATCAAAGTCGAGTTTTGTGAGGTACTTAATAAGGTTAACCCTTCGTTAAGTCTGTGAAATAATCAGAACTCATTAATTTTGATTAAAAAAATAAAAATCTGATTACAAAGTCAACACGCATTTTCCTAAATGGCTTACAACCGTTCACAAATACTACTGCGCTATTATTTTAATAATTGTATTTTCCAAGCCGGTCTGTTGTCATGCTATAATTTATTTCAGATATATACTATATGGTGTGTTAGGTTAGGGTTATGGTTAGGGACAAACTATGGTTGGTCACTTTAAATGTCAACCAGATGCTCTCTTCCCATCTGATTGGTGGCTTTGAGAACCAGTCTTTATGCCACAAGTCAAAAGTATGGTGAGAGTAACTAATATCATGCTAAATAGTGATGCCAAAGGGTGCAGATTTTAGATATGAGATATTTTAAGCCTGAAGCTGGTGATGATCTCATGGCTGAACTGCTGCTCCCTGAAGTTGATTAAGTCATTGTGTTCATGGCAGATTTATACTACACTTTAGTTTAGCTCTGTGAGTTCTCATTCTGAGATAAAAGCAATATCAAGATTGATTGTTGACCGACACAATGATGACTTAAACTGTATGCCTCCTTTTGTATTGCTCATGTGGGTCCAGAGCTTTTGACATTTCCTGATCATGTTATGCAATATCCTCTCCATCATATCCTGTACTCTATCCACCACAAATGTGGATCCACAGATGCTTTTTCATAACTTAGCTAAAAATGTGAAGCATTTGTGAAGCAACAGTGCATCCGGAAAGTATTCACAGAGCTTTTTTGTTATATTACAGCCTTATTCCAAAATGGATTAAATTCATTATTTCCCTAAAAACTCTACAAACAATACCCCATAATGACAACGTGAAAGAATTTTGTTTGAAATCTTTGCAAATTGATAAAATCTTTTTTATAAATAAATCACATGTACATAAGTTTTCACAGGCTTTGCTCAATACTTTGTTGACGCACCTTTGGTACCAGTCTTTTTGTGTATGATGCTACAAGCTTGGCACACCTATTTTTGGACAGTTTCTCCCATTCTTCTTTTCAGGACCTCTCTAGCTCCATCAGGTTGGATGGGGAGCATCGGTGCACAGCCATTTTCAGATTTCTCCAGAGATGTTCAATCAGGTTCAAGTCTGGGATCTGGCTGGGCCATTCAAGGACATACACAGAGTTGTCCCGTAGCCACTCTTTTGTTATCTTGGCTGTGTGCTTAGGGTCGTTGTTCTGTTGGAAGTTGAACCTTCACCCCAGTCTGAGGTCCAGAGTGGTCTGGAGTAGGTTTTCATCAAGGATGTCTCTGTACATTGCTGCATTCATCTTTCCCTCAATCCTGACTTGTCTCCCAGTTCCTGCTGCTGAAAAACATCCCCACAGCATGATGCTGCCACCACCATGCTTCACTGTAGGGATGGTTTCCTCCAGACATGATGCTTGCCATTCAGGCCAAAGAGAATCTTTGTTTCATCAGAACAAAGAATTTTGTTTCTCATGGTCTGAGAGTCCTTCAGGTGCCTTTTGGCAAACTCCAGGTGGGCTGTCATGTGCCTTTTACTGAGGAGTGGCTTCCGTCTGGCCACTCTACCATACAGGCCTTATTGGTGGAGTGCTGCAGAGATGGTTGTTCTTCTGGAAGTGTCTCCTCTCTCCAGAGAGAAATGCTGGAGCTCTGTCAGAGTGACCATCGGGTTCTTGGTCACCTCCCTGACTAAGGCCCTTCTCCCCGATCGCTCGGTTTGGCCGGGCAGCAAGCTCTAGGGAGAATACCGGTGGTTCCAAACTTCTTCCATTTATGGATGATGGAGGCCACTGTGCTCATTGGGACTGTCAATGCTGCAAAAATGATTCTGTACCCTTCCCCACATCTGTGCCTCTATACCATCCTGTCTCGGAGGTCTACAGACAATTCCTTGGACTTCATGGCTTGGTTTGTGCTCTGACATGCACTGTTAACTGTGGGACCTTATATGGACAGGTGTGTGCCTTTCCAAATCATGTCCAATCAACTGAATTTACCACAGGTGGACTCCAATCAAGTTGTAGAAACATCTCAAGGATTATCAGTGGGAACAGGATGCACCTGAGCTCAATTTTGAGTGTCATGGCAAAGGCTGTGAAGATTTATGTACATGTGATTTATTTTTATTTTTTTATTTTTAATAACTTTTCAAAGATTTCAAACAAACTTATTTCAAGTTGCCATTATCGGGTATTGTTTGTAGAATTTTGAGAAAAATAATGAATATAATCAATTTTGGAAAAAGGTTGTAACATAACAAAATGTGGAAAAAGTGAAGCGCTGTGAATACTTTCCGGATGCACTGTATGTCTTAACTCATTGGATATCTTCATTGAGGGTTATAAAATGCAGATCATTATAATCCAGGAAAATATATGTTTATCATAAATAAGTGTAGTTTTAAGACTGTTGTGAAGAAGCCCCCATGAAGAAATGTTGTGTATTAGATGATGATGTGCACCAGGCATCTTAACTAGGTTAATCAGCATGACTTCCCTGGTCAACCAGCTTCTTATATATATATATATATATATATGTATGTATAAACACACACTACATTTCAAAAGCTTGGGGTCATTTGCCTGAAATGTTTCTCATGATCTTAAAATCCTTTTGATCTGAAGGCGTAAGCTTTAATGTTTGAAATTAGTCACACAAGGACGAACAAGACTTGTGGAGGTCCACAAATAGTTTTTTTTCTGAGGTATTGGCTGATTTCTTTTGATTTTCCCATGATGTCAAGAAAAGAGGCACTGATTTTGAAGGTAGGCCTTAAAATACATCCACAGCTCCAATTTTTCAAGCTGCTTAAAGGCACAGTTAACACACTGGAATTGTGATATAGTCTGAGTTCTGAGTTCAATTGCATGCTTCCCTTTGATTTGAATTGTTTAATTGCTCATTCATCAAACTCCTGGATCACAGCCGGCATTGAGCACCTGTCCTGCAGATGTGCAACACTAGGGAGCTCCTCTATGGCAGCTCAGGCCAAGAGAGCATCTCTTCACAATCTTTTCATCTGCTTTCTCTCTCTGTACACTGTATATGTTACTCCCTTACACACTTACTTTCTACCTCCCCTACCTTGAAACACATCCTCAGGCGATGGGTGAGAATCTTTTCCTTTCCCAAGTTTCCTGATCCCTCTCTCAATCTTTCACCCAAAGGCAGATGTGGCAACTGCAATGGTGACGTTCACTGGTATCATTTAAAAAGTCTAACATCATTACATTTCTCAGAGTCTTGTGTAACGTCTATCTAATTGTATTATCATGTTTAATTTTGATTGTAAATATTGCAAAAATAATTCACCCAAAAATGAAAATATCTCATTATTTACTCACCCTCATACCTTTCCAGATGTGTATGACTTTCTTCTTCTGCAGAACACAAAAAAATATTTTTATAACAATATCTCAGCTCCGTAGGGCCATACAAAGCAAGTGAATGGTGACCAGAAATGTGAAGCTCCAAAAAGCACATAAAGGCATCATAAAAGTAATACATATGACATAATCTATTTCTTCAGAAGTAATATGATAAGTGTGGGTGAGAAACAGATCAATATTTAAGTCCTTTTTTACTGTAAATCTTGACATCAGCAGTCTCATTTCAAGCTCTATCACACTTTCTAGCACAATCTAGTGTAGATGAGCTTGAAATCACGATTGTTCCTGTAGACTTCAATTGCAAGATGTACAGATATGTAGGAGTTACATTTTGGTTAGTTCTCACCCAAAAACGATTAGATTACTTCAGAAGACATGAATTAAACCAATTATGAACTACTTGTTTGCTACCTTTATGCTCTTTTTGGAGCTTCAAATCTTTGGACCCCATTCTTTGTATTGTATGGACCTACAGAGCTGAGATATAAAAATTTATTCCAAATACTTTGTAGATATTTTCTAGAGAATAATCTTTCCTCTTTCCCACTTTACTGCTTAAAAAAATCTGGGATTTGGTGAAAATAGGTTATTCAAAGGTTCCACTTCCCTGTTCATTTTTACTTTTGACTAAAGTAGAAGACATCCTAAGCTTTATTCAAAGGTATAGCATTAGGTAATGTTTTAATTATGTATCATAATTAAAAGTGTCAACAAATTTTCAAAAGTGTCCCACTTTGCCCATATTCGCCCTAGTATATAAAAAAACTAAAAAGAATTGGAAACTATTTTATTTTTATTTTAGTTAGATTTGGAGTTATGAAAAAGTATTTTATTTTAGTTTTTTTTTTTCCAATAATTTCAGTTTTTATTTTAGTTACCAATAATAGTTTTATTTTGTTTTAGTTTCAGTTTCCGCTAACTATAATAACACTGACATGGGGTCGTGGAGAGAAAGAGCAAATTGGTGTGTTGTGCGTGTCATAAAAACTATTTAAGCATATTTTTGTGCGTGTTAAGTCTGTCCAATATATATATAAGAGTTTTATGATGTTGAGTTGGTCCTGCTATCAAAGATTTTATGATCAACATGTCAAATATTATATGCTTAGTATAGCCTAATCTCAAAAGGCTATTTTACTGGTACAGTATACAGCATCTCTGTAAATCTTACAAGAACATAAGAGGAGACAATGCAATAAAGTTTAAAGACATTTTTTTACATAAAAGTTTGGAGTGAAACAATCAGTTGATCCACGCTATACGTAAAACACCTGTGCAGCTTTGTTTTAAAAAATCTCAACTCGCAAATGAGTTTACAAATCTGTCTTTTAATCTGCTCAATCGGAGTCTAAATTCACTCATACTGTATAAATTGACAAATAGCCTCAGTCTATTCTAGATGCTGATTTTAATAAGAAAATTAGGCGAAAGCAATACAGAATGCATGCAGTGTTTTTGAGTGCTCATTATGACAGCAAAGGGAAAGATGTCTAATTTGAATAGTGGGAGTCAAAGTCTCATACTGCAGACTCGCTTTTAATATAAATTGATAATCAAGACTGGACTAATTCTGGGTGAATTTGCTGATATGATTCCAAATGCCAATTGCCCTTTGAAATTCAAAGCAAAATTAATGTTAACCCTACACAAATAAATACAAATACACATGCCCACTTTCTTAAACAACTTGGTATGTTTATTAACCCTCCAAAGTTATGTAACATAAACTTCTATGGTGATTGAAATTTGAAGAAACTGCAACAGTTATTGATCATGCAAAATCAATACCTGCCAAGATAGGCCAGGACAGAATCACAGACCCTTTCGTGGTGAGTCCTTTTCAAAATCCTAGCATAGCAATAGTAAAGCATTTAATAGAAGTGTCACTTATGAAAAAATAATGACTTGTTCTATTTCAAAAACAAATAGTTTCTTTTCCATATTTTTCATTTTTGCTTAAGCATCATTCCAATATTTTCATTTCCTTTAGCAGATTTATGAATATTCAAAACCTGTTTGGTCAACATTTCCCCCTAAACATTCAAAAATAATTAGGTGGCACACTTTTGCTCTGGAAGGATTGTGCTATTAAGGGCAAGGGTACAAGTATGGTTTAGCAGCCGAGGCTCCAGAGAACTCATTACTCATACCCAAAGAGCAGGACCTTTAACTGAGGCACTGGAGGTATTTAACACCCAGCCTAGTGTCTCTTCTCTTGCTCCATCAACAAACACCTGCCTTTCATGCTTGCTTTCCCAGAGTCAGCACTGATTTGCAGCATCCAAATGTAAAATTCAGAAATGTCAATAAATTAAAACATATAATTGCATGATATGCTAATTAATAAATAACATTATTCAATAATTCAAAAAATATATAATTTTTTGTTGAAAACTTACTGGCTAGTTTCAGCTCAAAATGTAATTACTTAATGGTGTCCGAGGCTGGCAAAATTAAGAATAACAGAGTTTTCAGGCAGGAAGGAAAACTCTATGATTTAAGGCCATCCATCTGAAGCCCTAATGTTTGGTGAATTGCAAGGTGATGTCCTTGGAACTAAGGCAACATAGTCGATTCGACCAAGGGAAACAATGCCAGTGCTGAAACAGTAGTTAGAGGAGGGCCATTATTTATCTGACTTGGTCTAAGATACAGAAACTAACAATGTAAAGATGGATGGCTGAATGGTTTAAAAAGAACTATGATTTGCATTTAAAGCTTTAGGTCTTTTTCTATGGCTTTCTGTGGTGAATATACAGTACATTTTTGTAGTTATGCTCTAAAATATATTATTTGCTAGATATTGCACTTGTATAGAGTAAAACTTGCTCGCAACCCATAGTGATGTCTAATTTGTAATCGAGTCACTCTTTAGATTTGGTTATTTTCAATGAATCAGTTGAATCATTGTGTGCCATAAATTGCTTTGGATATAGCGTTAGCTAATCGACAAATTAGAGCACCGCTAATGCATGTGCAGAAAATAATTTCTTTGCTTGTTAATGCTGGTTTGGCTGGTGGACTAACATGGACTTTCTGCTGGTTGACCGAGGAAGTCTTGCAAGTGAAGCTAGTTAAGAAGCATGGTGGGGACACTAGCAAATCAGCACCCGCCATTGTTTTAAGCATCAATTTTGTCTCAGATATATCTATTTTTTTCCATAGGAAAGATCCAGGAGACAAAAGTTGATATACAATAAATGTGATGAAAAATGAATGTGGACAGCATAGTGGTATAGCCCATGTAATGTCGCCTTGAAATAATTTGATGATACATTTTTGAGTTCATACTGAAATTTGCAAATATGCAAATCAGAGCAGTGCATGTGACATGTTGAGATCTCTTCTGAGGTTCACAATGAATGTGAGATTACTAGGGTCTTTTTCTTGAAAGAAAGAACAGAAAAGCCAGAGACATTTATAATTGTACAATAAGCAAAAGGAAAAGCAACTGAGATTTTCAATAAAACTCATGTATGATTTTTCTTTCCTATGGGAAGATGTACTAGTACCATGCTAGTCTTTTCAGCAGGTCGATTACTGATTGCCACATGGCTATTAGTACGAAATGGCAAAGAGGCCAGAACATGGTGAACTCACTGACTCCATCAAAAGACTTTTCTGCAATGACTGGGTATTACATTATCACACTGTGGACCACCTATGGCTTTCATTTTGTTGTCATTCACCTTGTTTCATTCTATTCTCCTTATGTTTTCATTGAAAAGAGGACAGCACAGACTGAGGCCACTTGTATGCCTTGTCAAATGGCCTTGCAGCTTATTTCATAGTTCCAAAAGAAATGCATGTGTTCATCAAAATCCTTTTTTTATGTTTAAAGCACTGATATTTCAATTAATGACCAAGGGCACATTGTTGAAAAGGTAGCCTAGCATAGAATTATGAACTTTGAATGGCTGAGTCACTCCGTTGACTGTCTAGACTATCTCCAGAGTTGTTGGGTCTTTTAATATCTAACTTTTGTTTCCTTTATGTTAAAATGTTGTTTCCTATCCAATCTTAAAATGTACATAGGCTAAACCAATGGCCTGAGTTTAAAGTGGGATTATCTGTGTGTTCAGCCAATGTAAAATGGGTGTGTGTGTGTGTGGGTGGGGGGCTGTTTGGGAAACCTATATGAAAACAATTATAATTTTTTTGCAATTCCATTTGGTGACACTTGTGGAGCAGAGATTACACACTTGTATGTTTTGTCCTAACTGACCTTGCACATAAACATGGGCTCAGCCGAGTGGAGATGAAGCATAATAAAACTAGGTGAGGCTGCCAAGGGCCCACCTGAGGATGGAGCAGCATTTGCTCGAATTAATTTTAAGCCAGCAAGCCAGCCTTCTCACATCTGCTTTTGTCCCATTTTATTGGCGGAACAGATGTGACCAACCTCCCTGGAGCCATGTAGAGTTTGAGTTCCTCTGCTTCCATCCACGTCCTCTCTAAAATGGAGTTTATGTTCTGACTAAACCCAATTTTGGATGCACCAGGCCAAACTTCTGTTTGCCTGCCTTGATAACTATATATTATTTATGCATTATACCTAGGTGCTTTTTAAATGATTAATTCTGATTGGTTGACAAACTTTCTAAGGTGTGCAAATTTCTTTTTAGTAAACGCACGACTATGAAGTAGTTCCAAGTCTTGACTGCAAAACAGTTCCATATCAATTATTTCAAAGAGCCAAGAAGGCTAAAACAGCAAAATAACAAAATAAAAACAAAGACCTTGGTGTGGTAATGGGGGCGTGGTTGAGCAACATCTGTGGACAGCGAGGAGAGAGTGAGTGTGGTAAGGGTTGGTACCTGTCGGAAATCACCTCTAACATCTGTTTTGTGTTTGCCGTGAGAGCGTAGAGTGATTTAAAGGGTGATCCAGACCAGGAGAGAGAGAGAGAGAGAGAGAGTTGCACACAGCAGTGTGTTAATTTGTGTTAATATGTGTTCATTGTGCATTCTTTAAGTTTGTGTGAGAAATAAAGATGCATGTTGGATTGTTACCCGTCTCCCGCTTCCTCCTTGAAAGTGTTAAAATAACCTTTTCACATTGGTGCCGAAACCCAGGATGGAGGAAGATACGCTGCCATGACATCTTCGAAGAAGTCTTCAAGTCCCTCGCAAGCATCCACCTAGCACAACACCAAGCACAACACCAAGCCCTCATGGAGCTGCAGAAGGAGCTGGAGATGCATTTGAGGTGCACCTCCAGGCACAAGAGAAGGACCGGCAGGTGTTGTGGAGCTTGCTGTCCCTGGAGGGGGATTTAGCCGCAATCCCAGCAACAGAAGGTCCCCATGTGAAAATCACTAACATGGCACCACATGATGACCCGGAGGCCTTCCTGGAGATCTTCGAGCATGCGGCCAGAGCCCTCAAGTGGCTGCACTCGCAGTGGGCAGTCCATCTGCTGCTGCTGCTGTCTGGGGAAGCACAACTCGCAGCACAACATCTCCTGGTTGTCAACCTCCTGGAGTATTCTGAGTTAAAGACATCCTGCAATGGATCGGCCGCAGCCCAGAACAGCACAGTCAGCGTTTCCGCCCACTGACGCTGAGCGAGGTCGGCCACCCATTTGCCCTGGTTGCCGGCTGAGGAGGGAGACGCCGACGACATCATCAACATTGTGGTGCTGGAGCAGTTGGTCTTCCAGCTGCCGAAGAGGACGGCGGAGTGGGTCCAGTGTCACCATCTGGCATCACTGAAGGAGGTGATCCTGTTGGCTGAGGACCATATAGCGGCGTTTTCAGGGGATGCAAGCCATTTTCTATCTCTCTCCCTCTCTCAAAGCCAAAGCCAGCTTTATAATAGTGGTACTCGGCTACGTAAGATAAAATCCTTTTATTACTCCCCACCTCGAGTCTAAATTACATGCCAAGTGGCAAGGACCCTTTAAGGTTGCACGGCGAGTCAGGGAAATAGTTTATGAAGTTAAATGAATGGATAGAGGCGGTGCACGTCAGATTTACAATGTCAATCTCTTAGAAACATGGAGAGAGGCAGTCCAGTTGACATGATCTCCACTCTCTATCCTGCTAGCTCTCTCTCACATGCAAACACACACACAAACGTACACACACCATGTTACTCTAATAAGTGCTTAAAAGCAGCCCAAGCCTCTGTTAATAGTTCTAAATTGACGCTTTCAAACTAGCAACGAAAGAATGAGCTGTATTAAAGCAAGACCATGAGTTGGTGGTGGAAGAAATTATTTTTACTCACAAGAGTGATTTAGGCATGAAAACCTGAAAATATCAAAATAAAAAAACATGACAAATTTCTTGATGTGTGGTAACCGTAGTATAAGTGGAATAATTGATTCCAGTCTGTTGAATAATTGAAAAAAAAAGAATCTGCTTCACGTTGCGGCCAAATAGTTTACAGTACAAAAGTAAACCAAACGTCCTTACAATCAAACACAGAAATGTATTACTATTACCATTAACTGCATAGAGCCAACAATATGCAAAATTATTAACATGAGATAGGCTAAATAGGAAAAAAGACTATTTTGTAAATCCATTAACAATAGTAGAAGTGTAATTGTTATATTTGTTACTAATTACTAATTTGTCTAATTAGCCAAATAAATGGAACAAACATTGGGCAAAATATTATTACTATTAGCCATATTACCAAGTGACAGATTAATTTGTGCCTAAATACTATAAAGTTAGATTGGGCACAACAACAAAAAATATGGGAAGTATTTTTCTCCTTTTTAAAAGTTGACAAGCCCATTTATTTTGCAATCCTAATTATTCCGAATTATATGTTTAGCTAAATTGTATTATTTGCATTTAGCATTGTTTATTTACTTATTTCTATATTTATTAGTGATGTCTGTGTCCCTATCAGAACAAATCTTTGGCCCAATTTGGGTCACAACCCACCAATTAAAAACCAGTAAACTTCCAAAACTCACATGGTCGTCTGTGATCTTTTCAAGTAAACAGGTGAATTTAGTATAAAGCAGCAAATTAAATCTTTGTAAACCACATAAATTGTCTGCTTACCTTTGCTGATATCCTGATACTCCAACCATAGCTGACGTTGGACTTGCTTGTTGGGGTACCATATGGTACAGGATTCCTCAAAGCCATACACTGCCTCCTGGATAAAATGGTTGCCAAACTCTTTTAAAATGGACACAAAGTCACTGCGGAGAGTGGCCCCTTCCAGTGAGTGAACTGCTAAACTGAAGGCTGAAGTGGAAAAGTAAAGAAAGGGATGGAGAAGGAGGGAGAAGTCATTTAAAGTTGGGACGTTTAAGAGTATCACATTAAATTTTACATTCCATTTAATCTCTCAGTAAAGAGAGAAGCCAGATTGATAGACCAAACAGTAGAGAAATTATTCAAAATATGTTGCGCTGTGGTGAAGACTTCTTGATTGTATGACGTATAGTTCCGGCTATCAGAAAAATTTTTAAATTTTGATTGGATGAGTCACATTCAAAGTCGTTGTAAAATTACTATAAGCACACCTGTGACAGCACAAATTAAATTAACGTGCCAGGTTTAAACATTGCTTGGAAACTGCAAACAGCAGTGAATAATGTGAATAATGTTACTTAGCGAAGGAATTGTTTATTTGAACATGGATGTCTTTTATTGCAGTCTTTCCCCACCCTGTTCCTTGGAGGCATATCAACAGAACACATTTTGAATGTCTCCTTGATCTGACGCATTCCATTTCAGGTCTTGGAGTATATTCTAACAAGCTAATGAGTTGAATCAGTTGTGTAAGATTAAAGAGACATTCAAAATGTGTATTGTTGGCGTGCATCCAGGAACAGGGTTGGAAAACACTGATCCCTTTACAAAAAGCTTCACTATGATGCTGCGCTTTGCTAAGCGCTTTTGGGAACAATCCGGCATTGTGACAAGCTGTGAATATGTGCGTAACACGTCAATGAACATTGACCGGAATGTATATGTCACGCTTGAGCAGCAAGGCAGACGAGGAGATGCGGACCTAAATGCAGTTACACTTTATTAAATAAACAAGCAAGAAAAAACACAAAGGAAAACCCTCAATGGGGAAATAAACATAAAACTAGAAAACACAGGCAGGGAACACACACCAGGCTAACAACATTCAACGAACGACAAGGAGTGAACAAAAAGCAGGGCTTAAATACACAGTGAGTGATGACAGAATGAGACACAGGTGAAAACAATGAACAAAATGGCAGTGATGATGGCAGGTGGATTCTGGGAAGTGTAGTTCTAAACAATGACAAGTGAGACAGTGGAGCTAAACAAGGGACAAAATTGAAAACTATGGAATGCAAGGTGACAAAAATGGCAGACAGAGGGCAACAGTGAAACAAGACAAGGAATTCCTAACATAGCCCCCCTCAAGGATCGGATTCCAGACGATCACAGTGACATAAAACAAAACAAAAAATGTCCATGACTGGGGGGGAGCTTGAGGTGGGCAGACAGACCAAGGGGGCAACGAGGGGCAGACAGACAGTCCAGGGGGCACAGAAGGCAGGCAGGAAGTCCAAGGGGGCACAAAGGGCAGGCAGGAAGTCCAAGGGGGCACAAAGGGCAGGCAGGAAGTCCAAGGGGGCACAGATGGCAGGCAGGAAGTCCAAGGGGGCACAAAGGGCAAGGACAAGTTCAGGTGGTCAGGGAGCTGGCCACCGGGCAAGGACAGGTTTGGGGAACCTGGGAGGAGGCCACTGGACAGGGACTGGGTCAGGGGGCCTGGGCAGAGGCCACAGGACAGGAACCAGGTCAGGAGGCCTGGGAGGAGGCCACAGGACAAGGACTGGGTCAGGAAACCTGGGAGGAGGCCACTGGACAGGGACTGGGTCAGGGGGCCTGGGCGGAGGCCACAGGACAGGGACCGGGTCAGGGGGCCTGGGAGGAGGCCACAGGACAGGGACTGGGTCAGGAGGCCTGGGAGGTGGCCACAGGACAGGGACTGGGTCAGGAGGCCTGGGAGGAGGCCACAGGACGGGAACAGGGTCAGGAGGCCTGGGAGGAGGCCACAGGACAGGGACAGGGTCAGGAGGCCTGGGAGGAAGCCACAGGACAGGGACAGGGTCAGGAGGCCTGGGAGGAGGCCACAGGACGGGAACAGGGTCAGAAGGCCTGGGAGGAGGCCACAGGACAGGGACCGGGTCAGGAGACCTGGGAGGAGGCCAGAGGACTGGAACAGGGTCAGGTGGCCTGGGAGGCAGCCACAGGACAGGGACTGGGTCAGGAGGCCTGGGAGGAGGCCACAGGACGGGAACAGGGTCAGAAGGTCTGGGAGGAGGCCACAGGTCAGGGACAGGGTCAGGACCCCTGGGAGGAGGCCCTAAAGGCGATGACCTGGAAGGCTCTGGCGGCGGAGCCGTAGGAGGCTCGGGAGGCTCTGAGGGCGGAGCCGTAGGAAGCTCTGGGGCGGAGCCGTAGGAGGCTCTGGAGGTGGAGCCGAGGGAGGCTCAGCTGAGGGAGGCTCTGGAGGCGGAGCTGAGGGAGGCTCTGGAGGCTCAGAGGCCTCAGGGGGCGGAGCCGAGGGAGGAGGAACCATGGAGGGCTCGGGAGGCTCAGCTGAGGGAGGCTCTGGAGGCGGAGCCGCAGGAGGCTCGGGAGGCTCAGCTGAGGGAGGCTCTGGAGGCGGAGCTGAGGGAGGCTCTGGAGGCGGAGCTGAGGGAGGCTCTGGAGGCGGAGCTGAGGGAGGCTCTGGAGGCTCAGAGGCCTCAGGGGGCGGAGCCGTGGGAGGCTCAGGAGGCAGAGCCGAGGGAGGAGGAACCATGGAAAGCTCGGGAGGCTCAGGGGGCAGAGCCGTGGGAGGCTCAGGAGGCAGAGCAGAGGGAGGCTCGAGAGGCGGAGCCCTGGGAGGCTCGAGAGGAGGAGCCCTGGGAGGCTCGAGAGGAGGAGCCCTGGCAGACTCGAGAGACTTGAGAGATGGAGCCCTGGGAGGCGGAGCCCTAGGAGGCTTGGGAGGAGGATCCCTGGGTGGCTCGGGAGACTTGAGAGGCGGAGCCCTGGGAGGCTCGGGAGACTTGAGAGGCGGAGCCCTGGAAGGCTCAAGAGGAGCCCTGGAAGACTCGAGAGGCGGAGCCTTGGGAGGCTTGAGAGGCGGAGCCCTGGGAGGCTTGAGAGGCAGAGCCCTGGGAGGCTTGAGAGGCAGAGCCCTGGGAGGCTTGAGAGGCAAAGCTCTGGAAAGCTCGGGAGGCGGAGCTTTGAAAAGCTTGGGAGCCGGCGCTCTAGAAAGCTCGGGAGGCGGCGCTCTAGAAAGCTCGGGAGGCGGAGCTCTGGAAAGCTCGGGAGGCGGAGCTCTGGAAAGCTCAGGAGGCTTGGGAGGCGGAGCCCTGGAAGGCTCGGGAGGCTTGGGAGGCGGAGTCCTGGGAGGCTCGAGAGGCTTGAGAGGCGGAGCCCTGGGAGGCTTGAGAGGTGAAGCTCTGGAAAGCTCAGGAGGCTCAGAAGGCGGAGCTCTGGAAAGCTCGGAAGGCGGAGCTCTGGAAAGCTCGGAAGGCGGAGCTCTGGAAAGCTCGGAAGGCGGAGCTCTGGGAAGCTCGGAAGGCGGAGCTCTGGGAAGCTCAGAAGGCGGAGCTCTGGGAAGCTCGGAAGGCGGAGCTCTGGAAAGCTCGGAAGGCGGAGCTCTGGAAAGCTCGGAAGGCGGAGCTTTGGGAAGCTCGGGAGGCTCGAGGGGTGCAGGCTCTAGGACGGGCATGACCATTGGCGCTGGCTTTTGGTCAGTCCTGGCTATTGGCGTTGGCCCGGGAACGGTCGAGGCTACAGGCGCTGGCTCAGGGACGGTCGAGGCTACAGGCGCTGGCTCAGGGACGGTCGAGGCTACAGGCGCTGGCTCACTGACCTCTGAGGCGACAGGCACTGGCTCACTAACCTCTGAGGCGACAGGCACTGGCTCACTGACCTCTGAGGCGACAGGCTCTGGCTGGGTGACTGTGGTATGCGCTGGCTTGGGTTCGCTGACCATGGCTGACGAGGGCTCTGGCTCGCTGACCGTAGCTGATGAGGGCTCTGGCTCGCAGACCGGGGCAGGCGAGGGCTCTGGCCCGCTGACCGTAGCTGACGAGGGCTCTGGCTCGCAGACCGGGGCAGGCGAGGGCTCTGGCTCGCAGACCGTAGCTGACGAGGGCTCTGGCTCGCTGGCCGTGGCAGGCGTGGGCTCTGGCTCGCTGGCCGCAGGCGGGGCTCTGGCTCGCTGGCCGTGGCAGGCGGGCTCTGGCTCGCTGGCGTGGCAGGCGGGCTCTGGCTCGCTGGCGTGGCAGGCGGGCTCTGGCTCGCTGGCCGTGGCAGGCGTGGGCTCTGGCTCGCTGGCCGTGGCAGGCGTGGGCTCTGGCTCGCTGGCCGTGGCAGGCACGGAAAGCCCAGTGGCGGAAACCGGGATCGAGAGAGGTGGTTCCCCGGCAGCGAGTACTCCCAAGACTAGATCCACATATTCCCTGCACATGAGGTCTCCGGAGTTCGGCAATCCCCTCAGCTGGTACGTTGGTAGCCCGAGCTGGTAGATGATTTTCAGGGATGTGTCGTCGAAGCCGGTGTGGATGGCAACAGCGGAAAAGAAGTGGGAGTACTCGCGGATGGTCAACTCTGCCTGGGTCAGTTCCATCAGGTAAGCTGCTAGATCCATATTGGGTCGTTCGTTCAGTCACGCTTGAGCAGCAAGGCAGACGAGAAGATGCGGACCTAAATGCAGTTACACTTTATTAAATAAACAAGCAAGAAAAAACACAAAGGAAAACCCTCAATGGGGAAATAAACATAAAACTAGAAAACACAGGCAGGGAACACACACCAGGCTAACAACATTCAACGAACGACAAGGAGTGAACAAAAAGCAGGGCTTAAATACACAGTGAGTGATGACAGAATGAGACACAGGTGAAAACAATGAACAAAATGGCAGTGATGATGGCAGGTGGATTCTGGGAAGTGTAGTTCTAAACAATGACAAGTGAGACAGTGGAGCTAAACAAGGGACAAAATTGAAAACTATGGAATGCAAGGTGACAAAAATGGCAGACAGAGGGCAACAGTGAAACAAGACAAGGAATTCCTAACAGTATAGCCTCGGCTGGTGAGATCATTAGATGCACCTGTGGCCAGACTATAAAATAGAGGCGTCACCAGCGTGTCGTCAGATATCTTTTTCTGAAGAGCAGTCCATCTCGTTCCGCTTTTTTTATATATATATATATATATATACACACAAATAATGGCGGAGAAAAAGAGCAAAGGATGCGTGTTTCCTTGTCAGCGTTACATGAGTTTTTTTTGTTTGGGAGAAGAGCACACTGCTTTCGCGCTGGGGCAGGGCGGGTACGCGCATTGTGACCTTCTTTCAGTCAGAATGCTTCGCGCTCGCCTTGCTTAATTCCGAGAGCCGGCACCCACACTTCATTCGTGGGGCTCTAATATGGATCTGGCTGAGGAGCGAGAGACGGGTCCGTCCTTTTCGCTCGCTCTCTCCCCAGATCCGGCTGGTCCTTTGCGTGATCTTGAAGCGCGCTCTGGTGCCTCTTCAGTTCACGAGGGGGACCTCGATTCTCTTGGATCTGCAGATTTAGAGTTACCCACATCTGAGCACTCAAAGCATGACTCAAAATCCTCTGAAGAGTTACTCGATGTGGTTACTCGTGCAGTGGCAAGACTTCAATTAGACTGGCCACGTGACCAAGAAACCCCCAAACGCTCTGTCTGGTGGCCAAGGGAAGGGAACGCCTCATCAGTCCCTTCGCTTCTTTGATGACCTCCACAATGAGCTTGCTCATTTGAGGAGGAAACCTTATACCTCGCGCGTTCACGTGCCCTCGACGTCGTTATATTTGACTATCGTGGGTGCTGAGGTGCGAGGATATTCAATGATGCCACCGGTCGAAGAGACACTTGCGGGTTATCTCTCGCCGGGCTCGGCATCATGTTTGAAAAAACCTGCTCTACCCTCTAAGCCATGCAGAACTACCTCCACGCTAGTGGGGAGGGCTTATCAAGCGGCAGATCAGGCTGCACACCATGTCTCTGTTACAGGCGTACCAGGCTGACCTGCTAAAAGACCTGAGTGCGGGTGAAACTCTCGACGAAGAGGCTTTTTCAGAACTTCGTCGAGCTACAGATTTGTCTCTCCATGCAACCAAGCAGTCGGCCCGTGCCATTGGCCAGTCTATGTCCGCTTTAGTCAGCATGGAGAGGCATTTATGGCTTAACCTTTCAGGCATCAGGGATAAAGACAGAATTTTCTAACTCGATGCCCCGGTTTCACCTTCTGGTCTCTTCGGAAACACCATGAATACGGTTATCTCCAGATTCCAGGAGGCGAAAAGCCACGAGGAAGCCTTTGGGCAGTTTCTTCCTCGTCACACTCAGGGGGCGGGGCCGTCGGCCACCCAGTCTCGCCCTGATTCTGCTAGGAGGGAGGCTCAAAAACAGAGCGTGGCGAGTCGTGCTCCCCCTCATAGGAACTGGGGACAGGATCGTCGCCCTCAGCAGCCGCCCAAGCAAGACTTCAGGGTTGTGATTTCTAAAAGAAAGAAACACTGACGGTCTTGTACCCAACCATGTGAGGGTAGTTCCCTTCGAGACGGGACACGTGTATCATCCACTTCGGCCCTCCCGATACCCTCACGAAACCTCTTCACTCGGGAGATAGAGGCTTCCAACAAAGAGTTGGGTGTACCGTTGCTTCCTGCCTTAATCCAGGACACGGAACACTCAACACCCCCTCAACAGGAAGTGTTAAACTTCTGCCAGGTATTTCTATGTGGGTTCTAAAGACAGTAGAAAGAGGCTACATAATTCAATTCATGTATACTATGGAAAGAACTGCAAAATCTCTTGGTAAAAGGGGCCATAGAACCTGTTCCCCTTCCAGAGAAAGAGTCAGGCTATTACAGCAGATACATCCTGGTTCCCAAGAAGGCAGGGGGTTGCGTCCGATTCTAGATCTTCGCTTTCGGGGACGAAGCCTTCCAGTATCGGGTTCTTCCATTCGGCCTAGCCCTATCACCCTGCACATTCACAAAATGAATGGATGCAGCACTGGCTCCTTTGCGACTCCAGGGCATCCGCATTCTGAATTATTTAGCAGTTCAGCACAGAGATATCGTCTTGGCTCATCTAGGTTCTCTGGGTCTGAGACTCAACGTCAAAAAGAGCGTTCTTTCTCCGACCCAGGAAATTACCTATCTAGGGATTATATGGAACTCGATCACGATGCGGGCACAGTTGTCTCCCGCTCGTGTCAGGTCCATCCAGAACTCCCTGAGCAATCTCAGGCTAGGTCAAGGTTGCACTCTTCGTCAGTATCAACGAATAGTAGGTCTCATGGCGTCTATGTCCAAGGTGATTTCTTTGGGCCCAAGGGGAATGGGAGGGTCATCAGCTCGATTGGCACATATCAGCTCGAGCTGATGGCAGTATTTCTGGCCCTGAAATACTTCCTCAGACATCTGAGAGGCTGCCATGTCCTTATGCGGGTAGACAACACAGCAGCAGTCTCCTATATAAACCATCAAGGAGGTCTACGTTCTCGGCACCTGAATTTGCTGGCACGTCAGATTCTACTTTGGGCCTAGGGCAAGCTCCTGTCACTCAGGGCAGTTAACATCCCTGGACGCCTAAATGTGGGAGCAGATTTTCTGTCCAGACAAAACATACCGAGGGGCGAGTGGAAACTCCACCCCGAGGTAGGAAAGCAAATTTGGGAAAGATTTTACAGAGCAGAAGTGGACCTCTTCACCTCTCAAGAGACTGCGCAATGTCCCCTCTACTTCTGTCTGAGTCACCCAGCCCCCCTGTGTCTGGACGCGATGGCACATACATGGCCAGAATGTGTCTGTATGTGTTTCCCTCGGTTTCTCTGCTCTCGGGAGTCTTGACCCCTCGCTGGCCAAACAGGATTTGGTTCTCAGAGATGATATCTCTCCTCGACGGCTCGCCTTGGGCGATTCCAGACAGGAGGGACCTTCTGTCTCAGGCACAGGGTACGATATTTCATCCCCGGCCCGAACTGTGTAAACTTCATGTTTGGCCCCTGAAGGGTACCAACTGAGGGACACAGGGCTGTCACCTGAGGTTATCGAGACCATTCTTAGTGCTAGAGCTCCCTCTATCAGATGAATCTACACCAATAAATGGGGTGTCTTCGAAAAGTGGTGCAGTTCACATAGTGCAGATCCTGTCAACTGCCAAATTGTTTCAGTTCTGGACTTTCTGCAGGAAAAACTGTCAGCAGGCATATGCCCGGCTACTCTCAGGGTTTGTGTGGCCACCATTTCAGCTTGCCACGCCTTGATGGACAGGGTGCCTTTGGGGAGGCATCCTCTACTTGCTTGCTTCATTCGTGGTGCCATGTGACTGGGGCCTCCTGTTAGGACCAGACCTCCTTCATGGGACTTAGCAATAGTCCTGGAGGGTCTGGTTGAGACCCCCTTTGAACCTCTAGAATCAGTGTCTGACAGACTTCTGACTCTCAAGATGGTCTTTCTTATGGCGATTACCTCTCTTAAGAGGATTGGGGATCTACAGGCTCTGTCTATTTTGCCGGCCTGTTTAGAATTTGCCCCAGGTATGGCCAAAGCTATTCTGCATCCTCATCCTGACTACCTTCCTAAGGTGCCTTTTTCGACACTACATCCTGTCACTCTGGAAGACTTCTGCTCCCCACCGTTTTTAACGCCGGAGCAGGAAAGACTTCACGGACTCTGCCCAGTCCATGCCCTTCAGGCTTATGTCCACCGCACTAGCAGTGGTGTAAGTCAGGGAAATTATTTGTCTGCTATGGGCGCCGCAACAGGGGGGCGGCCGCTACCAAGCAGACTGTCACATTGGGTGAGGGATGCTATTGCCCTGGCCTAAGAGGCACGCAGTCAAGATTCGCCAGTAGGTGTCAGGGCTCACTCCACCAGAGGGGTCGCCTCCTCTAAAGCCTTGGCTAGAGGGGTCCCTCTGCAGCAGGTTTGTGATGCGGCAGGCTGGTCCTCTCCGCACACATTCATCAGATTTTATATAGTTTGGATGTTCATGCTACTCCGGGCTCTTACGTCCTTAAGTCGACATTTCAAGCTCATGCCTGAACAAGTTTGTGATGTGGCAGGCTGGTCCTCTCCGTGCACATTCATCATTTTTTATGGCAGGCTCATGCCTGAACAAGTTTGTGATGCGGCAGGCTGGTCCTCTCCACACACGTTCATCGAACTTTATGGGTTAGATGTTTCTGCTACTCTGGACTCTTACGTCCTTGAGTCGACATCTCACACTCATGTCTGAACAAGTTTGTGATGCGGCAGGCTGGTCCTCTCCGCACACATTCGTCAAAATGTATGGTTTAGATGTTTATGCTACTCCGGGCTCTTATGTCCTTGAGTTGACATCTCAAGCTCATGTCTGAGACCTCTCGCGTTTTTGTGAGCACACTTCACAACCATAGGGGTCCGGACAGCCCCAGTGCGGCGCCGTGGGTATTGCGTTCCCAAAAGCGCTTAGCAAAGCACAGCATCATAGTGAAGCTTTTTGTAAAGGGAACGTCTCTGGTTACATGTGTAACCCATGTTCCCTGAAAAAAGCGGAACAAGATGCTGCGCTTGCTGTACTGGGACGTCCCAGGACTGCTCTTCAGAAAAAGATATCTGACGACACGCTGGTGACGCCTCTATTTTATAGCCTGGCCACAGGTGCATCTAATGATCTCACCAGCCGAGGCTATAAATTCCGGTCACTGTTCATTGACGTGTTACACACATATTCACAGCTGGTCACAATGCAGGATTGTTCCCATAAGCGCTTAGCAAAGCGCAGCATCTCGTTCCGCTTTTTTCAGGGAACAAGGGTTACACATGTAACCCGAGACGTTTTATCATATTGTAGCTGCTGTTTATAAAAGCAAAAAGACACAAGTCTGGGTGATACAGTGATTTTAACAAGACTGAGGGGGTTTGTGCTTTGCTAATTTCTGGTACATTTACACTATTACCAACAATTTTAAATCTTCCTTATTAAATGCTCATTTTCCGTACAGTTACTTTACAATTTCAAAGCTTTATTATTAAATGCTTATTTTTTGTACAGTTGCACTATTTTGACAATCTCAATGTTTTATTGTTAAAAGCTTATTTTCAATACAGTAACCATATTATTCACAATATCAAAGCTTTATTATTAAATTCTCATTTTCAGAAGTTACTCTAGTATGCACAATTTCAAAGCTTTATTATTAAATGCTAATTTCAGTACAGTTTCACTATGATTGAAGATTTAAATCTTTATTAAATCACATACATTTTTCAGTACAGTTAAACTATGATTAAAAATGTAAATTTTAAGTAGAGTAAGACTATGCTTCACTGCATGGTTCAAATAGCAATGTGTCAAGAGATTGAGAGAAAACATTATCTGGCATTGCTCTGTGTGAAATGAAGTCATCTGGGAAAACAAGGGAAGGATGAACAGCAAGGCTCTGCAGAGGTCTTCAGCTCTTTTGTGTAGGCTGACATTTGATATTTTGAAACACAAAATATCCAGCATAAAATTAAGTGCATACTTTTAGACTTGCAGAATTTACATTTCCCTAAAGTAGTTCAGAATGTAAATTAAATGTTTGCAAGCTCTAAAATATTTGTTAGACAACACAGCTCAGTAGATTTCATGCAAAGAAAACATTTTATTTATCTTATAAAAAAACTATTCTTGTAGAGATTTGTAGAATGTTATTCATCTTCTGAAAACATTTCCAGTATATATTCATAGAATGCTCAGAGGAGCGGTCTGGGTTTGCTGTTGATTTTGAGCAAAAACAAGAGATCAATTTTTACTAGACAGAATTTGCATTAACCCTCAAACAAGAGGACTCAGAAAGGTCAGGAAAGATGAGGTAAAACTAGAAAATTGGAACTGAAAATGTAAAAACTTCCACTTCTCAGTCAGATGACAAATGAATACTTTTTAATGTTAATGGGATGAGAAGAGGGAAGTGATGCAAGCGGGAAGAGCGAGTAAATCACATTTTAAAGGCCACCTAAGCCATTTATTAATAGGGAGTATTACTTCTAGAACTGCACTAGGGGTCTACTCATTAAATATACAACATTCATTAAACAAATGAGGCGAATGCTCTCATGGTACAAATACAAACCCAAAGTCCAAGTAAAGTGACAAAGATGCTCTGCCTCTTTATTCATCTTTGAATCATAGACTTTTGTCTTCTTTAAAGACCCCGTGAAATGGCTTGACAAGCACCCTTTTCTTTCCTTTGTTGATGCAATTCTTAATGAAACAGGAAGTTGAGGCTGCTTTTGTTTACTTCACGACTAGCATTATTATTCTAGAGAGCACGTTATTAAATAAAATCTGTGTAGTGTAAGATAAGTTATGAATATTAAGCTAAGCTAAGCTTAGCTGGTTGGCTAGTCATAGCTGGTCTCCCAGACTGGTCAGTTAGCAGGTTTTAAAGAAGCTTTGTTCAAGTTTCAGGTAGTAAGACTGGGAGACCAGCTTAAACCAGCTTAAATGTGTATATCTGTTACTGTTAAAGATTGTTTGTGAAAGTTTCCATTATAGCACAGGTACATCTACCAGACGTCTATTTGACGTGTGTGTTTACATCTAAATAGTGTCTTTTTAATGTTGTTTGCTCACCTGCAATACATCAATAAGATGTATGTCAATAAGTATGTCTCGGATATAAATAAGACATTCACCAGATGTTTATGAGATGTTCATGGTTTAGAATGTTTGTAAATCTGGTCTTTTTAAGATTTTTAGCAAATTCTGATGCTTTCCAGATGAAAAGATCTAAAATAGACATCTCGGAGATGTACAAGTGGTATCTGGGTAAGGAGTACACTAGCATATACAGTAAATGTTTTCAAAGCACACAAATATTACCTAAAAGCCTTAAAACTCCCAATTTCTAAGGATCTTTCAAATCCCAGCTGGAGAGTAGAAGTTTATTAAACACACTAACTCTCTGGGATCAACAAAGCACTGAGAACCGCCTCACACCACCGAGACATATTTGATGGTATTGAGGTTTTGCTTCACTAACTACTCATCAGAGCTGACCTAGTGCAGTCAGGGATCCATAGTGAGATCACTCAGATACAAAGTGAAGAAAAAAAGGCAGTCTACCAGAACAAAAAAGGTATGGCCGTCTAGCCTGATGTCTCTTTAAAACCAACAAATTTACTGTCTGCTCCATCATGTAATACAAGCTTGTCCTAAATACTTCATCAAAACATACATTGAAGAATGATGAGACTGTTTTACCTTGAGAGAGGGTCCACTGATTAAGCTTCACATGGTACATAATGGACCGCAGCTTCCAGTGCTGAACCAAGGGGTAACCAGTAACCTCACTGTAGTTTACCATACCTATAATGTAAAAACATAGAGTATGTGAAAAAGACAAAGTTATTTTTTAAAAACAAAATATATTATTACAAATGCAATTTAGTTACACTAACTTGTATGCAGTGGCCCCAAAAAGTATTTGGTCACATTTAAAAAGCCTTAAAATTGCATTAGAAATGTATGTATAAATACAGTTCATACAGGTGTCCTTGCAGAGTAATCTTATGGATAGTTAATCACATTATCTATGGATAATGTTACACTAAACAGAAAGTGTAACAATAGTATTGGTCTTCATATTGAACAGTTTATCAATTGTTTTATAATTTCAAACATAAATAACTTATTTTTGTGAAGTGTATTGCTTGAAAAGTGTGCAAGTGCCATTTGGTTTGATATTTTGTTATATTTTGCAATGACATTCAAACATTTTTAAGTGTGTCTTAAGTTCAAATACATTTTGGGGTCACTGCATTTATGATGATAGCTGCAACGTAGACCAGATCCTCTTTGTGCTGGGTTGACAGTTGACACAGAGTAAATGCATGACTGTGAATCCCTTAATACACAGACAATCCCAGTCTGAAATGATTTTTGAAATAGTGTTTGCTAATCCTAACCTTGTTCAATTGGGTACATTCTCTACTTCTCATGAGCACATGACATCAGGGCAGTCAAGTACCATACCCTGATCTGATGTGGCTTGAAATTTACAGTATTTGGATTACACAGAATTAAATGAGCAGTAAAAGACAAACAGCGGCAGTTATCATTTGTCTGTCAGTGCAAAAATGTGCACTGTCCATAAAATGAAAGCACTGACTTGAAAATGAAAACTGACTATTGTTATCCATTTTTATCCATTGACTATAAATCACTCTTGATTATTTTAGTGGATGAAAAGAAAAATCCATAATACATATATATGAAAACCTTTGAAAATAAGTTTAATATCTTATGGAATTTTGCATCTCAAGTAAACACACCTTATTTAAAGTGTATTTAGATTTTCAAAATTCAAGATACAGGAATACAAGCTAATTAAATATATATTTTCTGAGAATAAGTATAAATATCAAACAATATTCATATATCAATAATAAATATATAATAATAATAATTTACTGTATAATAACTTAGCTTCTCAACTAAATGTATCTTGTTTAAGTGATCTCAATATATTTATATTAAAGCACTGACTTAAAATTAAAAAATTAAAAAGGATATTGATACAGTATACGTTTTTACACATTGACGATGGAATACCTTAAAGTAAATACAGTAAACTGATATTTCCTGATCTCTGTTCACTGATAGCTACAGTATATAAAAAGATATATCTAGAAAATTCAAACCATAGACAACAACATGGTATTGCTAAAAGACATAGCTCTGCAGATTTGTGTAAATTAAATCCATTGTGCTATTCTTCATTTATCATCCAACTCTCCTTAACATATGAGCCATCACTTTTCTACCCATGGCTACCCTGTGAGTTAAAATCTCACATATCGCCATATGTTTGAGCGGGCGGCATAATCAATCATCTCGTCTCCTATAGCAACTGTCAGCCACACCACGCCATCTAGGGAATACACAGCTATGTATCAATTTAATCCCACCTTCATATATAGCACATCTGGACGATCACACAAACCAAAGCATATCCTGTCTGCACCATGCAGGCTGGGTATACAAGCATATTGCTTTCCAAAACAGATCTGACATCTCTTTTAAAACCCAAACCAATGTTCTGTTGTACAAATAAATCTCTCTTGACATTAACATGGATTTGCTTTGACAAATCATTTTAGACTAGTGCTAACATTTCAGTGATGGATTTTCAATAATGAATTCATAATATCTGTAAGCTGTTGATAGCAGGGATTCCATTATAAACAGAGGACAGGTGGTGAAGACAACAGCACTACATCATCTGCTCTAAGCCTTCAGTTTTAATGAGTGGTACTTTCTCAAATTCTTAAAGGAGCAGTTGAGCCAAATATTTTTAATTTGTCATCATTTACTCACCCTCATGCCATTCTGACCACGTCTTATTTTCAGTCTGTCATAACACATAAAAGGTGAACTTTTTAAGAACATCCTGGCCACTGTTTTCCATATAATGAAAGTGAATGAGGAATGGGACTGTCATGCTCCAATATCACTAAAAAAGCATCATGAAAGTATCATAAAATGGTCCATATGGGTTTCTTCCGAATCTACAAAATACAATTCCTGTGTGAGAGGAATTGACCGAAATGTAAGTTGTTATTCACAGACATCCTGCCTAGCTCTCCTTGGCACATTCATGAAAGTACATAAGTGAAGTAGCGATGTGAGGTTGATCCAGTTCACAAAACTTGTCTGAATGATTTATTCACGAAAGGGACTGATCCAGATTCTCAAGTTCAACTCACAGACTCACTGATACAGTTGCAGCGGTTAACACCCACTGAAGGTTAAGATTATCAATGAATAAAAAATAACACTTGGAATATAGCACACAAGTCATATGGACCACTTTTATGAAACTTCTATAGTGATTTTCAAAAATACTTTTATGGATACTTTCAAAAATGACACTTTTGTGTTCTACGGAACAAAGTCATACAGTACAGGTTTGGAACAACATGAGGTGAATTGTTTTGTTGGTTGAACTATGCCTTTAATGAGAAAGTAAAACTGTTGAACAAATAGCTTTATTCCTGTATGCATGCTCCCTTGTTCTCTAGGGCAGGCAGCTTTCTGACACTGAGCACAAATGTGATGAATAAGCTTCTAAATACGCTGCTCATGCACTAACCTCACCTTGTGCAGTTCCCACTTAAACCATCTAAAAGGGGGAAACTGTGCGTGCCCCTGTAGAGTGTGTCAGTGTCAGTGGGATGCATGTCAGAGTTTGGATAAATAATAACAAGCATCAAGCTTGTTTCTATGCTAAAACCATCCGCTTTAGAGGGCCATGTCTCCTTTTTACCCCATGGGCACCTTGCTCTCATTGTCTGACAGAATGATTAATTTGACTGAACTTCACATCACAAACACAAGTTCAGAGGCTGGAGTCATCTCTGCCATTCTGCTGTGTGCCTTTGGGTGGTGGCATCATTAGCAAGGAATGATCAGGCAAGCAGGCAGACAATCAGGGCCAATGCTACGATTTGAATATCAAAGTGAGTACAAAAGACAACCCTAAAATAAACAAACACCCGTTTACATCAGTATGCAAGGGCTTAAAAAATGTACACACATATGCAGACTGCCAGACATACAGTGCCATTCAAAATCTGAGCCTACTTGAGAAAAATATTAAAGAAATATTAAGCTCAATTAACAACATTTCTGGAATATTATTGATTTCCACAAAAACTATTCTGGTTACAGTAAGGTACTTACATGTTAATTGGGGCAGTCCATAAACATTTAAATACACATTGTTTAAGATGAAAAGAGTATTCATGTTAACCTAATTTTACTGTGATAAAATCATTATTAACCTTATCTGTGTAAAGTTATGCACCATATTACAAAAAACTCTGTAATTGTGGCATTTGAATAAAAAGAATAAAAATAAAGTATAGGACAAGAGAACATTTTAATATCAAATTGCATGCTGTCAATGCTCTGAACAGTAGGGAGACAGCCCATAACTCACTTATGCATGGCCAAATACTCTATTTAGAATCCTCTCGCTGGGAGATTCATAGCAACATCCACTGGTGGCAGCCATCGTATGGCTCATGTAACCCTATTAACAGCTGTGCCCTGTGTTCTATTTCACTCATGGATGAGCTGAAGAATGGATGACTACAGGGGAAATGATAGAACATTGGGACTTACAGTATGTCAGACTTCAACAGGCTTATCTAATAGAGGGTTACTGGTAAAGCTGTGAAGATGACATATTCTCAATGCACTCATAAGATACTTTGAAAATAGTCTATTAACCAAAAAAAAGAAAAGTATTTTATTTGGCAAAATATAAAATAACTGATTGTAATAAAGTCAATAATAATAATAATAATAATAATAATAATAATAATAATAATATGACAAAGTTGTAAACTTGGCAATAACTTAAAATATTCGAAAAAGTTAGTATTTTAATGTTCAAAAATTAGCCTCCATTCACTTCCATTGTAAGTGCCTCACTATAACCCAGATTTTTGCTTTTTTTAAAGGAAAGGAGGGGCAAGTCAAAATAAATTTAGTATTCAATATTATGCCACAAATGCTGCCAATTGAGCTTAACTTGTATAAAACCCAGAATATTCCTTTACAGTTCTCAATTTTAATTAAACAAAAAAACTGTTAGAAATTCTGCACACTGTGCCAATTTGCTTGATAAACTTAATACCTTTTTCAGATTAAAAAGGCACTTAGACCTATCAATTTTACAGCAGCCAAACGATTGTCCTTATCTGAAATGACAGCTTGTACTGTATGCTATAGTTTGCTGTGTGGTCAAATATGTTATGATCAGGTCTTGTAAGTATATGAAAATACAAGTATATTTCAGTGATACTTTATTAAATCTACTTATTGTAGATTTAATAAAGTATCTTGTATAAAACCTCAAGATGGCGCCGAGTATGGCTGCTGCGTTGCGAGCTCCGTTACAACACTGCGGTTTATTGTTTGTTTTGTTTACAGTTCTTTGTTTTTTTTGTCTTGGATGTTGTCTGCCTTATTGTTTATGACAGCCAAACGCTTTTGGACATTGGTTCTACAATTTCACATCGAAAACCGGACTTCAAATTCCTTAATGCCGAGGACACGCCGGCGGAGCCATTTGTCTGGGCTGCCCGGCCGCGGAAACGTAGAAGGAAAAGAGGAAAACGAGCCGGCGTTCTCATCAGAGTAAGACGTTGTGCAAATTGACCCCCGCTACCCAGTATACTACTGGCAAATGTTCAGTCTCTGGACAACAAGCTCTGCGAGCTGAGAGCGCGGATCTCTTTCCAACGAGAGACGAGAGATTGCTGTTTTATCTGCCTTACAGAAACCTGGCTGGCTGCGGAGATTCCAGACTCGGCCATCGAAATCACAGGCTTTTCCGTGCACCGAGTGGACAGAGCGAAAGACCTCTCTGGTAAAAGCAGAGGTGGTGGTGTATGTTTTATGAGCAACAAATCATGGTGTGATCAGAGGAACGTACATTTCATCAAGTCTTTCTGCTCTCCTGATCTGGAATATCTCATGCTTCTGTGTCGACCATTCTGGCTGCCGAGGGAATTCACAGCGGTCATCATCACAGCTGTGTACATCCCCCCACAAGCCGACACAGACCTGGCACTCAGGGAACTGTATGGGAGTATAAGTGAGCAGGAAACCACGCACCCTGAGGCTGCGTTCATTGTTACCGGGGACTTTAACAAAGCCAACTTCAAAACAATCGCTCCAAAATACCACCAACACATAAAGTTCAACACACGAGGGGACCGGGGTTTAGATCATTGTTACTCTCCTTTCCAGGATGGCTACAAATCCATCCCCCGCCCCCCACTTGGCAAATCGGACCACACTTCCATTCTGCTTTTGCCCGCTTACAAGCAGAAGCTGAAACGGGAAGCACCCACCCTCAGAACGATCCAGTGCTGGTCGGACCAATCAGATTCTGCGCCACAAGACTGTTTTGATCACGCGGACTGGGAGATGTTCCGGTCCGCCTCTGATGACGACATCGAGGTTTACGCTGACAGCGTAACGTGTTTCATCAGGAAGTGCGTAGAGGATGCTGTTCCGACCAAAACAATATGGATATACCCAACCAGAAACCATGGGTTAACGGCGAGGTTCGCGCGGCACTCAATGCGCGGTCCTCCGCTTTTAATTCTTCTAACACGGAGGAGCGTAAACAAGCCAGTTATGCCCTCCGTAACACCATCAGTGAAGCCAAACGCCAGTACAGGCACAAACTTGAAGGTCAATTCAACACCACTGACTCTAGAAGCATGTGGCAGGGAATTAAACCATCACGGACTACAAACGGAATAAAGACTCCGCTGTGAACACCGCTGCATCTCTCCCGGACGAACTTAATACATTTTATGCTTGTTTTGAGGACAATAACACCGCCCTCGCGGAGAAAGCACTCGCTGCTGACGCTACAGAGGTTGATTCACTCTCCGTCTCTGTTGTGGATGTAACCCGATCCTTCCGACGGGTGAACATCCGTAAAGCCGCGGGTCCAGACAGCATTCCGGGCCGCGTCATCAGAGCTTGCGCGAATCAACTGGCTGGTGTTTTTACGGACATTTTCAATCTGTCCCTCTCCCTGTCTGTAGTCCCCACATGCTTCAAAACATCAACCATTGTGCCTGTACCGAAGCAAGCCACAATCACTTGCTTAAATGACTGGCGTCCTGTTGCTCTGACCCCCATCATCAGCAAATGCTTTGAAAGGTTAATCAGAGATTACATCTGCTCTGTTCTGCCCCCCTCTTTGGACCCATTGCAGTTTGTCTACCGCAACAACCGCTCCACTGATGATGCCATTGCATCTACACTACACACTGCTCTCTCCCATCTGGAAAAAAGGAACACATATGTGAGAATGCTGTTTGTAGACTACAGCTCAGCATTCAACACCATAGTGCCCTCCAAGCTTGATATGAAACTCCGGGTTCTGGGCTTAAACGGCTCGCTGTGCAGCTGGATCCTGGATTTCCTGTCAGGCAGACGTCAGGTGGTTAGAATGGGCAGCAACATCTCCTCATCACTGACCCTCAACACTGGAGCCCGCAGGGCTGTGTTCTCAGCCCCCTACTGTATTCCCTATACACGCATGACTGTGTGGCAACACATAGCTCCAATGCCATCATTAAGTTTGCTGAAGATACGACGGTGGTAGGTCTGATCACTGACAATGATGAAAGAGCCTACAGAGAGGAGGTGCACACTCTGACACGCTGGTGTCAGGAGCACAACCTCTCCCTCAACGTCAGTAAAACCAAGGAGCTTGTGGTGGATTTCAGGAGGAAAGACAGAGAACACAGCCCCATCACCATCAATGGAGCACCGGTAGAGAGAGTCAGCAGTTTCAAGTTCCTCGGTGTCCACATCACTGAAGAACTCACATGGTCCGTCCACACTGAGGCCGTTGTGAAGAAGGCTCACCAGCGTCCTGATTGGCTGCATCACTGCCTGGTACGGCAATAGCACTGCTAACAACTGCAAAGCCCTGCAAAGGGTGGTGCGAACTGCCAGAAACATCATCGGAGGTGAGCTTCCCTCCCTCCAGGACATATACACAAGGCGGTGTGTGAAAAAAGCTCGGAGGATCATCAGAGACTCCAGCCACCCGAGTCATGGGCTGTTCTCACTGCTACCATCAGGCAGGCGGTATCGCAGCATCAGGACCTGCACCAGCCGACTACATGACAGCTTCTTTCCCCAAGCAGTCAGACTGTTGAACACTTGATCTATCACGATCAATAATTAGCACTGCACTTTATTCATCTATAATCTCACACTGGACTGTCAACATATTCTCCTCAATATACTACTTCATATATATTTATATATTTCATATACTCCTTATTGTATTGTATATTGTGTATTGTATATTGTGTGTATTGTTTACTGTACATTGTATATAATTATTGTGTTGTGTAAGTATGTGTACATTTGATTTGTAAATTGTTTTGTGTAAGTATGTTGTTTATTGTAATTGGTATATGTCTCGTCAATGTCATGACTGCTATGTTGCTCGGAACTGCACAGAAGAATTTCACCTACTGTTGCACTTGTGTACATGGTAGTGTGACAATAAAGTGATCTGATTTTTGATTTGATTATTGACATTTATGAGTCAGATTTTGTCTGACATTTGCTGCCCATCACATTTGCATACATGAAGGACATACATATGAGAACATTCTCTAATTGAGTTAAAAGAGTCATGCAAACAAATTAACATTGCAAACAATTTGGCCAACAGCACACTGTCAATCAAGGGGATCTATCTGTTCCAAATATAGCCACCCGAGGAAGGGACACTTCTTAAAAGAGCAAGGTGACACACTTTCTCTCTCAGACATACTGAGGGAGGTCTCTATCCAGACATCTTGAGCAGATAGCTGCCTCTGTGCTTTACTGGTCACAGGGCCATATGCTGCCATTTTAATTGAGAGGGACTTTGGGAGAGGGACTATGTGCTGTATAATGAATCAGTGACACTCAGGCTCATGTCAGTGATCAACATGAGATCTTCAAACCAGCAAGACCGCAGGGAGAGTGGATGTTTGACACCAGTACTGGTGTCTATTTCCTTAATAACAAGTGCAAGTACAAGACTGACGCTTATTGACGTGCACATTCAGTAAATATCCCTGCTATTATTTATTTATTTATATTTAATCCATTGATTATAATAATCTAAACTGTTAAGCAACCACATACTGCCGATTTACTGACGAGCACCATCCCCATCATACATTTTCGCATCAATTCCACATTGATCAAATTTACATAAAGCACTACTGAAAGCTTTATATAGCAATCTCTGATACACAAGTTCTGGTCCAGTGGAAACTAAGAATTAATGAGGTGTGATTGTGAGTGTGATTCAGATGTTGCATTTTCACTAAATGTTTTTTTTTTCTCAATCAATATTTAGGTTAAGGGGGTAGGGTTAAAGGGATAGTTCACCCAAAAAATGAAAATACTCTCATCATTTACTTTCATGCCATCACAGATGTAATTGGCTTTATTTCTTCTGCTGAACACAAACAAAGATATTTAGAAGAATATCTCAACTCTGTAGGTCCTTTCAATGCAAGTGAATGGTGACAGACCTTTTTCCAGTAAAAAAGGACTTCAATATTGTTCTGTTTCTCACCCACATTTATTATAAAGCTTCTGAAGACATACATTTTTTTAGAATTACAATTTTTGGGTGGACTATCCCTTTTATGCATTACTAGTTGACTGTATTTCATCATTTGCAACTAAAAATACCACTCACTTTTGGCATAACTCGGTGGACATTTCACCCGGAAACTGGAGCTCACACGTGACCATGCATTCAACAACACTTCTAGTTCGGGCCACTGTGGGGCAATGATTCCAATTTTGGAAAGCACAGAACGATTTCAGAAGCAGAGCTGTTAACCTATTGTCGCCAAATTCACAGTGTGATCATTCTGCATTGAAACACAAGAGTTGATTCTTGACGACATGTCAATACACAACATGGATTAAGTACTTCAGGTAATTTTTACACTGATCTGCACAGAACAGGAAAAATAACTGGTTTGTTGTTGTTTTTTTCTTCTTTCGGTATTCACTTCCCATTGCCTTGCTCTCCTTTTACGCTCTGTTGCTCTCTTGTAGTTTCA
The DNA here is from genome assembly GCF_025860055.1 of Xyrauchen texanus. Lineage (NCBI taxonomy): Eukaryota > Metazoa > Chordata > Actinopteri > Cypriniformes > Catostomidae > Xyrauchen > Xyrauchen texanus. The sequence continues at coordinate 32,309,260 of NC_068284.1, read as the reverse complement.
TTGGCTGGTATTCACTGCTCCTCTCTCACTTGCCTAGAGCGTGCACACACTTGACAGCATTTTCCACACTAGAAGATCATCAGTGATGGGCACATGCTACATATTTGCTATGACCAAGGGCTATTTTGCAGACTGGTTGCAAACTTAAACATCAAAGGGCAACCAACTAGCATGGTACTAAGTAACTGACTTAACTAGACAGGAACCTACACATAAAAACATACAATAAGTTCCTTCTTAATTCAGTCATCGCCATTGTATCTTGAGTAACTTTTTGGGGGAAAAAAATATTTTACTGCACAGTAAAAAAAAGAATAGTTTCTTCATGCAATACCTTCATTTAACACCAAGACAAGCGGATATTTGAAGATTAAAAATGCAGCCCCAATTTAATATAGCACGCTTCGGTAAGTTTTAGCTCTAATGATAACACAGGCTTTTATGTGACATGGTGATGGTCATTTTCAGGGTGATTCTGTAAATATGGGCTCTTGTCCCACATCATTTAACCCGTGCCCTCAAAGGTGTATTGGAAACTATCGCAACTACTTCAGGCTAATTAACTGTATAAATCGTATCGGTTACCTAACGTAACCTCGGTTCTCTCTAGATGAGGGAACGAGTATTGCGTAAGCTAGCTTACGCTACGGGAAAGATTCATCTTTTCTGAGATATTGAAGCCAAAAAATTATCCTTAATTTTTGTATCCATTGTCAACGCAGTGCGACAGCTGCAGACCTTGAGCGGGCTAGCTAGCGAGCTCATAGGTTGCTCTGCGGCAACTGCTGCAGCCTATAGACGAGCTTGGGCGAACTCGCATCCAATGAGAGGCGTCCGCGCTCACTGCAACAAAGCCCGCCAAAATGGGCGTGACTAGAGTGCATATAAGCGTAGTTCAGTAGGCTGGAACCCTGGTTTTCATTGACTGAAGCGAAAAGTCGCCGCGTGGCGCGAAGCACGGCGGCTACGCAATACTCGTTCCTCATCTAGAGAGAACCGAGGTTACGTTAGGTAACCGATACGTTCTCTTCACGAGAGGTTCTCTCGTATGCGTAAGCTAGCTTACGCTCACGGGACCCATTGTCAACGCCGTCGTGCTCAAGCATCCACTATATGAGCCCCAGGGAATTAAGGGGGACCGGGGAGCCCTTATGAGTGGGGAAATAATATTTGGCCGGCAAGAATGCGGGTCATTGATTGTGTAATACATAAGCACATAGTGGGAAGGGAGCGACAGAGCGGCGGTGCCGGTCTGTGTGGAATGTGTCCCATCAGTGCAGCTCACCAGGGGAGCTGTAGCGTATTAAACCGCTAGTAGTTTTGCCTGCAGAGCGGGCACTTCAATATTGTAAAATCTGACAAAGGTGGAGGGAAGTCCATCCCGCTGCCACACATATGTCGTGAATGGAAATCCCGCTGGACCATGCCCACGAGGATGCCATGTCTCTAGTGGAGTGAGCCCTAATGCCCAACGGGCATGGCAGGTCTTTTGACGCCGTATGCAGCAGCAATAGCGTCCACTATCCATCTAGATAGTGTCTGTTTCGAGCGGCGAGACCTTTGGTGCGCCCTCGAATGAAACGAAAGCTGCTCAGAGCGTCTGAAAGCGGCGGGCGCGCAGTATACAATCTCAGTGCTCTGACCGGGCAAAGGAGATTGGCGTCGCGTTCAGCTATCGGTGCTGGCAGCGCCGATAGGAAATGACCTGTGCTCTGAAAGGAGTACCGATCACCTTGGGAACATAGCCGTGTCTAGGCTTTAAAATGACCTTGGAGTCACTTGGTCCAAACTCAAGACACGCATGGCTGACAGACAGCGTGAAGGTCTCCCACACGTTTGACTGATGACAGGGCAGTCAGAAAAACGGTTTTGAGTGAAAGGTATTTCAAATCCACGGATTGAAGTGGTTCGAAAGGGGGCTTTCATAGTTTCGAGAACTATAGAAAGATCCCAGATAGGAACCGATGGAGGTGCGGGGGTTCATCCTTCTAGCTCCCTGAGGAAGCGGATGACCAGCTCGTTTTTACCCCATGACTGGCCGTGCAGGGGTTCAGCTGAGCGCCGCAGCGGCCGCCACATACACTTTCGGCGTGGATGGGGATCTGCCCTTATCCAGCAGCTCTTGTAGAAATACTGAGCAGCGACGACACCCCACATGTCCAGCGGGTCCAGGTCTCGGTCGGTGCACCATTTTGAGAACACAGACCATTTTGGCGCATAGAGTCTTCTCGTGGAAGGGGCTCTAGCGTGTATGATGGTGTTTATTACTCCTTCTGGCAGAGCGACGGGTAGTCGTTGATCACCACGCATGCAGCCCAGCGCTCTGGGTGGGGATGCCAGATTGTGCCGCTGAGCTTGAGAGAGGAAATCTGCTCTCACTGGGATGGGCCGCGGCTGTCAGTGACAGCTGCGTAAGCTCCGGGAACCATGTCTGATTCTCCCAGCGGGGCTATGAGGAGCACCGAGTGGCGCGTTTCCTGATCCTCTGCATTACCTGTGGCAATAGCGAGGCGGGAGGGAAGGCGTAAGCGAGCGTCTGGGCCAGTCCTGGGCCAGCGGCGTCCTCGCTTCGAGAAAAATATTGGGCAGTGAGAGTTCTCTTTGGGCGCTAAAGAGGTTTATCTCCGCTCTGCCGAATAGGTGCCATAGCGTCTGGACTGTTTGAGCGTGCAGGGACCATTCCCTGGGGAATATTGTCTCTGGACAGTCTGTCGGGCCGTCGTTCAGGTGGCCTGGCACGTGCGTCGCCCTCAGCGGCGCAGGTGGCACTGGGACCAACTCAGTATGCGTTTAGGTCAGATGGAAGAGGTTCCTGGATCTGACACCGCCCTGGCGGTTTAGGTAGGATACCACAGATCTGTTGTCGAGCGGACCAGGGCGTGGTGACCCTGAATGACGGGAGAAAGCGCCGCGGCGTGCTCGACCGCTATCATTTCCAGACAATTTATGTGAAGGAGCTTTTCCTGAACTGACCATAGGCGAAACCGGAGAGCCCTGCGCGGACCGCGCCCCAACCCGTGTTGGGCGCATCTGTCGAGATGACTTTTCGGCGAGATACAGCTCCCATTGTCACTCCCGCTGATACCATTCGGCCACTGTCCAGGGCTGCAGAGCTGAAATACAGGTCTGAGTCACCTTGATGGGCTGGCGGCCTGTGGCCCAAGCCGGCGAGACAGCGGTGTTTAGCCAATGCTGAAGCGAGCGCATGTGCAGTAAACCCAGCTGAAGTACTGCTGCGGCTGAGGCCATGTAGCCTAGCACTCTCTGAAATTTCTTCAGAGGTGTGAGGCTGTTCATCTGAAATGGCCGGCTAGTAAGCTGCACACTGGCAGCTGTGTAGATAATGAGCCGTCATTGCCACTGAGTCTAGTTCTATTCCAAGGAAGGAAATTGCCTGACTGGGCTGTAGTGAGCTCTTGGTCCAATTGACTGCAAGGCCCAAACTGTTCAGATGACTGAGGAGAACTGTCCTGTGAGACAGAAGCTCCGTATGTGATTGTGCCAAAATCAGCCAATCGTCCAAATAGTTCAGAATTCGCAAACCCTGACTCCGCAGGGTGTGCGGCGCCGGCGTCCATGCGCTCGTGAAAGTACGAGGTGCTAAGGACAGGCCGAGCGGAAGGACGGTGTATTGATAAACCTGGCCGTCAAGGCTGAATCTCAAGAATGGCCTGTGACGGGATTTATCTGAATCTGAAAGTATGCATTTTTCAGATCGAGAGAAATAAACCAGTCCCCTAGGCACATCGCGAGGAGTTTGCTGGTTGTAAGCATTTTGAGCGGTCTTTTGCAAGCGCTTTGTTCAAAACCCTGAGATCTAATATTGGTCTGAGGCCGCCGTCTTTCTTGGGGACAAGAAAATAGCGGCTGTAAAACCCGACTCAGCTCAGGGGAGGCGGCACTCTCTATGGCCCTTTTGCACAGAAGGTTTGCTATTTCTGAGCGAAGCATGCACGCTGCTTCCGTGTTCAAAGTAGTTTCGAGCAGCTCTGAAGCAAGGAGGGCGGCGATCGAACTGTAGCAAATAGCCCTGTTTTATTGTGCTTAACACCCATTCGGATATCCCTGGAATATCTTCCCACGCTTTGAAGCGTAATGTTAGAGGGTGAATGGCCAAATCGCTCTGATTGCCGCACAGCAGCTGAACAGAATGTGTGGCGCTTACTGTGCTTATGCTGGACTGCTCGCAGACAGCATGGACGAAGCTGTTCTGTGAGTGACTTCCGATTGAGGTGAATGGGGAAAGAGTCACGTCTGTTAAGTGATGCGCAAGCATAGCCACGAGCACGGGACTTACATACAGAGAAGTGTTTGCTGGCCGTGTGACAGAGCGGGCAGAGAATGGTAGCGCCGCGTGATTCGTGGCGCATTTATTGACTCTAACACTCGAGTGGTTCAGTAACAGCTTTTGAGTGTGCTCTGATGGGGACACGGAGCGTGTAATGCTTGTGTGTAGAGGTGAACACTAGATTGTGGGCACATTTTCTACACATAAGGCTGGTCGTGTGACAGAGCGGCCAGAGAATGAGCGCGCGCGGATTAGGTGGGTGCGTTTATTAACCCTAACACTCGAGCGGGTCATAACGCTTTATGTGAGTGTGCTCTGATAGGGACACGGGGCGTGTAATGCTTGTGTGTAGGGGTGAACACTGAATTGTGGGCACATTTTCTACACATAAGGCTTTATTTTGGATCGCCGTGGAAGCGGCGTTTGAGTGCAGGCAAGCGGGTAATATCACCGGCTTGTTGGCTGCTGAATCCACCACTGCAGTAGCCTGAGAGAAGGGGACTGACAGAGCGTCATGGGACTTACATACAGCTGGCCGTGTGACAGAGCGGGCAGAGGAGAGCGCGAGCACGGGCTCGTGGTGGCGTTTATTAACTCTAACACTCGGCGGGTCGTAACAGCTTATGTGAGTGTGCTCTGATAGGGACACGGGATGTGTAATGCTTGTGTGTAGGGGTGAGCACTGGATTGTGGGCACATTTTCTACACATAAGGCATGTTTACTCTTTACAAGATTTCTTTGGGTCGCCGTGAAAGCGGCGTTTGAGTCTGAGCAAGCGGGTAGTATCACCGGCTTGTTGGCTGCTGAATCCACCACTGCAGTAGCCTGAGAGAAGGGGACTGACAGGGAGCGAAGCTTTGGCGGTGGTCCGGCCGTGGCGGGACTGAGCCGTCGTTTTCTCAACTAGCGCTAGGAGGACTCGGTTGCTCAGGTTTCAGTACAATCTTAGGCGAGGCCGCAGAGGCGGCGGTCTGCGGCGGCTGTCTGAGCGTCGAGGCGGCAGCCCTGTCGGCGCTGAGAAGTCTGGCTTGTTGAGCTGGAGCTGTGAAGAGGCTGCGTGCAGGAGGCTGGTCACGTGGGCGGCCTGCAGAGGAGCTAAGCGGACGAGGCAGAAAGAGATTCATGGCTGGGCTCGAAGCGGTCAACAATGCCACTCACAGCGGAACCGAAGAGACCGGACAGAGAGGCGTGGTGCGATCTGTCTGCATTCATGCCGTCTTACAGACAGAGCTGTTTCAGATCTGACTAGCGACTTCTCAGATCTGAAACAGCCTCTGTCTGTAAGACGGCCATGGAATGCAGAGCAGATGCGGCTTGGCGGCGGCGGTATAGAGCGGCCAACACAGGCGGAAGTAGTTCTGCAGGCCTTAGGCGGGAGCACCAGCTTAGACAGCCATCTCGCGAGGCGGGCAAAGGTCGTGGCGTGGAGTCTGTTGGGAGCCTGCTCAGGGGCGGTGACCACTCGAGCCGAGGCGGTCGGCGGCCTGTGTGAGGAGGCGTTAGTTCCCCTTCGACTCGGCGCGGGTCCTGCTGGATTCCTGGGCGAGGAGGAGCGTGTGAGCCTGACCACTCCTCGCTGTCGAAGCCATGATGGAACAGCCCTTATCCTCCGCTTCTTCATCCGAGATGGCAGCAGAGCAGCCGCTGGCGGCAACCTGCGCGTCCGGGTGGGCGGGGAGGGTGAAAGCGATGCTTTCGAGGAGGGGCTCGGCGAGGCAATCGCTTCTACCACTGGTTCCGGCAGCCTTTGAGGCGGCGCTTTTTACTCTGCGGCTGAATGGAAAGCGGCGGCGGCCGATCCTGGCGCCGAGTCGAGCCGCAGGGTCGACATCGAAGCTCCTCGCAGAGATCGCATCCGCCTTCAGCGAGCGAGCTCTGCATGCCCCAGTCCCAGGCAGAGAGCGCCAGATGGCGTGGCGGTCTCCGGTGCTGAGAGGCGGCGGCATGAGCGCAAGTGGAGCGAGGCATCTTTAAAAAGACGCTCGTACTCTTTTGTGAAGTTCATAAGAACTAGCTTGCTTGAATAAAGGATCGTCGCCGGATGGCATAGCTCGCAGGACGGCTGAAGGTGGCAAAGGCGGCCGGCTTCTTCGGCGCTATCCACGCTTGCTTGATGCCCCTCGAGCGGCGACGGCTTCCAGTTCAGAGATGCGAAGAGCTTCACTGAAGAGATGAAAATCAGGGTTCCAGCCTACGAACTACGCTTATATGCACTCTAGTCACGCCCATTTTGGCGGGCTTTGTTGCAGTGGTGCGGACGCCTCTCATTGGATCGTGAGGTTAAGCCCAAGCTCGTCTATAGGCTGCAGCAGTTGCGCAGAGCAACCTATGAGCTCGCTAGCTAGCCCGCTCAAGGTCTGCAGCTGCCGCACTGCGTTGACAATGGATACAAAAATAAAGGATAATTTTTTGGCTTCAATATCTTACGCAATATGAGAGAACCTCTCGTAAGAGAACCATGTAAACATCCATGTTAAGTGTAAATGCCTTTTGCTTTGCCGATCGCGTTGACAACTGGAGTGCAAACAGACAGCATTTCTGTGCATGGAGGTTTTCAAACCTCTCTTCTTATTGACAAATTCATCCAGATCTGACAAGAGCCCTTAAAGTTCACATTCACACAGAAATGAAAATGTCATCATCATTCCATCCCAGCTATTTATGGCTTAATTTCTTCTGCAGAACACAAATGGCGATTTTTAGAATAATTTCTCAGCTCTTTTGGTCTGTATTATGCAAGTGAATTGGTGCCAACATTTTAAAGATAATAAAAAAAGAAATATTAAAAATAAAAAAGTCAGCATAAAAGTAATCCATAAAACTTTAATCCATATCTTCATAAGTAATATAATAGGTGTGGATGAGAAACAAATCACTTTCACATTCTTCTTGTGTTTTTAGTGATTTGTATCCTTCTCACATTAGTTTTAAGAACTTCTAGCAAAAAATGACTTAAATATTTATCTGTTTCTCACCCACGCCTATAATATCACTTCTGAAGATATGGATTTAACCACTGGAGTCGTATGGATTCCTGTATTTGCTTTTTGGTTCATACAAATTTTGGCACCCATTCACTTGCTTTGTACTGACATACAGAGCTGAAATATCATTCTAAAAATCTTAATTTGTGTTCTGCAGAAGAAAGGAAGTCATACACATCTGGGATGGCATGAGGGTGAGTAAATTATGAGAGAATTGTAATTTTGGGGTGAACAACCACTTTATAGTGATAGCTTAGCCATAATGTTATATTCTGTCATCCTTTCCCTACCCTTATGAGGTTCCAAACGTGTGACCTTCTGTATTCTGTGGAACCCAAAATATGTTAGACAGAATGTTAGGGACAGACAATCTCAGTCACCATTCACTTTCTATATATATATATATATATATATATATATATATATATATATATATATATATATATATATATATATATATATATATATATATAATATATATATTTTTATATATATACTTATCTATATATATATATACAGTATATACAGTTACTATTACCATTACTAATATTAACTCTATATTACATGTTTAATGTGTATTATGTAACGGAATGTAGGGAGTTAATGTCCATTATGTAATTTGTGAAAGTAACAAGTTAATCACTACTTGAGTACTCTCTAAATTGGATGCTTTCTTACTCTTACTCAAGTAATTATTTATGTTAACACTTTTACTTCTACTTGAGTAATTATTTTTTAAAGTAATTGCACTTTTACTTGACTACAGTTTTTGGCTACTCTACCTACCTCTGCTTGCATCTCCAGGTCCCTGTGGATGAGAGAGCGATGGGTGTTTGCATCAGCCACAAGCATATGAAAGGCCTCCCTTGAAGGCTTCAGGACTCATGCTGCGGCACCCACTGTATTAATTATCACATCTAATGTTGTCGGCTAATTAATTGACGTTTACAGCAGGAAATGGCTCCAGCAATTCTATGCAATTAATCAGTGTTAAAGAATAAATTAAACCCCAAATGTGATTACCATTGAGGACTGAGCCCAAAATTGAATTTTAATGTGGCTTCATTTTCCCCTCAGTCTATGCCACATTGAGTGCTGTTCTCAGCTGAAAAATGGACTTATTCCATATTTTTGTCAAAGAAAAAAAAAATATAGTGGTTATTTAGCGGCACCAAATTCATGTGAAAGCACAATACTGTAAGAGTATTGAGCGGCTTTAGCTATGTATGAAAATAATTGCTTTACTGATGTCACATGCTGGCTTGAGAAATGACTAAAAATTATCCCCTGAAGGTGTGACATCTTCCAATCCTAATTACTGACAGGACTAATAAAGTATTGATAGCATTGTAAAACTTTCCAATGTGAAGACAAAACCCTTGGGGAGCATCTATCATAAAAAACAAAAAAAACATGAGCTGTATTCTCTGGCAAGAAACAAATTATGCAACCAACCTTGAAAGCCATATTTCTTAATTTTTTTTTAATCATAAACATTAAGACATGCCAGTATATTGCATACTGTGTTTTCTGAATGTCTGTTCAGGAGACAGTCATGCTGGAGTTAAAATTAGGCTTGCTTGAGCATTAAGTGTCGTTTCAAATTCTGGCTTTCATATGTGGACATGTTAAAATGTCAATTGGTTTTATTAGTTAGCTGCAACATAATGATGCTAAAAGGCATAGCATATCTTATTCATTATGAAAATGTGTTTTCTTAATGTCTTGAATCACACTGAAGGCCTAGACTTGCACGGCCCGCCACTGCTCAAAATTTGTGAAATATTTAAAATTAACTTTTATGTTAATTAAAGAAAAAAAAAAGTTTAACATTTGATCCAATATATTAAGACATAGTGTACATCATGGGAACATGAAAATGTACTGTATAGTAGGAATGACTCAATAGACTTCAAAGAGTTTTCTCATTTGGTACATTCCAGAATTGGAGTACAATTTACTTGTTTAGTTCAAATTTTTTGTTATGTATTTTACCAAAAAAGAGGTGATAAACCTTCAGAAAAGTTTGGCATGAAATATACATTTTAAACTTTTTAAGAATACTGATGAAGGTGCAACCCTGTTACTTAAAAAAAGGTAAAAGGGTTGCACACTTATGCTAATATTAGCAATTTCTCAAGGAAAGATGCTAATTTGGGAATGAAATGTCAACGTCAAGAACATTTTGAAATAAGTACTCTTTTATACTGATAATATCAGTAGTTTAGACTTGTGAGTTGTTTGGATCGACAAGGCAACCAATGCTTAAAAGATCATACAAATAATGAAAAATTAAGAATAAAATTACTTTTCTTATGGTCATGCTGTTAGCAAATTTCTTGATGATGTAATTACCTGTTTGTCATGTGACCTATTGTTTTTCCATTTCCTTTATCAGGCTAGATTGGTTTCAGTAACAGGGTTGAGCACAAGAGGTGGGACACAACTTAAATGCAATATTTCTAATATTTAAAATAAATTAATAAATTAAAATGCTTTTATGATGTGTTTGATAAAAGACACTTTTATCAAACACATCATAAAAAAGAAAAATAATTGCACACATTTGAACTGTTATATTTGACATGCAATTTGGTCATTAACAAGATGGGACAAGGAAAAATAGCTATTTTAGGGCGGGTATGCTTGAATTCTCATAATTTTTTATATATATATATATTTTTTTTTTTGTCATTTATATTTATAATTTTAAGACGGCTTTACTATTTACAGCAATACATTGTTTTTTCAATATTATTAGCATCCTGAGCATTTCACTCCAATTCTGAAATGTCCCATTTCTTGTCCTTTCTGGGCCATCGTATTCTAGACAGCAGGGTTGTGGACTCGAATCTTATGACTTGGACTTGACTTGGACACGAGTCACAAATTTAATGATGTGCAACTCGACTCTACATAATCAAAAAAGACTTTTGACTTGACTTCGACAACAATGACTTGCGACTTGACAATGACTTGAGTCCTCTGACTTGGAAAGACTTGATACATTCTAATATCAAATATCAGAGTTGTACATTAAAAAATGTGCAGAAAATCAACAATTCATTTTACCCAATAAACAATACATTTGATTTTCAAATAATTTCCATGGTCCACATTCAACCAATCAGACAACCAACCAATCAACTTCCACGAGAGTAGGACCAAGTTTGAAGATTGCGCATTCAAGTATAACATAGCCAAACTAATCCCAAAGGTAATATATTTTGGATATATACATTTTGGATATAAAGAATACAATATTGAAGGCAAAAAAAAGGATTGCAACATGTAGAACCTGAGGTTCAATAATTACAGATGCAACAATATCCAATTTTAAAAGGCATCTTAAAACCCACAGACAGAGGTTATTTTGGGATTGTTAACTTTTACATGTCATATGGTTCAGTAGCATTTAAATTCCCATGTTAGCTGGGCTAGCTAGCTAGCTACTATGGATGGGACATTATATCAAATTTGTATATATCGCAAACCAAAAAAATGGCAAACCTTATTGTGGCAATTATTGTGGCAAAACGACTCGGTTACTAACGTAACCTCGGTTACGTTAGTACTCGTTCTCCTCCTGAGAGGAGGGAACGAGTATTGCGTAAGTAGCTTACGCTATGGGAAAACTCTGTTTCTCGAGAAATATTGAAGTCTTTATGTAAAACGCATTGCAGCTGCACAGCAGACAGCAATGAGCGAGGCAGCTCGGTCATTGGCTGTGCTGCGGCAACTTGCTTCGAACCAATGATGGGGCGACTCTGAGCGAGCAACCAATGAGCGGCCAGCTCAGCGCTCAGAGCCCGCCAAGATGGGCGTGGCTAAGGCTATATATTAGGCGCCCGTCATGAGAGTTCTTTAGGTTCAATCGACTGAAGCGACTGACCAAGCACAAGCACGGCAGCTTACGCAAATACTCGTTCCCTCCTCTCAGGGAACCGAGGTTACGTTAGTAACCGAGTCGTTCCCTCTCGAGAGGTCTCTCCTATTGCGTAGGTAGCTTACGCTATGGGAACACCATGCAAAACGCCGTGCGTGCTGACTTCGCTCTATAAAGCCAGAGGCAGATGCCTGAGCCTTAAAGCAAAGTGATAATTCAACGAGCCGGCCAACGGCGAGCTACATAATGGGATAATACAGAGCGCCTTTGCCCCAAGGTGGCCCATGGTGGGGCTCTTATTGTAAAAACACAAGCACATATCTTATGTACTGATTTTTCTATTTACTGATATGCATAAAAAACCCTCTAAGTCAGTCAGAGATGGACCTTATAAGGGAGGAGATAATGCTCAGCATATACGTACTCCAGTCCATACTACAGTCAGGCTGATAGAATGTTGGAATGCAATGAGGGGACCTGTAGGTTATAAAACCTGATAAATGTCGAAGGTGAGGCCCAGCCTGCCGCCGCACAAATATCCTCAATGGGTATCCCACTCGACCACGCCCACGAGGAGGCCATGCTCCTCGTAGAGTGAGCTCTGACGCCTAAGGGGCATTGATCCAGCGCTATAGCATCTACTATCCAGCACGATATTCTTTGCTTTGAAACTGCGAGACCTTAGTGCGGCCGCCAAAGCATACGAATAATTGTTCTGTCTGTCTGAATGAGGCAGAACGTTCCAAGTATACTCTGAGCGCCCTGACCGGGCAGAGTAAATTAGCGTCGCTTTAGGTCTGCTGAAGGCGATAAGCTGCCAGAAGATATCACCTGTACTCTGAAGGGTGTGGAGAGCACTTTAGGAATATACCCGTGCTTTGGCCTAAGGACAACTCTGCAGTCGTTAGGTCCAAATTCCAAGCAAGCAGCTTGATGACAGCGCGTGCAGGTCAGCCCACTCTCTTGACTGAGGCGAGTGCCAGCAAGAGCGCAGTTTTGGCGAGAGCTGTTTAAGGTGCACGGTTTGGAGAGGTTCGAGCGGGGCACTCTTGAGTGCGTCCAGGACCGTGGCCAGGTCCCAGATCGGTACCGAGGGGCGAGGAGGTTCATCCTCCTAAGCCTCTTAGGAAAGCGAATGATTAGGTCGTTTTTCCCTAATGGCGTTCTTTATCAGGATTGTGTGGCGCTGCTATGGCAGCCACATAGACTTTGGCGTGGAGGGTGTGCGGCCCGCCTCCAGCAGCTCTTGCAAAAGGTGAGTACACTTGGTATCTCGCATACGATTTGGGGTTCAAGCTCTTGGTATCACACCAGTCACTGAACACTTTCCACTTTTGGGCATATAAAGCCTCGTAGAGGCTCGCGCCTCAGTGATGGTTCTCAACACTCCGCTGGGGAGGTTCTCTGGAACCCGTTGAGGGGCCATGCATGAAGGGCCCACATATCGAGGCGGGGATGAAGAATCATCCCGTTGGCCTGCCTGAGGAGGTCCAGCCTCAACGGAATCGGCCATGGGGCAGATTGCATCATCTGCATTAGTTCTGGAAACCACGTCTGGTTCTTCCAGAGTGGGGCTACCAGGAGCACTGCACATTTCACCTCCCTGATCCGACTGATGACCTGAGGTAGCATCGTGATCGGGGAAAAGCATACAAGAGGCGGCTCGGCCAGACTTGGCGGCGGCGTCCGTGCTCTTTGAGAAGAAAAGAGGGCAGTCGCATTTTCCCTGGAGGCGAAGAGGTCGACCTCTGCCTCGCCAAAGGTTTGCCATAACCACTGAACCGTCAGGGGGTGGAGAGACCATTCTCCTGGGAGAATTTTGTCTCTGGACAGCATGTCCGCTCCCTGGTTCAGGGCGCCTGGCACATGCGCTGCTCTCAGCGGCGCAGGTTGTGCTGTGACCATTAGATGAGCTCCCTGGCCATAGAGTGCAGGGAGCTCGACCTGAGTCCACCCTGGCGATTTATATACGATACTACCGTCATGTTGTCCGTTCGGACCAGGGCGTGTTTGTTTTCAGGATGCGGAAGCAGGGCTCTGACAGCCAAGGCGACCGCTTTCATTTCCAGACAGTTTATATGTAGAGCTTTTCCGGGTTTGACCAAAAACCGGAGACAGGCCTGCCCTCGTAAAGGGCCCCCCATCCTATTTTGGAGGCATATGTTGTGATCATTTTTCTCCTTGTGTTCATGCCCAGACTCACGCCGGTTTGATATCAGTCGACGGCCTTCCAGGGCGTCAGGGCTTTTATACAGCCGTGATTCGCTCTGATTAAAAAGTGGCCCGAGCGCCACGCGTGAGTGGGGACACGGCTCTTGAGGCAGCGTTGGAGAGGGCGCATGTGCAACAATCCTAGCTGGAGTACAGCTGATGCGAGGCCATGAGACCGAGCATCCTTTGAAATCGTTTGACGGGGGCGCGCGCCGCTCTGAATGATGTTACAAGGCGCCAAATAGCGAGCACGCGCTCTGATGAGAGGCGCTCCGTCATCTGCACTGAGTCTAGCACTATTCCCAGAAAAGAGATATTCTGGCTGGGGGATAGCACGCTCTTTGCAAAATTGATTCTCAGACCCAGGCATTCTAGATGGTTGATAATCCAAGATCTGTGCGTCATTAACTGACTCTCTGATTGTGCTAGGATTAGCCAATCGTCGAGGTAATTCAGTATTCACACTCCCCGCGGTCTCAGGGGGGAAAGTGCTGCGTCCATACATTTCGTGAATGTATGGGGGGGCAATGATAGGCCGAATGGTAGTACTGTGTACTGGTATGATTGTCCCTCGAAAGCGAATCTCAGAAATGGCCCGTGATGAGGCGCTATCGGAATGTGAAAGTAAGCGTCTTTCAAATCCACTGATAGAAACCAATCCCCAGGGCGAACTTGCGCGAGGATATGTTTGGTCGTTAACATTCTAAACGAGCAAATCATTAAAGCTTTGTTCAGATGTCTGAGATCTAGGATGGGGCAGAGGCCACCGTCCTTTTTCGGGACGAGATAGTAGCGGCTGTAAAACCCGCCTAGCTCATAGAGGGAGGAACAGTTTCTATAAGCCCTTCTCTATCAGTTTGAGCACCTCGGTGCGTAGAACATGTGAAACATCTTTCCTCACTTTCGTCTCGACCACCGCTGAAAAGTGGGGTGGTCTGCGAGCGAATTGAAGTGAGTAACCGTGTTTTATTATGTTCAAAACCCATTTCGGCATGTCGGGGATTTTTTCCCAGGCTTTTGCTCGCACAGATATGGGCTGAATGCTGGCTGGGGGCGTGTCGCAGTGACGTATGGGCCCTGCCGGCAAATTGCCTTGTGCTAACAAGCGGGAGCGCGACCTGAGTCCACCCTGGCGATTTATATACGATACTACCGTCATTTATATACGATACTACCGGACAGTATTGATATGTGGGAATGCGCACTTTAGTGTGGACACGTGACCCCTTAGTGACACAGGCAGAAAATGACTCTTTTTGTGATTTCTGTGTGTTGCCGTTAAAACGGCGTTTGATTGCAGGTGAGCGAGTTCTGTGACTGGCCCATTGACTGCTGTACACACATTTCCAGCCGCCTGTAAGGGGACTGGGTAATGCCTTGCAGGAACCACTCGTCCAGCTGGCTGCGGGCGGGTTCTTCCGGAGAAGACCAGTCGAGCCCGAGGTCTTCCACGGCTTTGGACAGGATGCGGACGATCTCTGAGTCCATGCTGGTGCCCCTGCTCGTGTCCGCTAATGTCGATGGCGTGGGGTCGAAGGCCGAGCCCGGCCAGTCGTCGGATGCAGCGTCAATGGAAAGGCTGTCATCCTTTTCACCGTCGTCCCCCGCTCCGGAGGGGTGCTGGTCTGCCTGCGTGAATTGAACTGGCGGCAGGGATTCCACGGGTGGTGGTGAAGCACGCGGGGACTGGCCCGGCGTGACGTCACTGAAGTCTGCGTGCTCTGGCGGCCTCTGTGAGCGGCGCTTTTTCTTGCGCGGCTCGAACAGAGGGGATGGCAGCATGGTGGTAGCAGGCTCGTTCAGCGACGGCGGCAAAGCGCAGCGCAGCTTCGGTGAGGCCCAGGGAGTCACATTCGGGGCATCCGCCTCGAGTGAGAGCAGCTTCTGCGTGGTCAGGTCCCAGGCAGCGAGCGCAGAAAATGTGACGGTCCCCGTCAGGAAGAGGGCCTCTGCACGAGGCGCAGGTCGAAGGCATTTGAAACAACGCCTCGAATTTGCTCTTTTACTAAATGACAAAAAAGCGTTGCAGACCGAGCTGCCTCGCTCATTGCTGTCTGCTGTGCAGCTGCAATGCGTTTTACATAAAGACTTCAATATTTCTCGAGAAACGGAGTTTTCCCATAGCGTAAGCTACTTACGCAATAGGAGAGACCTCTCGAGAGGGAACTTGATATTTTGAAATTTGCAAGAAACATCAAACATCTTTCTATTGCTTGATATCACCCCTAGTTAGCTATTAGAAATGTAAGTACTTGAATACCTGGAAAATCATCTTTTTGTTGAGAAGTACTTGAGATTAAAACAGAACATTCCTTCCGTGTAATGTGTCCATCAATGGAACTTCCATTGTAACTGCCTCACTGAAACCTCGATGTTTGCTTCTTTTTAAAAAGAAAAGGATAGAGGAGTTGAAATTAAAAAAATTTTTTATTTTTTTTGGTAATCAATTGACATTATGCTACAAATGCCGTCGACTGAGCTTAATGTTTATTGAACCTGGAATAATCCTTTAAAACATGCTTGTAACTTTTCAAGCACATTTGGGACTACTACTGCTTGGGACTTGACATGGACTTGTCTGTCTTGACTTGGGACTTGCCTGTTGTCAGATGTATATTGAAATTCTAGTTTCTGTTTCATGTCATTTGGTTCCCTTGTCATGGTATTTCATGTTTCCCTCCATGTTCATGTGTTTTGTTTTCATTAGTTGATTGTCTTGTTATCTTGTTTAGAGTTCTTTGTGTTCATTGGTTATCTTTGTCATGTGCTCTCCCATGTCAAGAATTAATGCCTCATGTATTCCTTTGCCCATTATAGGTAATGATGTTTATATGTAACTTTGGTTGTTAGGCCAAGTTTATGTCAAGCCAAGTTATTTCCAAGTCAAGTTCATGTTCATGTTTTATTTACGATTGTAGTTAGGGTTTATGGATTTACATGCTAGAATAAATTTGCACTTGGATTCTTTACACTCCATTGTCATCGTCTTTGTCCTTGCAGCACCATCTTTACAGAAGTTACAGAGAGAATGTTACAGAATACCTGACCCACTAAAATGAACCCAGCAATCCAGCTTCTTCGACTTCACCAGGGGAATCGTCCCCTGGAGGATTTCATGGAACTTTTGTGCTCTGCATGCCAGGTGGAAATTAATGAGGTTGCCTTCAAAGATACTTTTCGTTTTGGACTGATTGTGTCTATCTCTTTGCTGATGCTAGGCGGTCAGAATACCCACAGCCTCGCTCAATATATCGACCTCACCCTGCAGATTATTGGTTCCATGTTCAGAGTTCCACGAGATGGCTGCCAAGCCAGAGATCCACGACATGGTCCCAAACGAGAGTTCCTCGCTATGGTCGCTGAACTAGTGCCATCTTTTCCCCGGATCCTCTGCCTGCTTCATACCATGTCATAGCAACACCTCAGCCTGCTTCATGCCATGTCACAGCAATGCCTCAGCCTGCTTCATGCCATGTCACAGCAACACATCAGCCTGCTTCATGCCATGTAACAGTAATGCCTCAGCCTGCTCCATGCCATATCACAGCAACACCTGAGCCTGCTCCATGCCACATCACAGCCACGCATGAGCCTGTTCTATGTCATGTCACAGCCACGCCTGAGTCTGTGCCATGTCATGTCACAGCCAAGCCTGAGCCTGCTCCATGCCATGTCACAGCCACGCCTGAGTCTGTTACATGGCATGTCATAGCCACATTTTAGCTATTGGACCTGGAGGTGGTTCCCGCACTTTTACCCACCCTATGGATTTCCTATGGGTTTCCTCAGGATCAGAAAAGGGGAACTTCCAACTCTCCCAATTCGGCCCTGGACTGCTCCTTGGTTCTCCGAGCCCTCAGTTTCACCTTGTCTCTATGTTCCTTCAGCTCCACCATGGTCCTTTGGCCAATCAGCTTCTCCAGGGACCCTCATCCCTCCAGCTCCACCTTGGTCAGTCGGTCACCTGCCTCCACCTGAGCTCTCCAATCCCAAAGTTTGGCTTCGACAATCCGAGCATGAGGCTCCACCAGGGACCACCGGCGCTACCTCAGTTTGCTGAACCTCCAGCTTCACCATGGTCAAGAGAGCGTTTGGCTACTCTTCGGGCACCAAGTTCCCTGATGTTGCCCCTCAAGTCTCTCATGGCCCACATTCAATGGCTCCGCCCCTTGAGCCTCTCAGGGCCCCACTTTTCATTGACTCTTCCAGGCCATGCCCCACGCCATGTCTTGCCTAGCCACATTTCAAGACCCCCACCCCCCTCCCCCACAGCTCCCTAAATAACTTTGAGTTAATGCCACGTTTTATGTGTTTTGTTCATGTGTTGGGGCCTCGGGAGCCACTCCTTAGTGTGGGGGATATGTCAGGTGTATTTTGAAATTCTAGTTCATGTTTAATGTCATGTGGTTCGCATGTCATGGGATTTCATGTGTCCCTCCATGTTCATGTGTCTTGTTTTCATTGGTTGATTGTCTTTTTATCTTGTTTAGATTTCTTTGTTTTCATTGGTTATCTTTGTCATGTGTTCTCCCATGTCATGTATTTAAGCCTCATGTTTTCCTTTGTCTATTGTCAGGTATCACTGTATGAATGCAACTTTGGTTGTTAGTTCAAATTTATGTCAAGTCAAGTTTATGTCAAGTTTATGCTTTATTTATGATTATAGTTAGGATTTATGGTTTTACACATTGGAATAAATTTGCACTTGGGTTCTTTACACTCCATCATCTTTGTCATTGCCAGCACCATCATTACAGAATGTTACAGAGAGAACGTTACACCTGTCTTGACTTGGGACTTTACTTGAGACTTGAATGCATAGACTTGAGTAAATCAAAGAAGACAAAGACAAAGTTTTGAAAGTCATGCTCACAGCACGGTCACATAAAAACTATCACACACAAAACTCTTTTTAATAGAAATGAAGAAGAAATAACATACTGCCAGTAAAATAAATAAATAAACTACTAAAACCACTGTAGATACTGATCAGTTCCACTTGTGACTCTACAGTGACTAGGAAACTTTGCTGACTGCAACTGCAAGGTGGTATCTGCACACATGAGCAGTGATAAAAGAAGATCCAGACATGAAACAGGAAATCACAAGCTCATCGATCCTGTGAGGCAATTTTTACGGATTACAGGGGCAAGCAGGAGAATGACGACTCCTGCTGCAGAGCACCCACAAAGGCCTAACTTGATTGGACCCATCGGATTAAATCTGGACCTTGTCACGTCTGCACTCTCTTTTAGAGCTGCATTCGGCAGATTGCCTAAGCACAGCTAATTCTGAAGAAGAATCAAAGAATCCTTGTGTCAGCCATTTCACTCAACTCTCGCTGCAGCCTCCTTTGTGTTTGATGATCAATGACATCTATTCATCCTATGCTCGCCTCCCTGCATCTGCCCAGAAGACTTTAGCACCTGTGGTGTTTTTCCATCATGTAATGTATATTTTGAAGTGATTTCTTTTGGCATTTTCATTCAGATTATCATGAAACTGTTCTGTGAAAAGTAACCCCAGACGCATTGCAAGTCACAAAGACAAGTGTTGCTTAACTCCCGACACCACCACAATTCCCAATGCATATCCATTTGTGCCCATAGTGTGCGAGTCAGCATATGCATGTAGAGGAAGAGATGATTTCCCTCCTTTCTTTTCTTCTAAAAGGAATCTGCTTAGTGCCCATGTGTTTTCTACCTACATTCCAATTAAATCAAGATGTATTTACCTTTCAAAGCTTCTCTGCCTTCTTTCTTCCCCTCCGGAATAATTGATGGAGTCCACTGGTCATATGATGAATGACTTCCAACCCAAAGATGAATAGAAAGATGAATGTGTTAGCCTGAGAGGGTTGGGCGGAGAGACTCCAGGAGTGCTGACATACTGACAAATACACTGACCATTGCACCAACTTCAGCAAGGGAGGGTGGCAGAGGCCTGGCAACTTCAACGACTGCTCAGGATTGTGCCACATGGCCGTTCCGTGCCCAATTACCAGAGCTAGTGACTAATTTAACCTCAAGTGTGTTTCAGAAGTGACGCCTTGAGACGGTCAAGGGAAAAACCTTGCAATGATGTATTAAGGGCATGGGCTAGAAACAAAAGCTTTTATCTAAAAAGGAGCTTAAACATTGTTCACCCAAATTCTTTAATACTACCAATCACTTCATATGAAACATTTATTTTTTCTTTTATATCTTTATTACATTCAGAATATAGAAAAAAGACAGACAGACAGACATTGGATGGATAGATTATTGCTTTAGTTTAAATTCATGAACTTGGTAGCACCTTATCCTTTGAAGCCCATATTAATAACATAACTTGCACGGCATACTTTAATTTACGTAATATTAATCATCTTCGTCCCTCTCTCACATTGAACAGCACTGACATTCTTATTCATGCACTGGTTACAACATGTAATGATTACTCCAATGCTTTACTCTCTGGTCTTCCTTCCAAACTTCTTCATAAACATCAGCTGGTCCAGAACACATTTCTATAACCCCCCTATAATTTCACCTGTTCTTCAACATTTGCATTGGCTTCCGATGCTATTTTTCCACAGAGAAATCTGACCTTCAGAATGCTGACAGCATATCTGCTTGGGAGTGGCAAAAGGTGATCACACTCTCTCCGTCTCTCTCTCTCTCTCTCTAACACAGACACATACATACACAAAGACACATAGACACGCACACACCCATCAATCCATCCTTGTTTATCCAATAACTTGTTAGAAACAGCACAAGCCATGATACTATTTCTGAAGTGAACTTTTTGAATTACTAATGGAGGTTTGGACGCATGATTTGTTTTGAACCAGCAACGGCAGATTCTGATCTGTAGCGTAATAAAGTAGTTCCATGTACAAAGTTTTATGACCTTACTCGTTTTTTCCCAAATTTTTTAAATGTAATTGTTCATTGAACTGTTGTATATAAGCAATATCACACTTGCAATCGTGCTATATGGCCCTACATCAGCACTGCTGTAATAACCTACGGCACTCGGCCTGCGGCCTCGTGCCTGCGGCCGATTCACAGCAGTGCTGATGTAGGGCCATATAGCACGATTGCAAGTTTGATATTACTTAATCATAGTATTGTTAGCAAAATGTTGTTATTGTTTATGTTTTTAAGGATGACTTTTTTGTGTTCTGTTTGTAAGGTGATCTTGAGTGTTGTAAAGGCGCCTATAAATAAAATGTATTATTATTATTATTATGACATTAGCACAGAAAAACATAATTAAGTGAAGGAGACATTGCAATTAAAGGTTAAAAAATTATGTAACAGAAAATCTTATTTGTTTCCACAATCTAGTACTGGGAAGATTGGAGATATTTTCTCAAAACAGCTTTCTATGGATGTTATTAAATATCTAAATGGTATATATGTCTAATATGTCTATTGAGTCATGCATTAGGGATATTTTGCAGTTCTAGTGATAGAACTCTGGAGAGCATCAGATGCAGCAGTGATGATTTTAAGGGGTTGGAGGGCTCTACAGTAAAGAACCTGCCTCAAAAGTTACAATGTAAGCACACCACAATATGCAAGAAACATCATAAGAACAAAGTCAGTCAAGAAATTTCAAATATAATTATTTGCAATACAAAAATGGATACAAACATATGTTTAGAGTTCAAAATGAAATACAAACCTGGAAATAACAAGATTTAGGATTTTGAATAAAAAACAAAACAAATAAAATGTTATCACATGAAAGTAATAAGTAATAAGTAATAAGAAGTAATAACTTCTTCTACATCACTCATCAAATAATAATTTGATTACAATTTTTTTTTTTTATAAATGACTGAATTATATATAAAAATGTAAATAGAAGTGGAGTGGACTTTTGAAACCAATATTAATTAAATGATATATAAAAAATCATACTGTAGCTAACAATGACTGCTAGACAAAGAAAAAGAAAAACATAAAGAAGCGCATGTGATGTCTATTCTATTTGGCCTTTCCTGATGTAAATTTTACATCAGACCTTAGGACTACAATCCTTCATTCACTGGCAGTCTGATATGGGCAGCAAATGCCTGAGGGGAGAGAATGATGAAAAATGCAGCATTCTGAAGTCTGACTCATTTTACTGGATGGGATTTCCCCCTCCACCATTTTTTTCTCATTAGTGTGAAAATAAAAGTTGCCCCTCTCTGTATTTATAGTAAGCGGCTGCTGTTAAGAATGCTAGTACTGTGGAAAGATCCGGAAAGGAGTCAGATTGGTTAGCTAATGAGTTTTAACAGAGGTAGCAGCATCCAGAAGCCCAATCTCAGCAGAAAAATGATTTTGCTACTACCCTCTCCATTTTCTGTTTCGTTATCATCGACTCGACTGTTTGTAAGTTCTACAAAAACATAAAACATTCTATGCACAAAAACTCAACCACAAAGATACACAACCTCAAATATTGAAGATAGATGTAGCATTTCTCAATTTTGACATGATTGACATGATTTTTCTCTTAAAAAAAATTATAATAATAATAATAATTAAAAAATAGAGTAAATAAGTAGTTTAATAGAACTACTGGAAGGTCTTGTAATTAAATCCAAGTGAAGAGTGTTACTATTATTGGTATAGCAGCAATGAAGAGGAATTACTTAAATGAAGTCAAGGATGAGATTAAGAGGCTTAATTAATCAAGACAAACCTTTATAAACTGATAGAATAAAGGAGAGCTGTTTTCAAAACATAGTCAACATGTTAGAATTCGCAGAACTAGCAATTGTTTTTTAGGTAGTTGACATAACTGTAAAATACTTTTTTGGGAAAGTTGATGTCCTATAGGGTTTGACATGATAAACTTAATTTAACACAATTTTAAATACAATCATTCTAATTATTTTAAGTATTATGTAATTGCAGTTTTAAATACCATATTTATTGAGAGACAAAATGGTATATTAGTATATTAAAAAAAGTATAATAATTGTCACACAGCAGGACCATTTAAAATTAACTAATGAAGGACACAGTGTTTAAAATTGTAAATGTTCACAGTTACAGCTAAAATATACACTTTACATTATACATTCTTGTAAAAATTAACCAAAAACCTTGAATTGCATCAGTAACCCTTATATAACACTGGATAGAAGATGTAGATTCAGTTATTTCTTTCTTTTCTTTCTTTCTTTCTTTCTTTCTCTTTCTTTCTTTCTTTCTTTCTTTCTTTCTTTCTTTCTTCTGAAAGACAGACCTAGACTACTCTGCTTATGAAAAACTGATAACACTAACATATAACACAATATAATTTGTTCTGTGTTTGTGCTGATTTGTGGTACAAATTGTGGTGTTTTTGTTGGTTTAGTGTTTGAGATTGTTTTTTGGCTTTATCACATCACTCTCCACCGTAGGTAATTACAGCAGTGCTGATGTAGGGCCATATAGCACGATTGCAAGTGTGATATTGCTTATATACAACAGTTCAATGAACAACTACATTTAAAAAAATTGGGAAAAAACGAGTAAGGTCATAAAACTTTGTACATGGAACTACTTTATTACGCTACAGATCAGAATCTGCCGTTGCTGGTTCAAAACAAATCATGCATCCAAACCTCCATTAGTAATTCAAAAAGTTCACTTCAGAAATAGTATCATGGCTTGTGCTGTTTCTAACAAGTCCATCACTCTCCACCCCATGTCACTCAAATCACTTCAAACCAGTGCCGTTTGTTTGTGCTCGATTTAACCCATTTGTGCCATTAAAAGAAACATCTCGGGTTATGTAAACCCTTGTTCCATGAAAAAAGCGACACGAGATGCTGCACTTTTGCTAAGCGCTTTTGGGGAACAATGCTAGTTGTGACCGAGCTGTGAATATGTGTGTAACACGTCAATGAACATTGACCGGAATTTATAGCCTCGGCTGATGTAATCATTAGATGCACCTGTGGACAGGATATAAATGGATGCGTCACCAGGTGTCGTCAGATACTTCTTTTTGAAGAGCAGTCCTGGGGCATCCCAGTGCGGCAAAACAGCGCAGCATATCGTTCCGCTTTTTTCAGGGAACAAGGGTTACATACGTAACCCGAGACGTTCCCTTTACCAAAAGCTTCACTATGATGCTGCGCTTTTGCTAAGCGCTTTTGGGAATGCAATACCCACGCCGCCGCACTGGGGCTGTCCGGACCCCTACGGTTGTGAAGTGTGCTCACAAGAACGCGAGAGGTCTCAGACATGAGCTTGAGATGTCGACTCAAGGGCGTAAGAGCCTGGAGTACCATAAACATCTAAACCATAAAAATGTGATGAATGTGTGCAGAGAGGACCAGCCTGCCGCATCACAAACTTGTTCAGACATGAGCTTGAGATATCGACTCAAGGGCATAAGAGCCCGGACAAAGAGCTCTGCTGGCGTGTTTGTAAACAGCGGGTTGGCATTGAGGAATTTGAAGTCCGGTTTTCGGTGTATAATTGCAGAACCAATGTCCAAAAGCGTTTGTCTGTCATATGCAATAAGACAGACAACATCCAAGACAAGAAAACAAAAAACTGTAAAAAAAAAAAAAAGAAAACGCTCGCAACGAAGCAGCCATACTCAGCGCCATATTGAGTCATTTTTTATTAGATTCTCTATAATTTAAAAGGAGCATACATCTGAATACTAATGATAATCACATTTTCTATGTGTTCAAAAGAAGTGTGTCACTGTCATATAAATTTGCCCAGCATTCATAAAGGACACAAGTAATGTACAATAGAACAGAATTCCATATTTCTATTATTTTAATTCATTGCATACAGTCCATTTACACTACCAACTTCTTATGAATGTGCTGTTTTTGTTTAAATTGTTGGTGCTTGAGGGAATGGACTATATAATAGGTGCAGATGCTGGAATGACTGGAGAAGAACCTCAGAATTAAATTGCACTTTGCCAAACCCACTTGCTCCTAGACTTAGAGCTTGCTTGCATGGAAATACCAAAACGTTATGGTCATGCCCATTTACTTTGCGCTTATAACTTAAGGCATTGCGTTGCGCTTAACGCTTGCACTCCTAAAATAGGGCCCTAATTCTCCAAGTTGTGAATTTATGGGGTAAAATGTGCAAAAATTTGTTACGCACAAAAAAAGGTTCTTACCAGTCAAGTACTCTGGATCAGGCACTGGGTCAGACAGCTCCTCATGACACTGAGCTTCAGTTGGTACAGACGCCACCACCATGCCATCCGGAAGCTGCTGCTCGATGCCACGGGCAAATTTTTTCTGCCTACATAACAAAGGATGAAGAAGACAGACCTCTAAAAAACACAATTCATTACCACATGTCTTTTTAATATTTTATTATTGTTTTCTTTTTGTAACCCACCATTGTTCTTTGTCATGCCCAGTGTTTCTTTTTTTTTTTTTTTTTTTTTTTGGGTGTCACATTCTTCATTCATGACAAGCTAATTGTTAATGCTTTCTGGATAATTCAGTATAGATTTTCTCTATTATACATATTTTCTTATTCTCTAATAATCTCTTCATTCACTTTTGGCATCTTTGCTAAAATGGTTTTCAAGTGTATCTTGATCAGGTTGGCATAGATGTCAACTACTGAGCACTATTGAGCATCGCCTAGCAAATAGAAAGACACATACAGTGGCAAGAAAATGTATGTGTACCCTTTTGGAATTACTAGCATTTATGTGTAAATCTGGTTATAATAATGAACAAACACAATATGATAAAGAAAATATTGTATTGTTCTTTTACATATTGAATACATCATTCAAACATTAACAGTGTTGTTTTGAAAAAGTATGTGAACCTCTAGGCTAATAAAATCACAAAGGGGAACGGCACTATGCGCAAATGGTACACATGGCCAGCTGTCACGGAACTTAGCTGTTTGTACCTGAAATCACACCTGGGGAATTGCCGAGTACCCCCTGGCAGCCCCACAGTCAAGGGTAGTGAGAATGGAGAAGCTCATAGACCAGGTACGGGCAGTAAAAAGTGCCCGCCACGATCGCACAAGCTCATCAGGCACTTCTGGGAAGAAAGGTACGGGGGTGGGGCATGGCCGTGAGCGGTGGTCGGGCCACGGAACCTATCATTGAACTGTGAGAGTTCAGGGGGGAGCAGAGGATTCCGCTCCAGCCTGACACTCGCAGTCGCGAATGGCATCATGCTGAACCAGCCCGCTCTCCGATGCTGTGATTGAAAGCTCATCCTCTTTGCGAGCTGCGAATGAGATCGCAAACTCACCCTGAGACAAGCCGGCGGGTCCCATCGCAGAACTCGCTAGGGCAAATGAGTGTGCTGGGGAATGGGAGGTCAGCGGGGGGTCCCGGCATAGTGGCTCCCATTGAAATCCCCAAATTGCTACCAGTGCTAACCGACGTGGCCTCAAATCCATAAGGACCGTGGTGGGGAGCCTCTGTGGTGGCTTACCCTGGGGAAAGCCATGACCGCAATGTTGCCATAATCATGCTCTCACAGTGAGAACAACATGACCCATCCATGAACGCTGTCCCTGCGTGGACAGCGCCCAGCAAGTTAGGCAGCGATCATGGCCATGGAAAGTGGAGAGGTAACGATCGCAACCAGGAAATATACACAAATGGAAAGGCATCTTTAAAAAGACACTCTTTCTGACACCAAGAGGCATTCTCTGAATAGAAGCTTCTCCCCCCTCTTGCACCAGTTGAGTGCAAAGAATTCCTCTGGGTGCTTCAGCAGCCTAAAATATTATAATCTTCCTCTAAATTACTATATTGCAATGTAAATCGAACAGCTTTTGTAGAGGTAAATGGATCGGAGGAAGAATTCAACTCGGTGAAACACAACCGCTTGGTTCCGAAGAATAAATCTGAATGAGTGGTTGTATTCCAGGTCCTTTTATACCCGTATGTCTGGGGGAGTGACATGCAAATTCCACTAACCAATTGCCATTGGCCTTTTCTCAAAGATCAGAGGTTACAAGGGCTTCAAAGTGTGACCGATAGTGTCACTACATCGACACAACTTCGAGTGAGTGACAGAAGGGAAACCAGCTAAAATGGGTTCACATACTTTTTCTTGCAACTGTAAATACAACTTCTGCACAAATCACAGTTAGATAACCATCTTATTGGTTCTCAAGGTTGATGTAGTGTATGTAATCCAAACTCAAAAAAGTGGATGGGCGTATGTAGGGAGTCATGAAGAGCAGTAATATTATCAAACTGAATAAATATAAATGAGGGATGAGAAAATTAATAAATTATAGTGGTTATTATACTTTGAACTAGTGACATGTGTATTTACCATGACATAAAAACACATAAAAAAGGGAAGATATCGCTTCAATATCATGTGGACAAATTGAAAATAAGACAGTGGCTCAAATAGATGAAATGCAGACCTGCATATTGTAAACAATTAAAAAAAGTTGTGCACATTGTCCTGTAAATAAATATGTATATAATGTGATCTGCTCCACTATTGTAGCCTTGAGGAAAAGGGAAGAAAATACAGATTGAGAAGCAGTTAAACAAAGGAAGTGAAGGGGATAAATACAGTGATAAACTATATACAGTTTACTGTAGCTTTGAAACAACAGGCAAATATTTTTGCATGGACAAATGGACAAAGGTGAAGGATTAAACTGATACAACAACAAAAGATGCACAAACTTTTAGCAAAAACGCTCAAACACAGCACTTAGAGAAGGTCTGAATCCATTTTTCTCTACATTTCTAAAGATAGATCAAGGATAAAATATTCTAGAGACTGTATGTGTGGAAACTGAATAAAGTAATATAAAGTACGTAAAAGTATAAATGGAGGAAATGAGAATATGAAATAGACTGTGGTCTTTTTCAAGTCAGCAAAAAATATGCAGCTAAAGAGTACACAAGGGAAATATGCAGGACAAACTCAGATTCTAGAACACTGAGCAAAAAATTGTACCAGGCAACATGCAATCTAAATATCTTTTCAAGCATTACTGTCATATCTGATTTGAAAATGGACTTGTATGAGATAATTATATTATATTTGAATACACAGAGCACTGAAAAAATAATTGTACTTAAACAGAAAAAAGTCAGAGGCTTGCAAGATGCACTTCATGTTAATGTGAGAATGAAGTAGCAAGCGATGAGAAGCCCCGTCATTATGTTTGGTAAACAGTCATACTTGAAGATCTACTGAGCTAAATACACTTTTCCTAAATGACTCAACACTGTGAACTTCCTTTAATTTTCATAAGGAAAACAGTAATTTCCTTAATAAACAGAGTTCATTTCCTCTAATATTTGAAACCCACAACATTATGTACCAGATAGAATAACAAATTAAAAATAGTGCCACACAAACTAGAATGTCCCTCCTTTCCCTCATGCATGGCATTTCACATTTTCTGTGTTGTTGTTGTTTTTAGTTTTTTTCTTATGCTGCAGCACCAATTTGGTTCAGTTATACAGATTTTGGTGTTTTTAAGTTTTATTGGTTATATTTAGCATAATTTACAGTATCTTTTCAAATGGTGTTTAATGCTGGTTCCCCGTCTGTTGCTCACTTCAATGTTGTATCGAAGAAGCGACACTAAGGGTCTTTCTTGAGAGGCTTTAGCATCTCTGATCTATGAGAAAAGGCCAATGAGAAATTGGCAGACAGAATTTGCATGTCCCGCCCCCGGACATACGGGCATAAAGGGAGGGAAATGCGTCTGTTTCATTCAGAATTGTTTTCCGTAGCCATCTGGTTGTGTTTGCACCTAGCTATGAGTCACACACTGTTCCTCCCATCTCTGAATAGCGATTGCTGTTGGATCTACGGCGCATATCAGCGCCTTTCTCCCTTCTCTGCACGGCAGTGCAGCTTTGCCCCTGGGCGCTTCGACAGCGCAGTTTATTTCTCTAAAAGAGTTATTTTCTCTAAACGAGCATATACACAGCTGGCATTGAACGTCCTTTTCAGGACGCGTCTTAATAAAGATGCCCTTCCGCCCCGGTGTAGTTCCAGGATGCGGTAGAGTGCTCTCCGCTCCTGATGGCCACAGGCGCTGTCTCGTGTGTCTGGGCTGCGATCAGAACGAGGCAGCATTTGTGGATGGCTCATGTTCTCACTGCGAGAAAATGACCATGGCAACGTTGCGGTCACGGCTTTCCTTCCTCTGAAGGAACGCCACTCCAGCTGCCCCCACCGTCGCTCCTTCTTCCCACGGGATTGAGGACGACCCGGCTGACGATGGAGGCGATTTGGGGATGGCAGCGGGCTCGGTTTCGCAGGGTACACCCCCGCGAACCACCCGCCCCCCGGCACGCTAGCTGAATTCCGTCCGGGCTCGAGGCAACAGCGGCTCGCCTCACAGCTAGCCTGCCTATCCTCTTGAGCCCCCCGAGCTGGATGAGCTCACCGCTGCATCAGAGACCGGTCCGGCGTCTGGCAGGGATGACTCGACTGGGATGCCGCTTTCGGGCCAGCGTGCCCAGTCTGAGGCTGACGCCCAGATGTCCGACATGCTTGCCCGGGCTGTTGACAGTGTGGGGCTGGACTGGAACCCTCCATCCTCCCCACAGCCTTCGCAGCTGGATGATTGGTTCCTCGGGTCTGCGCGTCGCTCACAGCCATGTCCCCCACGGTTCCTTTCTTCCCGGAAGTGCATGATGAGCTGACGAGTTCGTGGAGGACACCCTTCTCCACCAGTCACAAAGCCTCTCGCTCATCCGTTCTCACTACCCTCGATCAGACAGCACCACCACGGTAGCGTACATAAAACACCAAGGCAGCGTACGCTCCCATCACATGTCACAACTCGTCTCCTCCTTTGGCGCCAACAACAACTCAAGTTGCTGTGTGCCACTCACATCCCAGGCAACCTCAACGTGTTCGCGGACGTGCTATCACATCAATGCTTGCCCAGTGGAGAGTGGAGGCTTCACCCCCAGTCAGTCCAGCGGATTTGAGAACGGTTCGGCAAGGCCCAGGTAGACCTGTTCGCCTCCCGAGAGACCTCCCACTGCCCGCTCTGGTACGCCCGAACAGATGCTCCCCTCGGGGCACACATCTGATCAGCGGGGCTGCGCAAGTACGCATTTCCCCCATTTCCCCAAGGTCAGGGAGGAAGGGCAAAAAGTCACTCTAGTTGCTCCCTATTGGCCCACTTGGACTTGAATCTCGGATCTTGTACTCCTCGTGACAGCCCCTCCCTGGCAAATTCCCCTGAGGAAGGACCTTCTTTTTCAGGGACGGGGCATGTTCCGGAATCCGCACCCACACCTCTGGAACCATCACGTCTGGCCCGTGGATGGCATGCGGAAGATCTAGCTGATCTCCCGCCTGCTGTTGTAGACACGATCAACCAAGCCAGAGCTCCCTCTACCAGGCAACTTTATGTCCTGATGTGGCACTTGTTCGCAAATTGGTGTTCATCCCAGGCTGAAGACCCACAGAGGTGCGCAGTTAGGTCAGTGCTTTCATTCCTGCAGGAGAGGTTGGATTTGAGGCTGTCCCCCTCCACCTTGAAGGTGTATGTAGCTGCTATCGCGGCCCAACACGACACAGTAGACGGCAAGTCTTTTGGTAAGCACGACTTAATTATCAGGTTCCTAAGAGGCGCACGGAGGTTAAATCCCTCCCGGCCAAGCCTGTTATCCTACTTGGATCTCTCAGTGGTCCTCTAGGGACTTCAGAGACCCCCTTCGAGCCGCTAGATTCAGTCGGACTCAGGGCCCTCTCCCTGAAGACGGCACTCCTGATCGCACTCGCCTCCATCAAAAGGATCGTGGACCTGCAAGCATTCTCTGTCAGCGACACCTGCCTGGAGTTCGGTCCGGCAGACACTCATGTGATCCTAAGACCGCGACCGGGCTATGTTCTCAAGGTTCTTACCACTCCCCTAAGGGAACAGGTAGTGAACCTGCAAGCACTGCCCCAGGAGAAGGCAGGCCCAGCCCCTTCATTGCTGTGCCATGTACGTGCTTTGCGTATCTACTTGGACCACACACTTAAGACTTTCTGAGCAGCTCATTGTCTGCTTTGGTGGACAGCGGAAGGGGAACGCTGTCTCCAAACAGAGGATTTCCCACAGGGTAGTGGACGCCCCAATGCGGGTCCAAGCACACTCAACAAGAAGTGTTGCGTCCTCATGGGCACTGGCCAGGGGCACCTCCCTAGCAGACATATACAGAGCAGCGGGTTGGGCAACACCCAATACCGTTGCGAGATTTGACAATCTCAGGGTTGAGTCAGTTTCGTCCCGTGTTTACTCAGGTCCGAGCCGGTAGAACTCGGTACACGCTGACAAACTGACCGGGTGGACATAGCGTGCACTCTTATCCCTGGAGATCCCACTAACTCGGCTCCCTGGATGACTCCTCCTGAGCCCTCTGGTCAGCAAATTCAGCGGAGGAATTCACCAACCAAATCCAATGCGGGTACTCAATCTACCCTGTACTGGAATAGGTGCTCCACAGGACGGGCTTCTACGTGCACTTATCCCCCTGTGTGTATTTTCCATGGTACGGTCCCCTTGTGAGCGGAGCTGCGTCTCCCTTGGGCAGTTCTCACTGCCCCCTGGTCTCCGTGTATGTAGCAACTCCTCCCTCCCAATGAGGCAGGATCTACCACAGCGCCACTTTCCACATGTGACCTAAAAACCCATGTGATGCATTCACCATGCTTTATCAAATCAAATCACTTTATTGTCACACTACTGTGTACACAAGTGCAACAGTAGGTGAAAGTCTTTTGTGCAGTTCCGAATAACATAGTGCCAATTACAATAAACAACATACTTACACAACACAATATACAATGTACAGTAAACAATACACACAATATAGAATACACATACAATAAAAATAAAAAATAAGGGTAAGGGTATATAAAATATATATACAATATGTATATATATAATATACAGTATATACAATTGGGGAGAATATATTTGACAGTCCAGTGTGTGATACAAGATGATAATTAATAAAGTGCAGTGCTGATTGTTGATCGTGGGAGATCAAGTGTTCAAAAGTCTGATTGCTTGGGGAAGAAGCTATCATGTAGTCGGCTGCTGTGGGTCCTGATGCTGCGATACCGCCTGCCTGATGGTAGCAGTGAGAGCAGCCCATGACTCGGGTGGCTGGAGTCTCTGATGATCCTCCGAGCTTTTTTCACACACCGCCTGTTATAGATGTCCTGGAGGGAGGGAAGCTCACCTCCGATGATGTTTCTGGCAGTTCGCACCACCCTTTGCAGGTCTTTGCGGTTGTGGGCGGTGCTATTGCCATACCAGGCGGTGATGCAGCCAGTCAGGATGCTCTCTACAGTGCTGGTGTAGAACCGTGTGAGGATGTGGTGGTTCATTCCAAACTTCCTCAGCTGTCTCAGGAAGAAGAGGCGCTGGTGAGCCTTCTTCACAACGGCTTCAGTGTGGACGGACCATGTGAGTTCCTCAGTAATGTGGACACCGAGGAACTTGAAACTGCTGACTCTCTCCACTGGTGATTAGTTAATGGTGATGGGGCTGTGTTCTTTGTCTTTACCTCCCCAGTCTGCGCAGGTGTGGTCTCAGCAGGGTCTTTTCCCCCTGAAAGAATAGGAACTGTGAAAGATTGCCTTCCCTGATGCGTATGATAGCATTAAGATGGCCCCAGACGCTTTAACTCTATGCGAGAAACATAGAGAGCGAAAAGGCACGGCTGGCGTGGCCTGCTCCCATGCTTGGCACGTCGCCTTGTTCCCCCCTGTCGGGGGTAAAGAACCAGAAGGCTTTGACAACTTTATAGGGCATTGGGAAAGGGTACGTGCAGTCTGACACTGCCGGTCGCTTTGGCACGTAAAATACCTGCCCGCTCCTGTGTCAGCAGTACACGTACACGGCTCAGTGCATGGCGTGATTTAAATTGGACCCCTAGTGTCGCTTCTTTGACACAACGTTGAAGTGAGCAACATACGTGGGAACGTCTAGGTTGTGTATGTAACCTCCACTCCCTGATGGAAGGAACGAGACGTTGTGTCTTTAAATATTGCATTGCCTACTTAAATTGCTTCAATGTAGTGTTTTTTCAGTTGAGCATTTTTTTTTTTTTTTTTTATTATAATGAGTAGCTTGACTTTAATTTAATCACTTTAAATTATGAATAATTTATGTTTTGGAAAAATACAGATTAAAATTATTCCAACAGTACTCTTGAATATGCTAGAAGATGCATTGCAGCACATACTGCAGAAATTACTCTGATCACAGGGGGATTTACATGCCACCTCTAATGAAAATTTTTAAAAGTTGTTGCTCTTGTCAAACTTAAACTACACACTTCAATAGATACACATATATTGAAATATTAACAGCTCTGAGTTATTGCTTGTCAAAGCTACAGTACATCGGATGATAAGAGGTTCAATCCCCCACTGATGTAGTGCAGTTAAATAGAAAAGTACAATAAACCTAGGGGCCAATAGTTTTAATGAAAATGAAATGCACACAGTTCTTAACTTTCTGAAATTAATACTGGGCAACAGTTTTGATTACTGTATATACCCAGTGAACTGAAATGCCAATGAATTTTGGTGCATAAGAAATAAATATAAATGTGAATGAAACTTTCTTCAGAGAAATTTTCTACAAATTGCTTACTATGAAGCTTTCTTTGTAGCTTACCAAAATGTTCCATACGTTCTAGCTTACTATTAAATATTGAGATACTAAATTGACAGGAAAACAAAAATGCAAAGAATATAAAAGCACACACTCCAAAAGTGTTGGGTAACGTTACTTTTAAAAGTAAAAAAAAAACTTTAAACTTTAAAAACTTAATACCTTAAAAAATAACTTAGTTTAAAAAGTTACTATTTTATAAAAAGCATTACATTAGTTTTGCATTATTTAGCTTTTTTTTTTTTTAATGCAGTGTGTATTTACACATGAATCAATTGCGTTTCACACAACCGAATGTTGAATGTCAAAGGCTTTAACAGAGCTGTTCGGATGCAAACTGATCCTAGTTCATTAGTTACAGCAGGCAGTTTTAAAACAAAACAATTTAGATGCAAAAACAGTTAGCAATCATTCCACGTTATATGCAGGGGTGTAAAGTAACGAATTACAAATACTCACGTTACTGTAATTAAGTAGTTTTTCCTAGGAATTGTACTTTTTTAAGTAGTTTAAAAATTGTATACTTTTACTTGAGTAAATTTTAAGTGCTGTAACTGTACTTTTAATGCACTATTTTCCCACCGTCTGTGTTCGCTACTTCCCTATCCAGATTTTATTTTTATCAATCAACATGATTGGCAAGGGAGAGTCTGGTGACTCCCATCAAATCAAATCACACGGAAAAAAACTGAACTACATCTGTAGATTTGGCGCCAACTTTTATGGATATAGAGGAGGCCTCAAACACATTTTCAACACCTGAACATCATGGCCACACATGAAAGGGATTTTTGCAGTGAAAAAGGCAAATTGCTTGACTGTGTCCTGTGAGTTTAACGTGCTCAAGCCAGATATCAGCATTAAACCTGCCTCTAATTTTGAGAAACATTTCAAGGTGAATTTCATATTTCTGCTTACAAGATTCTGTGTCTTTAAAATATAGTCTGTACATTTTTCTAGCAGATTAATGTAGTGTTTACAGTATCATAGAGAAGTGAAGTATTCTCAAAAGTTGTCAGTCACAAACACCTATACAATACCAATATTTGTTTTTCTGGGAATGGGAATGGGAATGGAAATGGAAATTATGGTATGTGTGCTACATTTTTAAATGGCAGCATAGAGCTCAATACTTACTACTCATGAGTACTTTTAAAAGAGCAACTATTTTACTCTTACTAGAGTAGCTATTAGGACAGGTATTTTACTCAAAGATATTTTTTTAAGAAGTAAGTACTTTTAGTATTATTTTTCTGTACTCTATCCACTACTGGTTGTATTTAACTGTATAATTGCACATTAATACTAAAAGCTATATTATTACACACTTTTAAATGCAGCCTGCATGAATCAATCGCGAGAATGAAAGTTTCACTTACCCCGAATGTTACATTTTTGACAAAATGTTGCCTTATGCAGTCAAATTTGGCTGAGATTGTCATGACAATGGCAAAGTTTATGACGGCTGCTCATGTTAGCTCCAGTGCACAAATAAATCAACCGTTGCAAATAATGAGTACAACTGGATTCCACTGAGGCATTCAGATCTACATTCCTTCACCAGCAATATATTGCAGTTTTTAAACATAATTCTCAGGGTCAAGTCAAGTCAAGTGTCTTAAACATAACATACTATGAGATAATGTTCTATGCACATAGCAGTTATTGAGGTAGTAGCCAGGTATTAAGTGATAATAATTAAGTGCAACTCAGGACACGTGTGTCAGTCCAGTCTCTGAGTATTGAGGAGTCTGACGGTTTGGGGGAAGAAGCTGTTACACAGTCTGGCCCGAATGCTTCGGTACCTCTCGCCAGACAGCAGGAGGGTGAAGAGTTTGTGTGAGGGGTGTGTGGGTTCATCCACAATGCTGGTTGCTTTGCGGATGCAGTGTTTTTTGTAAATGTCTTTGATGGAGGGAAGAGAGACCCTAATGATTTTCTGAGCTGTCCTCACTATCCTCTGCAGGGCTTTGCGGTCCGAAACAGTGCAAGTCCCATACCAGGCAGTGATGCAGCTGCTCAAGATGCTCTCAATAGTCCCTCTATAGAATGTAGATGGGTGGTGGGAGATTAGCTTTTCTCAGCCTTTGAAGAAAGTAGAGACGCTGCTGGGCTTTCTTGGTAATAGAGCTGGTGTTGAGGGACCAGGTGATGTTTTCCGCCAGGTGAACACCAAGGAATATGGTGCTCTTGACGATCTCCACAGAGGAGCCATCAATGTTCAGTGGAGAGCAGTCACTCTGTGCTCTCCTAAAGTCAACAACCGTCTCTTCTGTTTTGTCCACATTCAGAGACAAGTTGTGGTCTCTACACCAGTCCGTTAGCCACTGCACCTCCTCTCTGTATGCTGACTCGTCGTTCTTGCTGATGAGACCCACAACGGTTTTGTCATCGGCGAACTTAATGATGTGGTTCGAGCTGTGCATTGCTGCACAGTCATGAGTCAGCAGAGTGAAAAGCAGTGGACTACGCACACAGCCCTGGGGGGCCCCAGTGCTCAGTGTGGTGGTGGTGGAGATGCTATTCCCTATCCGGACTGACTGAGGTCTCCCAGTCAGTAAGTCCAGCATCCATTTGCAGAGAGAGGTGTCCAGGCCCAGCAGGTTCAGCTTTCCAATAAGTTGCTGAGGAATGATTGTGTTGAATGCTGAGCTGAAGTCTATGAACAGCATTCAAACGTATGAGTCCTTTTTATCTAGGTGGGTGAGGGCCAGATGGAGGGTGGTGGCGATGGCGTCATCTGTTGAATGGTTTGGACGATACGCGAACAGCAGTGGGTCTAGTGAGGGTTAATGTGCCTCATGACGAGCCTCTTGAAGCACTTCATGATGATGGGTGTGAGTGCGACTGGAGGGTAGTCGTTGAGGCAGGACACTAAAGACTTCTTTGACGTGGGTACGATGGTGGTGGCCTTGAAGCACATTGGAAAGACTGCACTTCTCAGAGAGGGTGGGCTAAAAGAAGACTTGTTGTGTTCTGCCAATCGCTGATAAGCATGGCTCATACTTTCTAGAACTACAATACCCATCATGTGTACACTACAATGCCCATTATGCACTACGTCTCCTCCCCAAAGTCTGCAAAAAAACAGCAGCAAAATAGCAGCTTCAACAGACAACTGTTATGAACAACATGGCTTAAAAATGTTAGTAAGCCTCAATAATTTGCTGCAACTACAATACTATAAGAACGAGCAAAATTATTTACAGGTGAAAAGCATAAATGTCCGTGGACACATTTTTGTTTGCTGTTTACAAAGTCTACAGCTGTCAGAGAGACCGGTGAGATATCTCAGGACACTTATTTCATTAATATATTTAAAGGAATATGACGATTTTAAAAACATTTCCATGAAAAAAAACTACGTCTCCTCCCCAAAGTCTGCAAAAACGGTTACAGGTGAAAAGCATAAATGTCTGTGGTCCGTGGACACATTTTTTTGTTTACTGTTTACAAAGTCTACAGCTGTCACAGAGGCCGGTGAGATATCTCAGGACACTTAATTCATTAATATCTTTAAGGGAATATGACAATTTTGCATACCTTTCCATGAAAAAAATCACTTTGTTTTTGGGGATCAAAACTGACCCTGAATTGGCATTCTTATGCCAGTTGGCATTATTGGACAGGTAAGCTTACATAACTGCAAAGCATGTGAAATATAGTGCCATAAGGATTGATCTGTGTAAATTTAGCTAACTTGATCTTGCCTGCTAACGCTGATGAATTGCAAACTACCTTGCTTCGTAACTTTCAAATAATTTCAACGACATTCTCTTTATACTAAAAGTCAGGTATACAGGATCAATTTAAGCAAATATGCTGGTTTCTTGATCATAGTACAAAATATGACATATAAAACATACAATAGTGCAAACATAACAGTGCAGCGCAACAGTAAACTGTCTGGTATAGGTCGGTAGTATGTAGCTGTATGTGTGTATCAGTGTGCTATGTTAGCTGATAAGTAGTTTTAGTTTGGTCTCAAAGTTTGTAGTAAAATCATCATAACTGTGTAATTTTAATTACGCTACCTCATCTGTCAGCATAATACCGGTGAATCACATTTAGCCTCCTTGTACGTCACATCATTGTTTTGGCCGATGCTCGCTGGCACAAATCCCTATGAAGTGTGTGTACCAGCGAGAGCATGAGCAACATGTAGCTGGCTGCAGTTCACTTAACGGCCACAGGTGTCATAAATAACAAGTGTTTATGAATCTTACAAACTGCACCTTTAAGAAAAAACTTTACCCCATCATAAGTCATACAGGATAAGTGGACAATGGTAAAGAACAGAAGATTGTTTTGCAGCATGGGAATTGACACATGCAATTTTATGTCAAAGCGGCATATAAACGGCCACGCCACCACCAGATGGGAGAGAGAGAGCGACACAAGTGACCAGAGACTGGCGTGTTTTAATGAGTGTTGTATTTTGTTGTGAAGCTGAAGACTCAAGGAAGTTTATGTTGAAAAAATATTTTGTTGTGAAGTTGAAGACTCAAAGAAGTTTATGTTGACAAAGTTTGTGTCAGACTGATCTGATTGAACTGAGAAAAATTCGGAGAAGAGTGAACGCAGAGTGTTAAAGGCAGAGAAATAAAGAGCCTTACTTGACTGCATCACTGCTGTCCATCTCCTCCCTTTCATCTCCATGCTTGAACTCGTTACCCTGGTGCTGAACCCCGGGAAATTGAAGTACGCCCATGGAGTACCTCCTCCCAGATGGCCGAGATCCTCCAGTCCCTCACCTCAACATTAGAGCCACCAACAATTCCTGCTTGAGCTAAGCCAAAAGCAGGATCGCCAGTTCTTTGAGATCATGCAAGCTCAAGCAGAGGATCGGCATGCTATCTGGAGGAATAAGCCATCCTGCAATGGGTGGGTTGTAGTCTGGAGTAGTACCGCCAGCTCTTCCGGTCCTTTTTCCTTCTCCCAACTGCTCAGAGACACGTGCTGGAAATGGCTGCTGGCGGGGAACCGCGACGTCCTGGGAATGCTCGAACAGGTGGTACTGGAGCAGCTTATCCTTCATCTGCCAAAAGGAACTGCAGAATGGTTCCAGTGCCACTGCCTGGCATTGCTGGAGGAAGCTGTCCAACTCACGGAGGACCATATGGTGGCGTATTCGAGAGCGGAAGAGCCCTTCTCTCTCTCTCGCTCTCCTACCCCTGTGTGTTCCCACTTCCCTCTCACTCTGCTCTCTCCCCAGAGCCCATTTCTGCCGTGCAGAGGCAAGGAGCTCCGCCTCCGAGGCCAGTTCCTTGTGCGAGGTGGTGGACACCACCCCCTGCCTACACAGTGCCCTGCCGCTCTCCTCCTCAGGTGGAAGTTTATGCAGATGCAGGTGTGAGTGTGGCGTCTGGGCCAGCCTGCTGGTGTTGCGGGGATCTGGGGCACTTTCAGGATCAATGCCCTGTGATGGAGCTGGGGACAGTGGTCCAGATCCCTGACACCTGGCAGACTGCCCGTGACTGGGCCGGAGCATAACGGATAACGGTAAGGATCAAGGGGGTTACTCACCAAGCATTGGTGGACACAAGTTTTTATCAAACCACGGTCCACCAATGCTTGGTTCAGCATGAGGCATTAGGCACAGCTAAAATGGTGAGGTGCACGGCGATATTCACAAATACCCTATGGTGACCCTGGTTATTAAATTCTGGGGAACAAAACATAGAGTGCAGGGTGCGGTTAGTTACCGCCTCACCAATCCGCTGATTTTGGGGACTAATTTGCATGAATTCAGAAACTTATTAAATATGTGCAGATGGGGCTTGCACCAAAGTGTTGAGATGTGAAATGTGCAATGCTCTGGCAGGGGAGGCGGAGCCAGGGCCATC
The DNA here is from genome assembly GCF_025860055.1 of Xyrauchen texanus. Classification (NCBI taxonomy): domain Eukaryota; kingdom Metazoa; phylum Chordata; class Actinopteri; order Cypriniformes; family Catostomidae; genus Xyrauchen; species Xyrauchen texanus. The sequence goes on along the minus strand of NC_068284.1, from coordinate 32,270,428 downwards.
TTCATCAGCTCCACAAGATGACTTGAGGGGGGGGAGAGGCTCCGGACCCCCCATCCTCAGGGAATTTCCCTCTGGAGCAGTAGAGACGAAAACCTTAAGAACATCTTCGACCAAGTGAGACTGATTGATGGTCAACAACTCTGGTCGAGTGTCACACTTTCATATCCCTATTTGACAATTATATACAAGCGGTTGTATAGAGGGACGCAGGACACTCAAAAAAAAATATACAACCCAGCTTTTAGTACCGCAGAGCCGCCTGGAAAAGGTGTTCAAGGCAGCTCATTATAATCCGATGGCAGGTCACCTAGGGAAAAGGAAGACACTGAACAGATTAATAGCCCATTTTTATTGGACGGGCATTGGCAGCGATAACTGCAGGTGGTGTGCGGCATGCCATGAATGTCAACTTATGAATCCACCAGCCACACAAAAAGCGCCATTGCACCCCCTTTCACTAATCGAGGTCCCCTTCGAGAGAATTGGCATGGACCTCGTCGGGCCCGTGGACATTGCTTGCCACATTGGCTATGGTATTTCCAGAGAGGGCAGAGCTCTGGGTCGGAGGTGAACACAAAACCTAATCATAACACTCCAGTCACTTACGGAGACCACCTATCACCCTATCAGCTCACAGGGGTTGCCAAGTTGCAAAAAGAATTTGCTGATGTGTTCTCCCATCTACTGGTTCATACAAACCTGATCCAGCACCAAATCAAGACCGAACTGGGAGTGGTTAAACGTAGCCGTCCCTATCGCTTGCCCGAACACAAAAAGAAAATAGTTCGAGAAGAATTGGATGCATGCTTTATATGGGGGTAATAGAGGGATCCCAGAGTGACTGGTCCAGCCAGGTTGTCTAGTTACTAAGAGCGATGGGTCTGTACATTTCTGTGTGAATTATAGAAAAGTCAACGTAGTGTCTAAATTTGATGTGTAACCGATGCCCTTGTTGACGAGTTGCTCGATTGGTTAGGTACTGCTTGATTTTATTCTACATTGGATTTGACAAAGTGTTATTGGCAGATCCCACTGACACCAATTTTCCACGAAAAAACAGCCTTCTCCAAGTCCGTTAGTTTTATTTGGGCCCTTGGCTACGTTTCAGCATCTCATGGACCGAATCCTCAGACAGCATACAGCTTATGCCGCTGCCTATTTAGATGATATCTTCATTTACAGTAATGATTGGCAGCGGCATCTCATAGCAAACCCCAAGAAGTGCATGATTGGGCGGGTGGAGGTATGGTATCTGGGGTTCCACTTGGGTCATGGGCAGGTGCATCCCCAAATTGACAAAACTGTGGTGATTGCGACCTGCCCGAGTCCCAAGACCAAAAAGTGGGTGAGACGGTTCCTGGGGCTGGCTGGCTATTACAGGAGATTTGTGCCTAATTATTCTGACATTACCAGCCTGCTGGCTGATCTCACTAAAAAGGGGGTTCCAGACCCGGTCCAGTGGACGGAGCAGTGCCAACAGGCGTTCATGCATATTAAAGCTGCACTTTGCAGGGGGCCGCTATTGCATTCACCTAATTTCTCTCTCCCTTTCCTTTTACAGATGGGTGCTTCAGACAGATGACTAGGGGCTGTACACTCATAGGTGATGGAGGGGGAGTAGCGCCTGGTGCTGTACATCAACCGTAAGCTCTCCTTGAGGGAGACAAAGTACAGCACTTGGCTTAGCTCAAAGGATGTGTCTGGCTATCGAGTGGGTGGTCCACACTCTCTGTACTACCTGATGGGGCGGGCTTCACCATCTGCTCGGATCACGCCCCACACCAATGGTTCCACCGCATGAAGGATACCAATGCACGGATCACCTGGTGGTATCTGGCTCTACAGCCCTTTAAATTCAAGGTGGTCCACAGACTGGGGGGATGGCACAGATGACTATCACCTACTTCCTTTCCATAAATGGGGGAGTGGTAGTCAGGCTGGATGGTCCCCCGGCCTGAGTTGGGTGGTGGGGATATGTAGCAGAGGGGGCATGGTTGAGCGTCCGTCCAGAGAGAGAGAAAGCGGTAAAGGCGTATCCATGGATAAATGGATATACATAAGCAGAGCTGCATTTTCTGCATTGTTTACTTACGTTGTAGTAGTTATGTCTGTGAAATTATCTATAATGAGGTTTTCTGTGCAGTAATTAGACTCTCTACACATTTTCTGCTATTTTCCTGTGTGTTTTCTGTGCAATCGCTCATGGTGACTTGTGTACATGTATATATATATATATATATATATATATATATATATATATATATATTAGATACAACAGTTAGTTCTGGTCCTGGAATCTGATTGGACAAGAGACGTTCCAGGAGCACTAATGGTCTGACACCATTAGCACGCAGACGCATCACTGTGTGTGTTTCACACCACTTGTGTTTGTGCCAAACTAAAGTGTAAGAGCAGTGCAGATCTGTTAAGAGCTACTGTTTGTCTTTTTTTTTTTCATTACATAATTTAGCCAGCGGGTGGCGGAAAAAGATCTTTTATGTGTGCAAAATGAGCCAGTTAGGTGACGTCAAGTGAATCTGTGTAAGCCATTTAAAAACAACGGCTCATCGTGATTGCTTACTACACTTACTACACTGCACAACAAAATATAGGAAATAGCTTTAAGTGGCTTTAAACCTCTGGGGTTGACGGACGCGCCGGCGCATCCTGCTGGATATTTTCATCATTACAGCAAAAACAACTTAAAATACTCCATCATTTTTGGATATAGAGATAAGTTTAAGACATCATTAGAGACTATAAAGGGTCTACTTTTATTTGTGTACACTCACAATAACAACAAAATCTTGTGCTTTTGTAAAATAAAGAAAATAAAAAGGGTGAGCTTGTAGCAGTCTCTGTCTCCACGAGCATATTTCAGAAACACGTCACTAAAATGAACTGAAACGCGAATTCTATGCACTCAAACATGAAACATGTCTAAAGAAAGCTTAAAATGTCTACTTTTAAATAAAATTATTCCAATTTAAAACAAATATTCTCCTGCAATGCAATCTGTTTGAAACAAAGTGATGTACAGTTTTTACCGGTCCATCTCATTATCTTTAATGTGATCCCACCCACCAGCAGAGCGTGCCATTCATACTGTAATGTACTGAGATGATCAACACAAATGTACAGGCCCCCACTCTGAGGTTGTAAACACTTTTCATAAATCTTTTCTGCGCATTTGCAATGATAAGCAGGCGAGAAAGCTACAGGATATTATGGAAGATTTAAAATTTTCCTCAGAAGAAGAGCGGGACTCCGATGATCGTTTGTATTTTGAAGAGAGATAAAATCCAGCTGAAGATACAATTTCAGATGAGTAAGTCAATAAAATGTCATTAGTTGACATGCTATTTTATATATACATGTACATGTAAATTGTATAATGTATGATATAAATATGATATGTAATATGATATATAAATAATATGAATGTTTAGATTATATTTTATCTAGTGTTTAAAATGCCTCATTATCATCAAATATGTGCTTGCAAATATGTGTTCAGGTTAAATGAGTAAAATACACTTTAAATATGCCCATATTAGAAAATCAGCATATTATTATGATTTCTGAAGGATCATGTGACACTGAAGACTGCAGTAATGATACTGAAAATTCAGCTTTGATCACAAATTGCATTTTACAATATATTTAAATAGAAAAGTGTTCTTTTCAATTGTAAAAAGAGTTCAGAATATCAATGTTGTTTCTGTATTTTGGATCAAATAAATCCAATCTTGGTGAGCAGAAGAGACTTCTTTTAAATGGTAGTGTAGGTCTAAAATTAAGTAAAGTCTTTATGTAAATAAAATATATAGTCAGATTACTTCTTTTAACTTAAAACTTGATTTTGATCATTAAGTCTCCTCACATTCATTCTCTATCCCTGATTGATAGGCCCAGGGAGGGTCTGGTTACGCAACAGTTCCTGTGCATCAGACAGACGCTTTTGGAGGGTCACCAATTCACTAGTTTTCAGTGCCTAGTCATAAGTGTTGAGTTTTTAGGATGCTGTGTCAAGTTAAATGTAGTTTGAAAGTTTGAAAAACACATTTCGAGATCCCTGCATTCTTGTGTGCTCGGTTGAGTGCAAGAGCATGTCATCTGTGGAGGACTGTGCTGCCTGCTCGCTTGTTCAAAGAGACAAATTGCCTGTACAGCTGGAGTGCTGACTGCCCTCTACTGCACCAAGGTTGTATAACAAGCTTGAATTGCTACGGTGGTAGGAATATTTCTTATTATGTAAATTACGTACAGGTCAGGGGCATGATTAGTTGCATTTGTTGATGTTTTATTTATCATAATTAATCAAAGTACATTAACGTGTTAAAACGACAGCCCTAATCTAAAATTAAAATGCAAGCTCAGAATGCTAGCACACTAAAATTGATGGACATTTGATAAATTAAATTTATAAATAAACTTGTTTTCTTTTTTTCTTTTTAATGATATTAAGTAGCTTTACCAAAGGTCCATAATGCACTTTACTTTCTTTATCTTCATATTCCATAAGGAAAGATAATGAAATAGTCAGTATTCAATAAGTAGTAAATCTAGAATGGCAGAATTTTGACCTGGTATTTTTACTCAACACAACACAACAATTAAAGATAAATTTAAGCATGTAAAGAACCACTAGCATACAAAAAAAATACAAAATAAAAAATGCAGCCTGTTTTTTTTTTTTTTTGGACAAATCAAACAAATCACTAGCACTAGCATACAAAAAAAAAAAAAAATGCAAAAATGCAGCCTGTTTTTTTTTTTTTTTTGGACAAATCAAACAAATCAGTGTTTTGATAGCACCACAGAACCACAACATTTACACTTTTCTGGAAACCCCCTCTGAATAGCTTACTTATATTTGTCATTGCATAATAAGTAAGCTTGCAAGTGTGAAAGTATTTTAACATTGGAACAATTAAACACATCAACTTCAACATGTTTTTATTCAGTGTTAATATACCAGTATAATGATAACCTTGAAAAATAAAACTCTAAAGTGCCACAAATTATAAGGGAAAGTTTAAAGAAAGAGTCAAATGTATACAGCCCTTGCTTCAGGCTTATATAATCAATCAGTCTGTTCATGGCTCCGGTGTGATATTTTAATTTAGTACTGGGACACACTTGGAGTTTCTTACTGTGGATGAGAACACCCTACTGGGCAGTGTTTGGAGAGGTAGTCCTAATCAAAATTCTGGAAACTCTTGATGAGAACAAAGCGCACTGTAAGTTCATTAAAACCATCTCAAAAGCACAATGGGGTGGAAAAGGAGTGAAACTGGTTAAGGTAGAAACCCAGAGGACAGACAAATTAATTTGGAAAGGGCACATATTTTTAGGTGGATAAGATGTTGATAAGAAAGAAACTAAAATGGAAGAGAAGATAGAGCCAATATGGAGTAGTGTGTGTGTGTTCAACATACAGTAATTTAAATGCTCTCTTTTTTACAATTACATTAATTTCCTTAATTTATTACAACTCTTCTCTACAACAGCAATAGCACACAAATATGGCACTGAAATTTACATTTATTTTAGAGAGAGGGAGAGAGAGATATTTATGCAATATTTATGTTATTCGTGTGCTAATTTTATGATTTTATGTTTGGTAGAAAATCTTAAAATTGGCACATGAATAGCACAAAACTAGTATTTTTTTTTTTATAGAAATCACACAGAAACACGTCAATTACTGCTTAAGGAGGTACAGATTCTGCAATGCAACGTGCCAGCTATGATGATAGATCAGGTCTTTTGAGATGCTGAATCTCAAAAGACCACAAATAATTAAAAAGATGAGGACAAACATGCTGATGGCATGCAAAAATGCCACGCCAAACCAGGATGAACTATAAGCTAAATTAAGCTGACACTTAACCACAACAGACTGGAATTTTAAGAATTGTGACACGGCAACAAATTTCAATGTGAGGACAGTATATATGGACCTGACTGTAAAGGAAAAATCCTTCCATTGACAGAATATCTGTATGATTAACAGGTATAGATATACTATATAAGTCAGAAGTTTACATACACATTAGCCAAATACATTAAAATTCAGTTTTTCACAACTCCTGACATTTAATCATAGAAAATGTCTCGGGTTACTTAACTGTAACCCCTGTTCCCTGATAAAAGCGGAACGAGATGCTGCACTGATTTAGCACTTTGGAAACAACTTTAGGTGTGACCAGCTGTGAATATGAGTGGAAGACGTCAATGAAACTGACCAGAATTTATAGCATCTGCTGGTAACATCATTGGATGCACCTGTAGCAGGCTATAATTAGATGCGTCACAGGTGTATCGTCAGGTATTTTGTCTGAAGAGCAGTCCTGGGGCATCCCAGTGCGACAATGAAGCACAGCATCTCGTTCCGCTTTTATCAGGGAACAGAGGTTACAGTTAAGTAACCCAAGATGTTCCCTGTCAAAAAGCTACACTTTGATGCTGCACTGATTTAGCGCTTTGGGAACAAAAATACCCACACCACCGCAATGTGGATGTCCGGACCCTTTACGGTTGTGTAGTTGTGCTCACAAGAGCGCGAGAGGTCTCAGACATGAGCTTGTGATGTTGACTCAAGGACAAAAGAGTTCATGCCAGAGGAGTGGCATGAACATCCAAACTATAAAATCTTGTGAATGTTTGCGGAGAGGACAAGACTGCCGCATCACAAACATGCTGCAGAGGGACACCTCTAGCCAAGGCTTTAGAGGAGGCAACCCCTCTGGTAGAGGGAGCCCTGATACCTACTGGCGAAGCTTGACCGTGCGCCTCGTAGGCCAGGGCAAAAGCATCCCTCACCCAATGCGACATAGTCTACTTGGTGGCGGCTGCCCCCCTGTTGCGGCCCCCATGGCAAACTAATAGTTGCCCCTGACTTACGCCACTGGCTAGTGTGGTGGACATAAGTCTGAATGGCACGGACTGGACAAAGTCTGTGAAGTCTTTCCTGCTCCGGCGTTGTAAACGGCGGAGCATGTGCCTGCTGACAATTTTTCCTGCAGAAAGTCCAGAACTGAAGCAATCTGGCAGTTAACTGGATCTGCATTATGTGCACTGCACCATCTGGGGGTGCACAAGACACCCCATTTATTGGCGTAACTTCTTCTAGTAGAGGGAGCCCTAGCACTTAGAATGGTCTCAATAACTTGAGAGCTCGTCATGGAGGTCATCAAAGAAAGGAAGGGACTGATATAGCGTTCTATATTCGATATAGCGTTTTTTTTTTTTTGGCCACCAGACAGAAAAATGTCTTCTAGTTTGGAGTGTTTGGGGGTCTCTTTTTCATGTGGCCAGTCTAACTGAAGTCTCGAATAACCACCTCGAGTAATTCCTCAGCCACATTATTATTGTGCGTGGAATGTACAGAAGAGGTGCCGAAGCACGCTTCAAGCTTATGAGAAGGATCAGCTGGATCTGGGGAGAGAGCGAGTGATAGGGACGGACCTGTCTCTCGCTACTCAGCCAGATCTATGTGAGAGCCCCATGATGAAAGAATGGGCGCTGGCACTTGGAAGTAAGCGAGGCACACCGCTTGCTTTGTTTATCAGTCATTCTTTTTCTTTTTTTTTTTTTAAGGAAAAGAGAGAGAAAAGTTTTCTGCACACTACGTAACAAATTCTAACTCCTAACAGAGGAAAGAAAGTTCTGACAGCTTGAGAAGCACAACACACACAGTGTGATCTGAAGACAAAAGATCTGACGATGCACCTTTGACGCATCTATTTATAGCCCTGCTACAGGTGCATCCAATGATGTCTCCAGTAGAGGCTATAAATTCTGTTCAATTTCATTGATGTGTTGCACACATATTAACAGCTGGTCACACCTTAAGTTGTTCCCAAAGCGCTTAGATCCTTAAGCAATTTTGCTACAAATTTGGATGTATGCTTGGGGTCAATGTCCATTTGGAAGTCCCATTTGCGACCGAGCTTTAACTTCCTGGCTGATGTCTTGAGATGTTGCTTCAATATACACACATCATTTTCCTTCCTCATGATCTATTTTGTGAAATGCATCCGTTCCTCCTGCAGCAAAACACCTCTACAACATGATGCTGCCACCCCCATGCTTCATGGTTGGGATGGTGTTCTTCTGCTTGCAAGCCTCACCCTTTTTCCTCCAAACATAACAATGGTCATTATGGCCAAACAGTTAGAATTTTGTTTCATCAGACCAGTGGACATTTTTCCAAAAAGTAAGATCTTTGTCCCCATGTATACTTGCAAACTGTAGTCTGGCTTTTTATGGCAGTTTTGGAGCAGTCGCTCTTCCTTGCTGAGGAGCCTTTCAGTTTATATTGATATAGGACTTGTTTTACTGTGGATATAGATACCTGTCTACCTGTTTCCCCCAGCATCTTCACAAGGTCCTTTGATGTTGTTCTAGGATTGATTTGCACTTTTTGTACCAAACTAAATTAATCTCTAAGAGACAGAATGCATCTCTTTCCTGAGCGGTATGATGGCTGTGTGGTCCCATGGTGTTTATACTTGTGTTCTATTGTTTGTACAGATGAACATGGTACCTTCTGGCATTTGGAAATTGCTACCAAAGATGAATCAGACTTGTGGAGGCCACATTTTGTTTTTTTGAGGTCTTGCCTGATTTATTTTGATTTTCCCATGATGTCAAGCAAAGAGGCACTGAGTTTGAAGGTAGGCCTTAAAATACATCCAGAGGTATATCGCCAGTTGAGTACACCTCCTATCAGAAGCTAATTGGCTAATTGTCAAAAGGCTTGACATAATTTTCTGGAATTTTCCAAGCTGCTTAAAGGCAGTTAACTTAGTCTATGTACACTTCTGACCCACTGATATTGTGATATGGTCAATTAAAAGTGAAACAATCTGTCTGTAAACAATTGTTGGATACATTACTCATGTCAAGCACAATGTAGATGTCCTAAACGACTTGCCAAAACTATAGTTTGCTAATATTAAATCTGTGGAATGGTTAAAAAAATTGTTTTAATGACTTCAACCTAAGTGTATGTAAACGTCTGACTTTAACTGTACAGATATGCCTTGGCACTAATAAAAGATTTTTACATGGGTGAGTGAATGATTCGAGGTAGAAGCTAGTAGAAACTGTGGAAATGTGGTAGTCTTCTAGGATTTAAATGCACTGATTACACATAGGATTGTTCAGCTCGTTATCTCAGGCTGAGTACACTTTATAGTGGCTCATAAACTAACACAAAGAAAAAAAAATGTTTTATGACTACTGACATCTGCATTTAATCACTAAAATGTAGAGAAAACACACAGCACATCATCGCTAAATTATGGCATAGGCATGGTGTAGTCACTCCTGCTTATCATGTATATAACTGCATATAATGCAAATAAATGCATACGATTAATTTAATTGTTATCTTCAAAAATTAATCAGTGTCTTACTTATAGATTAAATAAGTTTATAACTAATTAAACATAAACAGAACAGGGTTTCTACCCTTTTTTACAAATTACTTTCCATTACTTTTCTATGCCTTTTTAATCTGGAAACTGTTTCTTAAAAATAATTTTGATTCAGATGGATTCCATAATGAAGATTCAAATAAAAATAACAATCCAGACTGATTTGTGAACCATTTTGAACAATTAACTGAAAAGAACCGATACTAGACTATAAAGAAGGATTCACACACAAATTGACATTACTATGTCTTGCAAGAAAGTTGTACTCTACACAAGCTCTAACCAAGAGCAATATTTAGACAATATTTTAGAGAGTAAAAAGAAAAAAATACATTCACTATTGAAATTTACATGACTTTTAAAATTTCTCTCATTTCCATGTCTTTTCCAGGCCTGGAAAACTCAATTACGTTTTCTCATACTTAAAATGTGTCCATGACCCTAGGGTTCTGGTTCCTTTCAAAGTTCTCTCCCTCTTATACCTTATGGAGTTGTTCATTTATTTTTTTGTTCTTGTAACATTCTCCTTTAGCTTTCTCATTGGGGGTATTAAGGCACTATATTTTGTAGCAGGCAGCAAACAAAAGCATTCCAAAGCCTTTTCATCCACTACAGGGGATGAAACTTCACCTTGATGTGATCATGTTCCTGATGTGATCAGGCCTTACACAAACAACTGCCTTTTGCCATCAGATAAGACTGAAAAGACTATTTTCCGGCACCCTTTTGGGATACAAAGGGCCTTGCAAAGAAGTTGACCTCCATCACCAGATCCATTTTTGTTCACCCAGGCTTCCAATCCCTAAGATCTAGGTGTGAATGACTAAACAAAGTCTTAGGACCATCAGAGCAAATAAGACCAAATGGCCTGGCCCTTTGACTTGAACAACTGAAACAAAGAGATGCTCCAAAAGAGGTACAAATCTTCACATACATACTTCTACTTCTCAAATGGACATAAAAAACATCACATCTACAACATACACAAATGGTATGTGCTTAGTAACAACTATTTGTGACACAACAGTTCACACAAACTGAGCAGTTAATGTATCAATGAATGCACTGGTGATAGTTCAACCTCTCAGGATCGTGTTTGGAATCTATGCATTCTGCACAAAGCCAACAGTGTATTGCTAGTGGACTGGAAAGTGAATAATGCAGAGGTAAAACCTTTTCTAACTGTGAACTTTAGACTATTCAAAAAATTCCACAAGGAACTCCACAAGGGTGGGCCCACTGTGTGTGCCATCTATGATGTAAATATCCAGTCATAACATTTGAAATGAAGGTGCCAAATAGGAATCTCCACCTCATCGGGAAGATATAAAAGTACCACTCCAGCAGACATACCCAGTTCTAAGTCTCCACTCCTGAGAGAAAGGAGACACTTACATAATAACAATCCAATGTTCTACAAGTTTGAAATCTCCATACGAGGGAGACAGCACCAGAAACACCAGTGAAAAGTTTAAGCTTTTGCATTCAAACCTATTCAAGTTTCCTCCATCTGCATGTTTCAGATTGTAAAGGAACTTGAGCAAAGACATCAGGGCTTAATCTGCATTTTCCAGATAACAAAGACTCTCACGGTGCTCCAGAAGAACAGCATTCCTCAAGCTTTTGAAATGGAATCCAGCTCCTGTCACATTGCAATGCAGACTATCATAACCAGTGGAAGACGTGAATATCACCAAGCTCATCACTCGATCAACCAGAATGTAAATATCACTATCCAATCATCTTTCTAGAGTCCTTGGGATTAATGTATACAATCAGTTTATGAATATCTAATGTTCCATAGAAATTGCATAATCTGTGTGTCTGTAATGATGTGGAAAATAAAGGAAAGAAAGAAGGGTGTGCGGATCCAAATGCGGCTTTATTACAATACCAAAACAAACAAACACTGGAGCAAATAAAAAGTCCACGAGGGGAAAAGTAAACTCAGACACTAACTAACATAACGCTGAACACGAGTAGACAGAACATCCACGGAGGGCTGGAAAACCTGGAGTAAACACAAATAGAGAGGCATAGGCATGAACATGAAACGGCAACGATCGACAACGGAGAGAGGAAACGACAGGGTTTAAATAGACAGACACAGTGATAACAAAATAGGCGACAGGTGCGGATAATAATGCTGTGACAGCGGTGATGAGGAGTGAGGAAGAAGGGAAGTGTAGTTTTAACAGAGACAGTGAAACACAGGCAGACAACAAGGAAGACATGACAGGGAGTGTGTTCGGTGAAACAGATAACACGGGACGGACACCAAGGAAGAGTGACATGGAAAGTGACTGGCGAGGGTGAAACAGAAAACCCGGGGCAGACCACAAGGAAATGTGACATGAACGTGACTAGAGAAACAGAGAACACAGGGGATCATAACAGTGTCAAATGTTTAAAAAAAATAGTCTCTGAGTTGAATTACATTGTCTCAAAGAACTCTGCTGACCTGAAAAGCATCAAACAGGATAAAATACATTCTGCATTCGTCTTTTAGGCAGGTTGTCAAAAGTAAATATGTTGCACCTCATGTTTATGATTAAATACAATGAAAATGTAACCATGCCTTTTAGATATGCATCAGATCGTTAAAGCAGCTGCTTCTTGACATCCCAGATTTGTGGGTTGTGACTTTTGGTGAAGTGCCAAAGGAAACACACAGTGGTGTAAGTTTAAAACAGAATATTAAAGAACTTCAGCCTCTTTGGATATACTTTATCTGGCAGTTGCTTGCTCATTTCCCCCTTGCATCATTTTGGAAAGAGATGAATCAGAGTTACCTTTGTAAATGTATGTTTAATTTCCCCTGATTTTATTGAGTGTACACTGCATATGTGCAAGCTGATGCAATATCAAAATAAGCATAATTTGTCATTTCACATCTTTCTCTCCTTTTCTCTTTTTCATTTTCATTTTGAGAAAAGTATTAATGAATTTAGTTATCTGAAAGTGTTGTTTATTTGCACTTATTGTCTGTATTTTATTAACACCTGATTCACTAAAGAATATTACAAATCAGGTAACAGAGCAAACATGGCCCAGAAATTTGTGCTGAATGAAATTTGGACAGCACTATTCCCAATTTTGCAGCAGACTACCACGATCTGGCATACTTTACTTGGTCTGTACAGCATAAGTCCAACACTTCAATCCATGCACCTGATATATGCACCATAATAATGCTCTTTTCCATAATTTGATCATCATTTGATAAATTACTGCTGCCATGATTTATTGAACATTTAAAAAAAATAAGATCTTTAATAAGCCAAATTTTCATAGAAATCAGAATAATTTTGCATTAAAAAAATTACAGTAACTCAATTAAAATACAGTTGTACACTATTTTAGCACATTTAGCACAAAAAAGTGAGTTTGCAAATGTATCCCTCAGTGCCGCACATCAAACCTTTTTATACCCTACTGTATATTAGACAAGTCAAGCATACCTGAAATAATTGAAAACCATGCATTTATCTCAGAATGCAATCTAATCAGGAAAACATTTTGTTTATCCTTGGCATTCTCTTTAAAATTTCCAATTCCACACACTAGAACATCAAACAACATTTAATTTCCCTTCCCTGCTCCTCTTGAGCATCAATGTTTAGATTACTTCCTCAGGTCTGAAATTAATTGTCGCAGCTCTGCAATATTCTATAAAGGATTAATGAACCTGGCGCAGCCTCTTTTTGTTCAACCGAAGATCCAGTAGTTTCAGCTGGCCTAATTAAGCCCCATTAAATACAAACTTGCTTATAGTCACTTTTAATTTACATCTAGCCATTCCCCATAAATAGAGCTTGCATTTGGCCTGTCCTCTCTAAAAGGTGCAGAGAGTGAGTCTCGTAGCATGTGGGCTGGTTGTGCTTTTCAAAGGCTGTCTAAGCCTGCCGTCTCTCCAGGCGCCTCCAAATGAGATCAGAGCATTTGAGATTTGGCTTCTTGATAATATTAACTCTCCACCCGCTCTGCCTATTCCTCAATCACTCAGGCCTCCCTCCTCCTCTTTCATACCAATCAAACCATGTGGGATAAATGGACAAACTGATGCAGGAAACTGGATCAGACAGTGTCTGTGTTTAATTTAAGGGCCATCGATGACTTTTCATGGTGACCTTTTGGCGAGCTGACCAAAGAAGACATCACTGTGCTCCGGTAATTAGGGGAACCTTCAAAGTGATTCTGCATGCGATTAGATAGATGTTCTATGGTGCTATTTCACAGGATGTGTGCTTTTATTAAATTAGCCTTTATGATTAAATAGCATAACTGCCATGCTTTTAAGACCTACAGTATATTCCAGATGACTATATATATATATAAATATATATATATATCAGACTATATGGAACATACTAACAGTATATGCTACCAATATTAGCATAAGCAAAAAAGATTTAACTATTGATTATGAATTATAAATTGTATTTTGGCCGAGGTGGAATAATTTATTATTATGATTTCCGGCTCTAAAATCTGATTGGATGAGCCACATTCAAAGTAAAACAGCTGACTGCCCATCAGTTGGATTCTATGTTAATGCACCAAATTGCGTAAACAAACAAAAAAAATAACATCTAAATTAACTGGTTTTATCATCATTAATTTACCTGAAGGTGGCCTTAAGAATCTGTCCAGATGTAATCTCTTTGGTGTGGTTATTGTAGCCATAGAAGAGGTCCCCAAACACAGTCTGGTTGGCTGGGATGTCAGCTGTGTCCCCGCAGTCCACTCCCTCAGTGCATGCCTCTGAAAGCGGCTGACAGGAGCGCCCGTCTGCTCCTCTTTTATAATCTTCAATACATCTACAAAACAGACAGCAAGAGGAAGAAGGACATGGGAGATGAGAAAAAAAGAAAGGGGAGTAATTGTTTGCCATAGTAGTTTAAGAAAATTTAACACTGCTCATTGCTTCATCCAGACATGCGCTCTACTCGCTCCACACCTTTCATTCCTTTCAAGTTAAATCGCAAAGAACAATGCAAACAGATGTGTTCCTGCTATTGATATACATGCACTACTGTACATATGCAATCTTCATTTTGTTTTAATTAAAAAGATGTATTAGAGCTGAATATAACTCTGATCTCCTAGAACAAGATGCAAAAACTTTACCATTAGACCAATCAGTCATTAGGTCGCATGTCTTACATATGGATGTATTTATCCACTGACTAATAAAATCCAAGTACTGATCAAGGTTTTGAAATGAACGTGTAATATAACGTGGGTGGGGTCAAACGTCTACAAAAAGTTTAGCATATATTGTAAAATTCCCCATATATTTTGATGCATCAAAATAAAGCCTTAAAAAAATTGCATTCCAATTACGTAGAAATATGCGTATATATGTTTTTCAAATGGCACTTAAATAGACAAGTCATATATCAAATGCAAACTCTCATTCTCAGGATTGTGACTGTACACTTAATTATTTGTTTTGCTATTACACCAAAGTTAAAATGATTATCAAAAACATCAAAAAGTGAAATAAGATCTCTGTAAAACAATGACAAACATCTCATGTCTGCTCCAATCACTGCTTCTGTAAGCCCAAGTAGCCAAAGCTTTTACCTTAGTTATCTTCTTTAAAATGATTATTTTTTTACTACAGCTTGCTTGTTAAAATAACCCAGTGTTATATCTCAGATGTCCTGAAAAAAATAGGGGTCAAGCAAAAAAAGCATGATAAACAAATAATTGGCAAAATATGTTATCAAATATTGATAATGAAGTATTATATGACATCAACGACCGCTTGATTGAGCTTCTAATCCATTCAGAGGCCGAGATATATGATGAAACAGTGGGAAACATGCATATGATTCAAAATTGACTATATGTGGTTGGAGTGCTCAGCTGTGTTAGAGTGCCACCAACATTTCAGATCTGTATATTGTGATGAAAGGTGGTGGGAGGTTGCAATTAGTCCACTTAGGCTTTATACACATTTTTACCAATAATGTTCCATGATTTTTTAGGCGAATTTTCAAGACCATACATTTCACATCTATGTACACATATCAAATAGTGGTAACTGCTTTGCTCAAATAAAGTTATGTGTGGATCAAGCAAGGCAAAACCAACAGAAAGTCTCAAAATACAAATGAATCAAAGGAAATCAACACAAATAGATGTCCATGAATGTGTGTATATAACTTGTTCCACAAATGCACATTCAATGATTCACAAGAACAATTTGTGTTTGATTTGGAAGATATTTCTTTGGTTGCAAACACCAATTGTGATGTATTTGTACAAAAAGGAACACTTGTATTCACAAATCTGTCTCTATTTGTACAAATTCCATAACATTTATTTAATGATACATTTCACAGATGCAAGTTTAAATGCATTATTTGAGGGTTGAAATACACATTTGTTAAGTTTATTTTCAAATGAATGGGTAGATATGCACACATTTGTGTGTGATTCGGCCATGGTAAAAACAGCTAAACAAAAGTCATAAAATTCAAATTAATCAAACAGAATCAACACAAATAGACATCAGTGTTACTTTATCCACAAATGCACATTCAATACTTCACAAGATTATTTTGTGTTTGATTTGGAACATCTTCCTTTGGTTGCATGTATTAAAATGGTATTATGTTTATACAAAAGGAAAATCTGTGTTCACAAAAATGTCTCTATTTGTACAAATCCCAGCACATTCATTTAATTTAGAATTTCACACAAGTAGAAAGGCATTTGTCTGTGGATTGTAAGATACATTTGCAACATTTATCAAATTGATTGATACATAGGCGCACATTTGTTAATCATTTTGAGTCTAATTTCATACCATACCTTTTCTGCCCCCTGCTTTTGCTCCACTACACTGATGCAACTCTTGACAGAAAGATCATCAGATCATTTTGTATCATTATCAGTGACAACCAGCGCAGGTCTTCTCTCATGTTTTCCATTAAAAACAGGAGAATGTATGTGATACTGAGACTTTTAATGATTGCTCATCAAGAAGTGAATAGTAACACTGCTCAGACTCACAAGCAAACATCACCATAAGCTTAATTAACATGGCAAGTTAATACATGCAAACTTAATATATTCAAACAATAATGTACATATGAAATGTACTAATTCCTTGTACACTATCCATATTAACTTGAGCAATCGTGAGCTAACTTTTCTTAGCACATTTGTACTGCTGAAAATATTTGTTAGAAAATTCCATGGCTTTTCCAAAACATTTAGTGTTAACTTGTTTTTCCATGACATTTCCTGGCCTGGAAAACACAATTTCTAAATTCCATGACTTTTCCAGGATATCCATGACAATACGAACCCTGTCCACTGTATGTGTGTAAAGTGAGCTTTTAAAGTTGGCAGTGAAAAATTGCTGGTGGCATCCATAAAAATGCACCAGAGTTGAAGAGGTTCAATCAATTATTTGTTGAGTTAGCACAATATTAGTCTTGTAAAGCAGGCTTTTTAACTTCAAAATTTATGAATGATTTAGTTATTATTGTGTCTAAATTCAGAACTAATTACAACAATTAAAAATAAGTAATGCATGTTGGTTATCAGCAACATTAAACAATACAAATAATCAGCAGAGGTAATAAAAAAAACAATATAGTTTTTTAACAATTTCTCTAATAACAGTATTATATATGATCCTTGTTGTAGTTGTGACCATGAATAAGATTTATAATGCACTACCACTATGAAATGTCATGGAACGATTACATTAGGATGATGCATTGCATACAAGGGCGCAGATGGCACTAGGGACGGGGGGGACATGACCCCCCAGATTCATAGTGACCCGATTCGTCCCCCGCCCTCACTATCCCTACGAAAGGCGACAAAAATCGCAACACATTGTCACACCCAACTCGTCACATATGGACGCGTGGCGAGGACCCCTTGGCATCACTTATTGATGCACTGGGTATACCTTTGGCGTCATTTTTCAACGTGCAGGGTAGTCCGATAGAACCGGAGCCTGTAGCGTTGAAATTTGACGTCTTGGGCTGCGAATGGGTCGAGAGTCGAGACTGCAATAAATAAAAATAAAAAGGAATAGGCTACAATAAATGAGCTATGCCAGGGCTAGTATAATGGTGGCCCCCAGATCATCTTTATCTGGCCCTCCAACTGTTTTTTTATGTTTAAAAACCCTCACAATCTGATATCAAAGTGCCCTCTCAGCAAAGGTTTAGCGCGTTCATAGGCAACCGCATTCATCGGTGAGTTTAACCGCATTCATCGGTGAGTTTAACAATATAGAAGTCTATCGGACTACCCTGCACGTTGAAAAATGACGCCAAAGGTATACCCAGTGCGTCAATACGCCAAGGGGTCCTGGCGAAGCGTCCATATGTTACGAGTTGGGTGTGAGGATGTGTTGGTAAAACAGATGATTACGGCCCGCCGCTGCTTCAGAATCGGGTCGGGACAGACCCAGGCTGACACACAATAATAATCTACACCGGTCGGCGGTCACCATTACTTTGTACCCACATTCTCACTACATGCTGTTCTGTTGTCAGTAAACACACGATGCCATCATGCCACCGACGTTTACACTCTCTCTGTGTGTGTGTGTGTGCTACGACTCCTGAGTGACGTTGCCGGGGTCCTATGAGGAGGTAGCTGCCTCAATCGTGCCTGTAGGAGCGGACCGGTAACCATAGTGATCATATACCATCTATGACTGAGCTGAGTCGGTGATTTTCTGAACTGAGAAAAATCGACTGTAAATGCCACATAATGGCAATGAAGAGACAAAAAACAATCACCTCGTTTTTTCAAAAACCAAACAATGTAAGTATCCTATGGCTGTTGACTTTCCCAGATGTGGCAGATTAGATTTGTTAAGGGGAATAGCTAGTCTGACAACAATGGCACAAAGGCTTTTGCACTTAGCAAACACAGCAAAATGTGGAGACCATAACTATGCATTTAGGTGAGTGGACAGAGGCAAATAATGAATGAACATAAAAAGAATGGTTGGATAAATCAAACAATTTATCGTCGTCAGGAAATAATATTTTATCTTATCATTTAACCCATTGTACTGTATAAATTGACTGAGGTATGTTCACTGTCGTGTGTAAGCCACTATAACAATAATTATAATAAGTAAATTTGTGTGGTGCAAGGTTTATGCAAACAACAAATAAAGGCCTACATAAACTTTTGACATCCTCTTATAGCAGGAAATCATGTTTTTTTTTTTATTGTACAGAGCAACGGAGGATATAGATTCTTAAATTATGGGCTATGAAAAACATTTCTTAATATGTCATACATCATTTGAAAGATATTTCTAATCTATAAATTGCAAAAACTTGTAATTAACACTTAAATTTAAAATTTTGAGTTATTCTTAGACATTTGAAATAGTAGTTTTAGCCATTAATTCTCAGGAATATGTTGTATTTCACATTGTTGTGAAATTCTATAGAGGTATAGAGGGTTAACTGAAATTATAAGATTTAAAATGTTATCCTCCTGGCCTGCAGGCAATTTCTGATGACAGTGAGGCAGACCCTAGTCAGTCAAGTGAGGATCTGCAGGAGGGCAGCCACAGTAGAAAAAGACAGCATGAGGAAGGAGAGACAGTAGAATTACAGACAGAAGAAGCAGGGACAGAACAACAAGGAGGGACAGGAGGCAACACAGAGGGAGAGGATGTTGACAGGATAATGACATATACAAAGCCAAATCAACCTGACCCTAAAGTTTTGCAAAAGCAAGTGATGAAAGACCGGACACTGACATTCCAAAAATCATGGTATGAGAAGTTTTGGTAGGTGATTGGCATACTAGTCAAATAACAGTCTGATCATGCATTGCTAGTGGTGATCAGGTAGGCCTTAGTTTACCTTTGTTCATTGTTGCTTATCCATGATTTCAAATAAGAATCCCCCAATGGCTTTTTAGTGCAAATCATTAGCCCAAATTAGGCAAAGTAACTACTTGAGCACTAGTTAAAGCCCAAATTACGCAAAATAATGAATTGAGTTTAAATCATTTGCTGACAGCTTGGTCCCCCCCAGTTAAAAAATCCTATCTGCGCCACTGATTGCATATGTGCAAAAAAAATAAAAATAAAAATAAATAAATATATATATTTACATTTCTTGTTGCACTTAAATCTGTTTTGTATACTATTATGATGATAGTGAAACTTTGTAATATGGCACTTCTTGTACCACTGTCTCCCTAAGATGATTCGCTGATGTTCTTCCTCTTTTGTAAGTCGCTTTGGATAAAAGCGTCTGCCAAATGAATAAATGTAAATGTAAATGATGTGTATTTTCATGCATTTTTGGAATATTGTATTAAGGCCTTATTAAGTTCCAAGTGTAATCAATACATGTTATTTATTTGTTTGTGTAGAGTTTGTATGTGCACTTATTTATGCACTAGTTAATCCACAAACCATGAAGCAATCAATCTTTGCAAGAAAGCCAAACAAAGTACTGTTTCAACATTCAAAACTACTAAGAGGTATAGGAAATGATCACACAGCATAGCAACCAACATGTATGTAAAGTTGGCAATTCTGTTTACCAACTCAATGCACTACCAACATTTACCATCTGCAAAACAGCAACATCTTAATAGCGTGACTCCTCACATGACTCTTTTATATTCATGGAACTTAGCTGTCAAAACTTAGCTGTCACATCTGCTCTGTACTGCACAAGCAAACAGAGAGAAAGGGGTGTCAGGGCTTGAATGCTCAATCTCACTTTTCCTGGCTTTTTACAGTTTTACAGGAAACTGTCATCAGTGAATGTGAGACACATCCTCTCAGTAGCACATCCGTAACACAGAAAATGCTTTAAGTGGCTTCAAATTGCATGTCAAATTTTCAGGATAACTTGAGAAAGAGAGAAATATGCACATTTGTCACCTATATTAAACAAGACATGCCAACAGAAGCGAATGATCTCAGAGACTCACTGAATAGGTCAAAAAGGGTTGTTTTAAAAGGGAAGAAGACATAAGAAAATAATAGTCTCTACACATGAAAATCTTGCTGTGGTTAGTTTTGTGTGATGCATGTGATGTCATGTCATGTCAGAGTGCAAGCACTTCAAACAAGACATGACAGGGCAGGAAGATGACTTCCTCACTGCCAAATAAGAACCGCTTGTGGCATTCCATTAAAAGAAATATTTATTTTCATCATTCAGATTTTCCATCTCACAATTTACTGCCGTTTATAATGTATCTCCTGTCACATTTTTAAAACCAATGTTCCAGCACAGTAAAAAAATAAAAAAAATAAAAAACAATTGCTTCATGTGGTAACATCTTAATTTTCTGCTTTTATTCAAGTCTGACTAAATCAGGCTGACAAATAAAGTTACACCAACAAAAGCAATTTTTATTCATTATATGAAGTTAATTAATTTAAGAGGTAACAATTTCAGGTTCCAACTTGTTTCAGTGTGTGGTTCAACTGGTAGAGCATGGCACAAGCAATACATGTACATGGCTACATGGTAACACAAATAATCACATTATTAATACCTTAAATGCACAAAAGGTGCTTTGGATAAAAACAAAAACTTCTGACAAATGAATACATGTCAATATAGGACCTGGAACATACATCTCATATTTCTCGCATTTCATCTCACATTATCTGATAATGTGTATATTTCTTCAACACAAATCTGCTCTTAGAGTGCTCTCACCACAAAAGTTGTTTTTATGCGGGTGTTATTTTTCAAAATGTTCTTTAAATTATCCTTTACTACCCTATTCTAGGTTTATAGTGGTCAATTTCTCTATAAAAGGCAGCTGCATTTGTAAACACAAGTCATGGCAAATGTCCTCAGCATGAACAATTCAAAAGTACATTACATTATATACCTCTTTGCTTTGTGTGAAGGATTTCATTAATTCAGCAAACTGTAAAATGTCATGTTATCTATGTATAGCATACATCAAACTACATTTGATGAATACTAAATTATTTTACATGTATGACTAGCCTAATTTAATCATGCAGAAATTGTATTTTTAAACATAGTAATTCTATTATCTAAATATTAATATTTTTCATAGATATTAGTTATTGTTTTCTAATTTTAAATGTTAAATTACTGTATAATTTTACATGTATAAAAAAAAAAGTAAAATGTATAATTTAATATAAGCATTAAAAAAGAAATATAGTGCATAAAATTCAGCTTGTGCAGATTACCAACTGCATTTTGTTTTTCTGCAGGTGAATGTGTGATGGTATTAGCATGTCTTCGCATGTTTAGGGTTGGCTGTTTTTATGGTTAAATCATGTACTGCATGCTCCATTTAAATTGTATAGGTAAAAAGTGTGGCAATTCATGCTCAGAAACAAACAGCCACTATGGATTAAGCTGACAGAATAAAAACTGAGTTACTGCATTGTGAGGTGCCACAAATAACATGTATAATCATCTAAAACACATAATTCGCTTACAGCAAATTCCATTTATTATTCAAAATAAATTATGTCTTCAAAAATAATGGATGCAAGTGTGTGTTTCTTCAACTATGGGGAATTTTGGTCCTGAGGACTTTTAGAAATGAAACTCCTTGAAACTCTACTCCAACTCCTTAGTTCCCTTCCGAGGGAACTCGCACTGCGTCGTTGAAAACGACTCTTTGGGGAACGCTCCTTAGCGTGCGCCTCTGAAGTATGAATGAAACTATTCCAATCTTGATTGGTGTTGCGTCATGACGTAACATGTGACGGCATAACCGGATGCATAAAAGTGGCGCCGGCACACATACACATTAGCTTTAAGCTCTTCAGCAAAGCTCTATGTATATTGTTTGTCTTATTTGGTGTTGTTTGTCCTATTTAAAAGAATTATGGCCACCAAGCAGTTCAAGAAGTGCGTGCACCCCTGCCCTCGTTTTATTACGGGTAGGGACACGCCACGATTTGTGTGTGAACTGTTTGGGGCGCCTAGCTGCACTGAGCAGCTCTCGAGGGATCTGCCTGTGTAAGTTAGTGAAGCACTACCCATGAGAGTGCTGCGCTCGGTTGGCGTGCTTTGATGAGCACGGTCAGGCTCGCGTTCCCCACGGTTCTGGTCCAGCGTCTGTTGAGGCAGCACGGCGATTGAGATCGTGGGGTTAGCGAGGATCTTGCAGATGAGAATGAGACTGCTGCGGCACTTTCTCATTCTTCATTTGAGGATCCGAGCCTACTGTGAGTGGTGCAGAAGCCAGCGTCGCGGCTTCTTCTGCCCACGATCAGGTCCCAATGCTCGAGCTCTCTGCTTCGAGGAAGTGGAAATGCTCAGCATTGATCGCGGGCGACCGTGAGCAGCCAAGCGCGCCGGTTTTCGGCCAGGCTTTTGAGGAGCTGATTCAGGTTGTGGCGTGCTGTGGCCAGACTTAACATTAGCTGGCCACAAAATGAGCAGAGAGCGCACGTCGGAAGCAAATTAGGCGGCGTTTCCTGCAGCAGCGTCACAACCCCAGCGCCGGGGTTTGCCGTTTTCCCGATCTCCACAAAGAGATCTCCGAGATGCGTGGGATAAACCACATTAGATCCCGTGTCTCCACCCCCAGTGTGGTCGATTACAGCGACGTTTTAGGGGCGCGGGATATGGGCTATGGGAAGATGCCTGGTGTGGAGGAGGCTTTGGCGGTTACCTCTCTCCTGAGTCGGCATCTTCCTTAAAACCCGGCTGCCTAGTAAGCCCTGCAGAGATACATCTGCATTAATAAGCAGGGCTTACATGGCGGCAGGTCGGGCTGGTTAGTGCCTGCACTCAATGGCGATTTTGCAGGCGTACCAGGCCGATCTCCTGAAAGATTTAGGCGAGGGGAGGGCCAACTCCGAAGATATCGCGGAGTTAGCAGAGCACGCAGATCTGTCTCTCGGGCAACTAAAGAGGCGGCCCGCTATTGGCCGCTCTATGGCAGCTATGGTGACCACGGAGAGGCATCTGTGGCTAAATTTATCGGGAATAAAAGAAAAAGACAGAGCTTTTTTGCTTGATGCCCGCTCTACGCCCTCTGGCCTGTTCGGCGACGCCGTTACATCGATCGTCGACAGGTTTCAGGAGGCGAGAAACAATCTCGCGGCGTTCAAGCAGTTTCTCCCCGTAAATCCAAGTCTAAGTCAAGTAGGGTGGGGCAAACACATCAGCCCCAGCCTTCAGTCAGCTCCTCGCGCAGCGCTGAGCAAAAGGAGGCGTTTCCTCTAGAGCCCCTCCTCCAGGAGCTTGGCAACAGAGGAAGCGGCTCCCAGCAAGCCCTCCAGCCAGGGGGCCGACCTGAGGGGCGTCCTTAAGGCTAGGAGGGCTTGGGAAAAGGTCCTAACGAGGTGTTAGAACCTCGGAGGGCTGCCCCAGCTGCAGAGCAACCGAGGTTGTTCTCGTGGCGGAGTCCTCAGGAAATGGGTGTTGGTTTCCGCCCGTCTCTGGCGCCGGGCCACACCAATCTCCAGCAGCACACCGTGCCGTTCAGCGTCAAAAAATAAAAAACACACATCAATTGTGGTCACAAGCACTGTATCGACCAAATCCTGCGGTATCCGCTTCAGGAAGTCGAGAACAGTGCTTTCAGCTTACCGAGACCAGCCTCGAGAGGCTGGTTCCCTTAGTAGATTTTGTAGAGGCATGGAATCATCTTCCCAACATATCTGCATGGGTCCTGCATATAATAAATTCAGGGTACAGACTGCAGTTAGGGCACCGCCCCCAAATTCTCTGGGGTGGTGCAGACTACAGTGGTTCGGAGCAGGCTCAGGTGATGGAACAAGAAGTGCAATCTCTGCTGCTGAAGGAGGCCATAGAGCGTGTTCATCATTCAGACAGGGAGTCCGGTCTTTACAGCCGGTACTTTATAGTTCCAAAAAGGATGGGGGGTTGAGGCCGATTTTAGATCTCAGAGTTTTGAACCGGTCTCTGAGGAGGTTCAGGTTCAAAATGCTTACTATTCCTGTCATCGTGAGTCAGATCAGATCCGAGGACTGGTTTGTCACGATAGATCTAAAAGATGCCTATTTTCATGTATCCATCCTTCCATGTCACAGGAGGTTCCTGAGGTTAAGCTTTGGGTGAAGCTTACCAATATCGGGTTCTTCCGTTAGGCCTAGCACTATCTCCCGCACATTCACCAAATGTATGGATGCAGCTCTTGCTCCACTGAGACTTCAGGGCATCCGTATACTGAATTATATCGACGACTGGCTCATTCTGGCCCAGTCTCGAGAAATGGCGATTCGGCATCGAGATGTGGATTCTTGGCCACATTCGAAGTTTGGGGTTGAGACTCAACACAAAAAGAGTGTGTTACAACCATCCCAGTGCACAGCGTTTCTGAGCGTTGTGTGGAACTCTGTTACGATGCAGGCACGCATGTCTCCTGCGCGTGTCGAGTCCCTTATGGCGATGGTGTCGGGTTAAAAGCTAGGCCAGGCCATCACTGTAAAGCAATTTCAAAGACTGCTGGGCCTCATGGCAGCGGCATCCAACATTGTACCGTTGGGCCTTCTACACATGAGGCCCCTCCAGTGGTGGCTGAAAGCCAAGGGGTTTTCCCCAGCGGGAATCCATTTAGTATAATCAGAGTAGCAGCGCAGGTGCCTTCGTTCTCTGCTAATATGGAAGAAACCTTGGTTCCTGTCCCAAGGGCCAGTGTTGGGAGCGTCATGTCGCCGGAAAACCGTTTCGACAGGCGCCTCCCTCACTGGCTGGAGCGCTGGTCATGGGCGGCAGCTTTGCCAGGGGTCTGTGGCAGGACCATCATCATTCTTGGCACATAAACTGTCTAGAGATGTTGGCTGTGTTCAGGGCTCTGAGGAGCTTCCTTCCAGACATCAAGGGTTACCATGTCCTAGTGCGTTCGGACAATACATCAGTGGTAGCTTATCTGAACCGACAAGGAGGACTCAGATCGCGCCCTCTGTGCAGACTGGCGCATCAGATAATTCTTTGGTCCCAAGGGAAAATACTGTCTATCAGAGCAATGTATATTCCGGGGTTCAGAATCAGGGAGCAGACATCCTGTCGAGGCAGGGGCTGAGGCCGGGGAATGGAGACTTCATCCAGAGGTGGTGAAGTTGATATGGGACAAATTTGGACCATCAGAAGTGGATCTGTTAGCGTCTCAGAGGCGTCCCACTGTCCACTTTGGTTCTCCCTCTCACATCCAGCCCCACTGGGGTTGGGCGCCATGGTACAGGCTTGGCGAGGCTTAGCCTGTGCGCATTTCCCCGATCGCTCTGCTCCGGGAGTCCTGGAAAGGGTCCGCCAAGAGGGCATCAGTCTACTTCTGGTTGCCCCCATGTGGCCGGCCAGTATGGTTCTCAGA
This sequence comes from Xyrauchen texanus, assembly GCF_025860055.1. Taxonomy (NCBI): domain Eukaryota; kingdom Metazoa; phylum Chordata; class Actinopteri; order Cypriniformes; family Catostomidae; genus Xyrauchen; species Xyrauchen texanus. The sequence goes on along the minus strand of NC_068284.1, from coordinate 32,244,659 downwards.
CATAATTTCACTCCTGATAGCTCCGCCATGGCAGATTCCTCTGAGGAGGGATCTGTTGTCTCAGGCGGGGGGCACAGTCTTCCACCCTCGTCCAGAGCTGTGGAAACTGTGGGTCTGGCCCCTGAGGGGTTCAGTACCTAAATGCTGGTCTATCAGCGGGGGTGGTTGAAACCATACTTAGCTCTAGGGCTCCGTCTACTAGGAGATTATATGGCCTCAAGTGGAATGTGTTCTCCACTTGGTGTAGAGAACATGAAGTAGATCCAGTTAACTGCCCGGTGGCTTCAGTTCTGGAGTTTCTTCAAGATCGTTTCTCTCTGGGTCTCTCCCTTCCACACTCAAGGTGTGCGTGGCTGCCATTTCGGTTCCATGCACCACTGAGTGATGGGCCTCTGGGGAGGCACCAGCTGGTCATTACGTTTTCTCCGTGGTACATGGAGGATGAGACCGACAACCAGGTCCAGGGTTCCTGCCTGGGACCTGGCGGTGGTTCTCGAAGGGTTATCCCTGGCCCCCTTGAACCCCTTCAGTCGGCTTAGCCCAAGGACCTGGCGTTCAAGATGGCTTTTCTCTTAGCTATTACCTCTCTAAAGAGGGTGGGTGATCTTCAAGCCCTGGCAGTGGCCAGCTTGCTTGGGTTGCCCTGGCGAGTTAAAGCCATTTTACACCGAGACCTGGCTATGTGCCTAAGGTGCCGTCTAACACGGCACGGTCTACGATCCTGCAGGCTTTTCATCCTCCACCTCATGTGTCGGCAGAAGAAGAGAGGCTCCATTTGCTCTGCCCTGTCAGAGCTTTGGCGTTACCTCGAGAGGTCCTCTTCTTGGAGGAGGTCGGACCAACTGTTAGTGTGTTTTGGGTCACCTAAGAAGGGGCTCCTGCCTCGAAACAAACCATTAGTAATTGGATTGTTCAGGCTATTATCTCGGCCTACAAGGTGCGTAATTTGCCTTCACCTTTGGCCGTGAGGGCTCATTCAACTAGAGGCATGGCGTCCTCTAGGGCTCTCTTATCGGGAGTACCCCTCCAGGAGATCTGTGAGGCAGCCGGTTGGGCTACCCGCACACTTTCATCAGGTTTTACAGTCTGCACCTCCCTAGTACGCCTGGCGCACGTGTGCTCTCGTCCTAGCTGAGTGCCTGAGTTCAGTTTCACCCTAGGGCAGGCCTTTTTTAGGTCGCGTGGCCTAGTGGGCATTCGTTCCCCAAAGAGTGGTTTTCAACGGCGCAGTCGCGAGTTCCCTCGGAAGGAGCGTCTCGGGTTATGACTATAACCCTTGTTCCCTGAGAAGGAGCGAGACACTGCGTCGTCCTGCCACGCCCCTCAAGGCCTGAGACGACTTGCTTCATCGCTAGGCTAATGTGTATGTGTGCGGCGTCACTTTTATGCATCGGTTATGCCGTCACATGTTACGTCATGGCGCAACACCAATCAAGATTGGAATAGTTTCATTCATACTTCAGAAGCGCACGCTAAGGAGCGTTCCCCAAAGAGTCGTTTTCAGCGGCGCGGTGTCTCGTTCCCTTCTCAGGGAACAAGGGTTATAGTCATAACCCGAGACGTTTATTTAATACTTCTACTAACAATTTGCAACAGTGGATGTTCATGAATCACAGCATTATTCCATCAAATTGTTACTTCCATCACTACTTTCTTTTTGGTTATCATGAACAAATAAACACCACTTTTTAAATCACCATTCATTCTGCTGTGGAAAAGTCATTTTATATATTTTTTTAATAAACTATCAGACTTTTTCTTAAGCTAATTCCATAGCTAAAATGTTATGTATCATAAATACACACATACAATTAAATACTATTTTCACACTTTAGTCTTGATTTTTTAATGCAAAAAATTACCTGACTGGAAAATATGCACATCAAAACAAATTAAGATTGATTTGTGTGTGTGTAGCTGTGTCCCAAATGACACACTATACACTAAATGCTTACACTATACACTATGCACTATGCCATTTAGTGTGTGAATTTTCAAAGTGTAGTACTGTCCCAAATGGAAATAGATTTAAAAACATTTAGCTGTTGGATGTATTGTTCCAAACACATGAAATGAGTTGCCGTATGATTTAGCGCATTGGCCAAACTCAGTCCAACACTTGTATCTCAAATAATGTACAAATTCACACAGCATTGGGTGATGCCAAGGCTTCTGCGGGCTGCACTACACGCCGACGTCTACCCCTCTCCGTCGTCCTTCTCCACCAGAAGAGCCTGTGCCGGTCTGTTGGAGTTGCGGGGAACTGGAACAACCCCAGGATCTGTGTCCGGTAATGGATGTCGGGACGTGGATCCGGGTTCCCGAGACACAACAGACCGCCTCCGATCGAGCTGGGATGTATCACATTGTTAGGGTTAAGGGTCGTACATACCAAGCCCTGGTGGATTCGGGTTGCAACCAAACCTCGATCCACCAAGGCTTGGTTCATGACGGGGCTTTGGGTATATCAAGTCAAGTCAATTCAATTTTATTTGTATAGCGCCTTTCACAACACATATCGTTTCAAAGCAGCTTTACAGAAGATCATGCATTAACAGATGATAAAACTGTAATGTCTATAATGTCAATGAATCATCATTGTGTAATTAGATAAAATACGATTGTTTATCATGTTTAAAAATAAGTAATTCAATAATAATTGTATTAATAACCCCAGTGAGCAAGCTGAAACCTTGGGAGAAACTATACTCACTGTGGGGGCCAGTTCCCCTCTGGATAACATCATGAATATAATGTAAATATTACTTATGTATAGCTAAAGTTATGGTTTAAAATTATTAAACTAAGTAAGTGTTAAGGGTCAGTGTTTAAACATCGATTTTGTTTGAACTGTAAGATTAATGACCAATGTCTTTGAAGTCCATCCTGAATTAACTGCAGAAGTTCACATATGTGCAGCTTTTGTTGGCAATTGTTAGTCTATGCATTCCATTTCAAGATCATAATCCATCAATAGACTGAGGTGATGCAGGCAGAGATCAGGGACGTGAAACGCAGTTCAACCTGGCCGGTAATTTCGGTGAGGTTCGGTGTGGTCCATCCTAAATCCAAGGTTCAGACAACGGCATATGAAATATCCCATGTCTTACGGTTGGAGTTGGCATCAGTTCATCCTATGAAGTCCATCATAATAGACTGAAGATATGTTTGGCTGGGAATGGCTGAATTTAGTCATCATCATTCAGCGACATGTATCAGTGGAGTCCAGGCAGCTTTTAGTGCCTGTCTGTATCTACAGACACTATCCTTCCATGCACTACAAAATACTTCTGATTTTGTATTTTTCCACATGCGCTTCATTTTCCGAGCTGCTCTCTTGAGAGTATGAGTGTGATCATTGTACCATGGTGCAGGGCTTTTTTCTTTAATTGAACAATATCAAGATTGCTATTTATATTTTTTGATATTTCATCAAGTTATTCTGGGCTTTGGGGTTTATTGAGTGTGTGAGATAGATCTGGAAGATTAATAGTGAAGCCATCTTTAGTGGTCGAAACAATAGTTCTACCTGAATGATAGCATGCTGTAGATTGAGTAACATTAGTTGATCGCAGCATAAAAGAGACGAGGTAATGATCTGAATGTAATCGCTCTGCTGCAGAATTTCTATATTATCAACATCAACTCCATATGACATAATTAAATCTAGCATATGATTATGGCGATGAGTTGATCCGGTTACATTTTGTCTGACTCAAAAAGAGTTGAGTATAGCGATAAATGCTAATCCCAATGTATCATTTTCATTATCTATGTGATTGTTGAAGTCACCAACAATCTACAGTAACTACAAGATCTGATAAAAAATTAGCGAATTCACCAAGGAAATCAGAATAAGGCCCGGGTGATCTATACATTGTAGCAAGGACAAAAGACGACAGAGATTTTATATTTATATCTGATGGTGTCACAGTAAGCATTATTAGTTCAAGAGACTTACATTTATATCCTGTCCTCTGAGTAACACCAAAAACTTGTAAATTGTAGCAACACCTCCTCCTCGATCCTTCAGACGTGGCTCATGTTTATAATAATAACCTGGGGGAGTAGATTCATTTAAACTAATATATTCATCTGGTTTAAGCCAGGTTTCAGTCAAACAGAGCACATCCAATCAATGATCTGTAATCACTTCATTAACAATTAGTGCTTCGATAGAAAGAGATCTAATGATTATGAGCCCTATTTGCATATGATGTGTATTTTTAATTTGTTTGTTTTGTTCAATTTTGACCTTAATCAAATTTTTTCTAAATGATTTAGTGAGGGTATTGTGTTTGGTTGTTCAGGGAACAGACACAGTCTCTATGAGATATCTAGGTGATGTTGTTTGTGTGACCTGTGTAACGTCTCAAGGCAGCTAGCAGAAGTTCGGATTAACCAGTTTGTCTGCTTCCTGACCTGGGCCCCAGTTGGTCAAATACTATCATTATTAAGACTATGAGCCAAATTACTAGAGAGGAGAGCGGCACCTTCCTCTTTAGCAGGTCAGGTCTACCCCAAAAACTCTTCCAATTGTCTATACATCCTATTTTATTCTTCAGACAGCGATTCAGTGACACAAATCTACTATAAACCTCATAACCACGATGAGCAGGGAGGGGACCAGAGCCTATTACAGTGTCTGACATAGTTTTTGCAAATTCGCACACCTCTTTAACATTATCTTTAGTGATCTCCAACTGGCGGAGCCAGACGTCATTAGTGCCAACATGGATAACAATTTTAGAAAATCTACGTTTAGCATTAGCCAGCAATTGTAAATTTGATTTAATGTCAGACGCTCGGGCCCCCGAAATGCAATTAACAATAATGGCTGGAGTCTCTATTTCCACGTTCCTTACAATAGAATCGCCAATAACAAGGGCTCTTTAAACATGATTCTCAGTGGTTGTATCACTGAGTGGGGAGAATCGATTGGAAACCCTAACAGGAACGGGAGAGTGGTGTCTCTTTGCTGAGCAAGTATGCCACCGAGACATCACCCAAATGCCCTGCTGCAGGGGCTCTACTGCCGGAACCAAAGTGTGTATGTTGCTCTCTGTACTACTCACATCCGAAACAGTATCTACCTGCTTCTCTTTCTCACTGACCTCCACTAGTGTTCGAATGCGAGTCTCTAACTCATTAAACTTCTCCGTCAGCCTGACTAATTCCTTACATTAATCACATGTGAATCCCTCACTGCTGACGGAGGAGGCTATTGTAAACATGTGACATGCAATGTTGGAAGAAATAACATGAGCGGATGCCATGACTTACCGCAAATTGTTTGTTGTTAGTTGTTCCTGAGCGGTGAGGGTTTGAGATTGATGTGAATCCCTCACAAAATTGTTTGTTGTTGGTGGTGGTTGTTCTTGATAAGCGGTGCTTTGAGATCGATGCAATAATCTGTGTACCGCAGAGGAGAAAAAACTGGTGCGCACTGAAAAAATGCACGCAGTTTAATCGTGATAAAAATAAAGAACGCGGATGCAGGTGGAATATGCATGCAGTTGAATCGCGATAAGAAAATAATACAAGGGAAAACCCGATGCACACTTAAAAATGGCAGATGTTAAGGATTAAAGGCTGAAAACAGATATATAAACAAAACAAAAAAAATAGCAGGCTACAAACACAGACTCTAGCAAGGTCCCAGCAGCAAAAGGTAAAATACACGCAGTTGAAACAGTAGAAAAGCAGAAAAACCTGAAACGCGGTAAAATGACATAGGATATAACGATAAATGATGAATATAACAATGAACGTCTGAGAATAAGAATAAGCAATGCTAAGCAACAACAAACTCTTGTGCAGCATGCTGTAAGCAACAGGAAGTCAAGTGACGTCAGTGGGTGGAGACAAATTCAAAGTGTTTGTCTTCAGCCCCAGTGCCATCTAGGATCACAAGGTGTTGGTGAGGTGTGTGCATGGGGACGTTCACAAAAATCCGGTAGTGACCACCGTTATTCAATTTCAGGGACTAAAGCATAGAGTAGAGGCAGCGGTTAATTCCCACCTCACCTATCCACTATTTATGGGAACAATTGGCCAGGGTTTAAAACATTGTTCAAATAATTGTGTGTGGATGGGTCCTGCGGCCCTGTGATGTGTGACGCGATTGCTGGGGACAGCTCAGCGTCAGAGGGAATCCCGGAGGGGGAACCCTTAGATATGCCTTTGACCAAGTGAGAGTAATCGATAATCTGTAGCTCCAGCCTGACGTCGCACTCACATTTCTGTATTTTTCAATTATTAGGGACCGGTTGTATCGAGTGATGCAGGACACTCAAACTCATGAAAATACAACCCAGTTATTAGTCCCGAGGAGCCGTCGGGAAACACTTTTCAAAGCGGCTTATCGCAATCCTATGGCCGGTCACCTAGGGCTTGAAAGAACACTCCACCGTTTAATGACCCGTTTTTATTGGCCGGGCATTCGTAGCGATGTGGGCAGGTGGTGTGCGACATGCCGCGAATTTCAGTTGGTGAATCCACCGGCCATCCCAAGAGAGCTATTGTGCCCATTTCAGCTAATCAATGTCCCCTTCGAAAGAATTGGCATGGACCTCGTGGGGCCATTAAAACAGCATGTGGATATCGGTTTGTATTAGTCCTGGTGGACTACGAAATCCGGAAGCAGTGCCTCCGAGCAACATCTTAGCACGCAGTGTTGCCGAAGCACTCTTCAAAATTATCTCCCAGGTGGGGATTCCGAAAGAAATCCTCACCAACCAGGGCACTACGTTCATGTCACGCACACTACACAAACTTTATGAATTACTGGGGATTAAATCGGTTCATACCAGACGGGCTGGTTGAACGCAAGAAATTGGGACAAATGGCTGGATCCCCTATTGTTTGCAGTCAAGGAGGTCCCGCAAGCCTCCACAGGATTTTCCCTCTTCAAGCTCATGTATGGACGCCGGCCACACGGGGTGCCTGATGTCATATGGGAGGCGTGGGAGGAGGGATCTTCCCAGAGCAAAAATGAAATCCAATATGTCCTTGATCTTCAAGCAAAGCTACACACTCTGGGACAGTTGTCACAACAGAATTTGCTCCAAGCTCAAGAGACACAAAGCCAGTGGTATAACAGGGGTGCCCAGCTATGGGAATTTGCATCGTGAGATAAAGTACTTGTATTACTCCCCACGTTGACCTCGAAATTACTCGGCAAGTGGCAAGGGCCCTTTGAGGTTACATGGCGAGTCGGGGATCTTGATTATGAAGTTAAACGAATGGATAGAGGCGGGGCACGTCAAATTTACCACCTCAACCTCCTTAAATTATTGAGAGAGGAGGTCCCTGTGTCCATGGCGATGGTAGTTCCAGAGAGGACGGAGCTTGGGCCAGAGGTGAAGTCCAATGCCAATCTATTCACCCTGGTCCCTTGTGGACACCATCTCTTGCCGCCCCAGCTCGCGGTGAGGGAGAGAGAGAACGACACAAGAAAGCAGTGATTGCCGTGTTCCAGTGAACTTCTTATCTGGCTGAAAAGCCTGAGATTGATTAATGTGGCTGGAAAGCCCGAATTTTGTTTGTGAAGCTGAACTTTCATTAACAAGCTATAGTACCTGAACTGCTCCCCGCTCCTTCTTTCCCATATCTGTTACAGACGTCAAAACCCTGCAGATCACTGATTGATCAGAGAGAATCATCACTACCAGCGACACTGGGATTTTCGACATGGGACATCAACCCGCTAGTTTTAAAATTAGCTACAGCGATAGCAGTATCATTTGTTCACATGACTTTCAAATTGTAAAAAGAAGTGGCTGTGCGCAAAACCACGCCGTGGTTAATATACGAGGTGCAGGCATTCCTCTCGTTAGAGACAAATGAAACAAAACTTAATTTCAAGAATTGTCTCAGTTGTTGGCCACAGAGCTGAGATGTGGACCACTGGACCTACCAACAGTGTAGGGAAAAGTAAAAAAAAAACTAGTGACTACAGAACCATCAAGGAAAAGTTGAAGTGGTTCAACCAAATTGATGCTATCTAGAACGGAGAGCAATGGGAGGGAGAATGCCCTGGACTCAGCCACGGCTGGAGTCCACGATTGAGGATGGTATGTTAACTCTATACTTTGCTTGAAAGCTTCATTTTATATAGTTGGCCAGCTACTGAAAAACTTGCTTCTAAAACAACCAGGCCAATTTAACATTTACACTTGTGTAGAATCACCATGCAACAACTGCTTTATGTAGCACGATTAACTAGTAGCTAACAGCTAGCGGTCGTGTAGGTGCAATTATGACTATCGGCCTACAATCCCACCCAAGTTGAGGCGGCACTAAACAGAATCAGTGTACAGTCAAGGCGATGTCTCAACTGACTTTTTGCCTGTATTTTGCGGTGTGATTTGGGACGCATCTTGTGTGTTCTTCACACATAACATGCCTCATATTTCATCTAAAGCATGCACTTCAGTGACACTTGGTAAACAAGTACACTATTAAAAAAACTTTGTTGGTGTCAACATTTTGGTCATGGTTGAAATGATGCAAAAGTCATAATTTGTGTAAAAAAAAACTGTTTGAAACATTTTCATAAAAAAAAAGAAAAAAAGGAATCATATATATATATATATATATATATATATATATATATATACAGTATATATTAAGGATGCACCAAAATTTCGGCCGCCGAAAATCTTCGGCCGAAAATGGCACTTTCGGTTTTCGGCCGAAAGAGAAAAAAGGCCAAAAATATGAGCCGATAATATATACCTCCTCGCCTCGCCCCGCCCCTCAGTGCACTGATTTCAATCTGGATCGATCTAGCCCTTATCACGGCTGTTAGATAATTCCACAACGGCACTACCAAACAAAGGCCGATCATGTCAGCGGTGTGGAAATTCTTCAAAGTCTCTGATAAGGACATCACATTTGCGATCTGCAGTGTTTGTTCAGCAGAACTTTCAAGATATATGTATACAGAGTACAGCAAGAGATTCTACAGGAAAGCGCCCCGATCCACAGCAGTGCCACAACTAGCGCTGCTACACCACAACTTGAGACGTATCTCGCTGAACTATGCCAGAAGCGTCAATCCCCTTGACTACGGTCGCATAAACAAAGACCGCTTTCCTTTGCTTGCGCGGATTGCGCACTGCCCAAGCACCAGCACAGAGAGTGAGAGTATATTCAGTGCAGCATCTCATGTTCTTGATGAGCTTTCTGACAGGAGAGACTGTCAGAAAATTTAGCAACTTTTGTTCTTGAAGAGAAACCTGTCACTTGTAGTTAAATAGAAAGCGATCCAATATGATGTGTATAGCAATTACATTCCACTTGTACTTCACTTGAGGATACATCTGTCGTTTACAGTTGAGGTTGGATTTAGTTCAATTACTGCTGTTTTGCACTGTTGTTTTGCACAATAATGTTCACTTAAAGTATACACGTTTACATAAACAGAATGGAGCACTGATCTATATATATAATTATATATTATAGTTATATATAGATCAGTGGAATAGAGGCCCTCTGCCATTTTGTGGTCTGCCTGTTGTTTTAATAAAAATTACTGTTGCATATTTAAACTTTTTGAAAGATGTTAGCTAAGTTCATTACTTGACTGTTGTTTTGCATATAATAGTTTTCTAAAACTTTACATTATTTGGATAATTGTTAATAAAATCTGTAAAACTGAAAGAAGAATAATATTTAATATAGTTTTAATATATTTTCTGTCCAATATTGGTGTGTTACTTTCAATAAAAGTGTGATTTATTTTATTGGTTTGTAGTTTTTCAATTCAGATTCATTAAATTCATGAAATTAATGAAAAAGTATCAAATTAATACACTTATACACAACATTTTTTTTTCGGTTTCGGTTTCGGTTTTCGGCCAAGTGCATCCTGGATTTTTGGTTGCGGTTTCGCCCAGAATTTTCATTTTGGTGCATCCCTAGTATATATATATATATATATATATATATATATATATATATATATATATATATATATATATATATATATATATATATATATATATATATATATATATATATATATATATATATATAATATGTTTGTTTTTATTTCACTCTTAGTTTAGATATCACAGTTATAAAAGTGTTATGATTGAATTATTTATTAAAACTTTGTGTTGTACTTGAACTCAACCCCTGTGGCACTGATGGGCTTGAAAATTCAAACGTGTTGCTGGTTTAAAAATGTGTGAGACAGTTATATAAGAATATGTTCAAAATGTCTGACTTGTTGAGAAAGTCTTGTTAAAATGTACAGATCTAGCTATCAAACAGCTATAAACTCTATATACAATATATGTGTGTGTACAGTGAGAGTCTACTCACCCACAGAACATCTGGATGTTGTAGAGAGTGGGGTCTTCTTCCAGAGGTGCCAGCTGCTGAAGGCACAGCTGCTCACAGCCTCCATTAAAGCCATCAGAACAGTCAACTCCAATGTGGTGGTCATAGCAACCTGTGCCGTCCTTCATTGGGCTCAAACCAGGAGGACACTGAGAGAAAAATAAAATAAATACAAATTCATAAAAAATTCTAATAAATAAATAAAAAAAAAATCACTGATGAGATTTACTTTAAACATGATTATGTTTATTTTATTGTGATGACAGAGGTGATATGTGGCAATTTCCCTGCATGCACTTCTGCTACTGAATGTGTAATCTGACTTGTTTTTATAAAGCAACATAATTGCAAACATAACTGGACCTCAACTCTAAAAGTTGCTGATGTTTGAAAAACTTTTAACCAACAAAAAGAACATGCATACTCTCCAAAAGATTTACAACAAACAACCAGTAGTGGAACATACAAAATATATCCTTTATCAATAAGGCTTTAGGAGTACTCCTTAAGCCTAGTTAGGATAATTTAAATTAATGCAAGGTCATTGTTGGGGGTAACATATTTCAAGTAATGCACATAGCATAATTAGACAACACACTCATAAGTGTACTTCATTAAAGTTACCTGCACCACCAATATGGCACCCTTGATCTGTTGCTTGCACCATCAAAACACCTTTGTACCTTTGTACCTACTCTCTCTGTCTGACATGGTCCCTTGCGTCGACAATTGCAATTTTCCCCAAACTAGTGAAGCCAAGTGCACACAATGTTGTCTATCAGCTTTTGGCTTCAAACGAGGGTTGAACAGGTTGATTTTTACAGGGCATCACTGCTTGCAGAATGGGATAAAATGAATACGCCTTCACACCTTAAATTATAAGCTTCATATACTCTTTCTTGTGTCAGTTGCAAATAGATTCAAGCAAAATGTTTACCTGCAGTAGTGTAGCATAAATAAATAAATAAATGAATTATTTCTAGGAAGCCACAGCAACAACAGTGAAATGCTTTATTATCATAGATGGAGGGAAATTTCTACAGAAGATCAAACTGCTTTACAATTAGTAATTCATCATTCAAAAATCATTACAAATGAGAGGTCGAAAGGGCATCATTTTCTATTATAATGGCCGTTGATTTCAGAACAAAGCAGCTGTTACGTTCCTGTGTTGTCTGCCCTCTGTTCTTTGTTTCACTATCATGTTTATTTCACGTTTTCTTGTTTTCCGCTCCGTGTTTTCCGTTTCACCCGTCACCGATCCCGTTCCATGTCACGTTTTCCCTGTTGTCCGCCCTGAGTCTCACTGTCCGTGTGTTTAACTACATTTCCCACAATTCCCGTTCTCCCTCACTGCCTGCGCTCATCATTGTTTCCACCTGTGTCTTGTTCAGTCGCCACTTTGTCCGTGCATTTAAACCCTGTTTCTTTGTTTAGTCACTGTCGATCATTGACGTTTCATGTCCGTGCCCATGCTACGCTGTGTCATCCGTGTTCATCCGTGGTTACCCTGTTCCCTGTCTGTTCCGTCTGAGGTTACCCTGCTGTCTACAGTTTCGTGTTTCTGTTCCCTCGTGTTTGGACTGTTTCATTGTGTTTTCAGTTACCTGTTTTCCCCTCGTGGACTTTTCTTTGTGTTTACCCTTTTGTTTACTCTGTGCTATAATAAATACCGCATTTGGAGCCGCACCTCTGTCTGTCTTGTCCCACTTCTACACCCAGCATCACAGCAGCCTTTATAATAAAAATGTATTAAGAGAATAAAAGTGCATAGTTCTTTTACTAAAGACAATAAAGAATCTTTCTTCTAACATATATTAAATAGCTAATACCTTTGTGGTATTGACACAAGGCCCTTAGGGAGAATAAATTAATTGATAAGTCCATCACAGCATGATTTACACTTCACAAGCTAACTTCCTTAAATTCTTCAGCCACAAGTTGGGTGTAAAACACCATCTGACCGCCATCTTTTCACTTGACCTCATTCGATTAGGAATCAAATTCCAGATGTTAGTAATTCATCTTAGTAGCACATCTTGTCCCTGGATGCATCCGTATTGATTTTGTCAGTTAGCTACCGCTGACAAGACATCTGATTTATTACCAGCAATGTAGAGAGCGCTGGGCACCGAGTCTCTTAACTCATCTGTGGCAGATTCCTTAAATCACAACGCCCCAGTTTGATCAGCTGAACATAGGACGTTATAATTGGGAATGTGAGGTTTGTTCAACAAAAAAGCAAATTTTTCACATGATTCACCTGGTCTTCCTCATTTGACAATATTTGGCAGTGCTTTAACATACATGTGCTGGACTGCTGAGGATCACAAATCAGTTTGTCCAGTCTGACCATGAAGGAAAAATTATTAGCGTAAAATCTGAATTACCTGATACAATTTTCTGCATTAATCCACTGACATTGATTATCAAAACTAAAAGTAAAAGTTTGACCACAAATTAAGATTTTGATCAGATGTATGGCAATATATACATTTGAAGTCAGAAGGTTACATACAACTTAGCCAAAAACATTTAAACTCAGTTTTTCACAATTCCGGACATTTAATCGTAGAAAACATTCCCTGACTTAGGTCAGTTTGGGTCACTACTTTATTTTAAGAATGTGAAATGACAGAAGAATAGTAGAGTGAATGGTTTATCTCAGCTTTTATTTCTTTCATTTCATTCCCAGTGGGTCAGAAATGTACATACGTTATACATTTATCCATCCATCCATCCATCGTCAACCGCTTATCCTGTGTACAGGGTCGCGGGGGGCTGGAGCCTATCCCAGCTAACACTGGGCGAAAGGCGGGGGACACCCTGGACAGGTCCGTTATACATTTATAATACACTATATTTGTTAGTATTTGGTAGAATAGCCTTTAAATAGTTTAACTTGGGTCAAACATTATGGGTAGCCTTCCACAATCTTCTCGCAATAATTTGCAGGAATTTTGTCCCATTCCTCAAGACAGAACTGTTGTAAATGAGTCAGGTTTGTAGGCCTCCTTGCTCGTGTATGCTTTTTCAGTTCTGCCCACAAATTTTATATTGGGTTGAGGTTAGGGCTTTGTAATGGCCACTCCAATACCTTGACTTTGTTGTCATTAAGCCATTTTACCAAAACTTTGGAGGTATGCTTGGGGTCATTGTCCATTTGGAAGACCCATTTGCGACCGAGCTTTAACTTCCTGGCTGATGTCTCGAGACGTTGCTTCAATATATCCACATAATTTTAGTTCTGTCACTTCTAGATGTTTCATGTTTATGTTTTGTGTTTATGTCTTCTATTTTGAAAAGTAGTGCCATGTCATGTGATTGTGGCAGGGTGGAGGGTGGGGGCGGGTTGTGATTATACACACCCGGTCCCTTATCAGGCTAATTAAGCCTCCGAGAGGGATAAAGGCCGATGGCAGACGGTGGTGCGACGAGAGAGAGATAGTTTCCGGACATGTCCGTCATGTGTGTGTTTTGTCTTTTTAAGTTTATCATTAAAAATATAATTTATATTGCTAAGCCGGTTCTCGCCACCTCCTTCCCATTGAACTCCCTTTACAGTGATTTATCCTGTTCCCTCATATTCATGTGTCTTGTTCCTATTGGTTCATGGTAATTGACTTGTTATTTTGTTTATAGTTCTGTTATGTCATTGGTTCAAGGTCATTGTCTTGTTATCTTGTTTAGTGTTCTGTTTGATCATTGGTTTATGTTTCCCCCCCAAGTCATGCCCTCATGTTTACCATTGTCCTTTGTCAAGTATTGAATGTGAGTGTAGATGTTAATTTCAAGCTATGTTTATGTCAAGCCATGTTTATGTCAAGTTTTAAGTCACGTCATGTTCATGTTAATGTTTAGTTTATTTCACGTGTGTAGTTTTGGAGATCACTTACGTAAATAAATCGTACTTGGTTTCTCACTTTATCATCATCGTCATTGCCTAAGCAAGCAGCTACGTTACAACTTCCTCATGATGCCATCTATTTTGTGAAGTGCACCAGTCCCTCCTGCAGCAAAGCACCCCCAAAACATGATGCTGCCACCCCCGTGCTTCATGGTTGGGATAGTGTTCTTCAGCTTGCAAGCCTCACCCTTTTTCCTCCAAACTTTGGGGCGGCTGTGGCTCAGTTGGTAGAGCGGGTCGGCCACTAATTGCAGGATTGGTGGTTTGAATCCCGGCCCACACGACTCCACATGCCGTAGTGTCCTTGGGCAAGACACTTAACACCAAGTTGCTCCCAATGGCAGGCTAGCACCTTGCATGGCAGCTCTGCTGCCTTTGGCATATGAATGTGTGTGTGAATGGGTGAATGAGTCACAGTGTAAAGCGCTTTCAATACTGTTAAGGATAAAAAGGTACTATATAAGTGCAGACCATTTACCATTTTGTTATTGGTTCTTTCATGTAATTGGTTTATGCTTATTGTCTTGTTATCTTTTTTAGAGTTCAGTTTATTCATTGGCTTATGTTTCACCATGTCCATGTATTTAAGCCCTCATGTTGCCATTGTCCAGTGGCGAGTATTGTTTATTGTAACTGAGTTTCAGTCATGTCATGTCATTTTTATAGTCAAGTCAATTTCAAGTTTTGTGTCTAGTTTAGTTTATGTTTCAAGTTCATAGTCAAGTTTCAAGTTTGTCTAGTTTAGTTTAAGTGTCAAGTTCATGTTCATGTTCACAAGTATAGTTACGGTTTTTGGTTTTGCACATCTTCAAATAAAACTACACTTGTGATCATCACACTTCGTCTTCGTCTTCTCCTGTGTCCTGCCAGCTACAATATGTCACAGATGTCACAGCCACGCCAGAGTCAACTCAAGGCCATGTCACAGCCATGCCAGAGTCAGCTCCAGGCATGTCACAGGCAAGCCAGAGTCAGCTCCAGGCCATGTCACAGCCACGCCTCAGCCTGCTCTATTCCATGTCACAAACATGTTTCAGTCTGCTCCATGCCAAGTCACAGCCATGCCACAGTCTACTCCATGCCATGTTTCAGTCGAACCCCAGACTGCTCCATGCCATGTCACAAGCAAGCCTCTGCTTCACAGTCCAGGCCCTCCTTCGCTCCACGGTCCAGGCTTGCCTTCGCTCCACAGTCCAGGCTTGCCTTCGCTTCACAGTCCATCGCTCAAGCCTGCTACGTCAAGTTGCCACAGCCCAAGTCGTCTGGCCATATCAATTTGGCCCTTGTCAAAGATGCTCAGGTCTTTACTCATGCCCATTTCTCCTGCATTCAACATGTTGAGACAAGAACTGATTTTTGCTTGCCATCTAATCTACCCAGACCTTGATATGTGGCCAGCTTCCCACTTCATGCCTGCCATGGCCAACGAGCCAACGCCCATGCCTGACACAGCCAATGAGCCAACGTTGCCAGCCTCGTCTGTCCCAGAGCCTGCACAGCCAACTTCGGCCTCACGGAGGAGGAGGAGGAGGAGGAGGGATTTTGTCTCTGAGTCTCAGCCTGTGTTCATGACCACAGAGGTCGTTCCTGAGACTCTCTCCACGCCCACGACCATAGAGGTCGCTCCAGAGACTCTGTCCATACCCAAAACCACAGTGGTCTTTCCCAAAACTCTGTTCACACCCAAGACCACAGAATTCGTTTCAGAGTCTCAGTCCTTGCCCCTGACCACAGTGATCATTCCCGAGACTCTCTTCATTCCCATGACCATAGAGGTCGCTCCAAAGACTCTGTTCACACCCATAACCACAGAAGTCATTTCCAAGTCTCTACCCATTTACACGACCACGGAGGTCATTTCCAAGTCTCTTCCCATGTACATGAACCCCGGAGGTCATTTCCAAGTCTCTGCCCATTTTCACAACCACTGAGGTTGTTTCCAAGTCTCTGTTCACACCCACAACCACAGAATTCGTTCCTGAGTCTTTGTCTATGTTCATAAGCCTCAATCGTTTCCGAGCCTCAATCCTTGCCCCTGACCACAGAGGTCATACAAGAGTCTCTGTCTATGCCAGAGTCAGCTCTAGGCCATTTCACAGCCATGAAAAGCTTTGTTCCTGTTTCCTGGTCATGTTTTTGGGGCGGCTGTGGCTCAGTTGGTAGAGCGGGTCGGCCACTAATCGCAGGATTGGTGGTTTGAATCCAGGCCAGAGTCAGTTCAAGGCCATGTCACAGCCACGCCTGAGTCAGCTCCAGGCCATGTCACAGCCATGCCAGAATAAGCTCCAGGCCATGTCACAACCACGCCAGAGTTAGCTCCATGCCATGTCACAGCCATGCCCAAGACTACTCCATGCCACGACACAGCCAAGCCCCAGACTGCTCCACGCCATGTTTTAGTCGAACCCCAGACTGCTCCAGGCCATGTCTCTGCCTGATCCATGCCATGTCACAGCCATGCCGCAGACTGCTCCATGCCATGTCACAGCCAAGCTTCAGTATGTTCTACAAAATTTTTCAATCGAACCCCAGACTGCTCCATGCCATGTCACAAGCAAGCCTCTGCTCCATGGTCCAGGCCCGCCCTACGCTCCACAGTCCATCGCTCACACCTGCTACGTCAACATGCCACAGCCCCCAGTCCTCTGGCCATATCAATTTGGCCCTTGTCAAAGTTGCTCAGGTCTTTACTCATGCCCATTTCTCCTGTATTCAACATGTTGAGACAAGAACAGATTTTTGCTTGCAATCTAATCTACCCAGACCTTGATATGTGGCCTTGTTAGGAGACAATCAACATTATTCACTTCACCTGTGAGTGGTCATAATGTTTTTGCTCATCAGTGAATATTTATATATGGACATATAACATTTCTGGAGAAACACAGACTGGAACGCCACAACCACGGTGATAGAATCAGTGCAGCATCGCAGTTTTGTTATACTAAATATCAGCACTTATCCAATCAGAAAATCCAAGGAAAGAAACATTATTTTATAATAGCAGAATAAATGTCCTCTTGTAAACCTACAATCTGTAAAAACCAGGCCACAATATTTTTTTTACATGGTACATTTTCTTAAACACTTTTTTTTTGTGGGCTAAGATGTGAATGCATCAAGGCCAATTGAGTTCAAATTCATGGTAATGGTGATTGATTCTGCCTTCTATTCCAATCATTTCTTTGTGAACATAGAACTGAAAATAATGGATGTGTCAAAGTATTAGTGTGAGGAAGCCGGCAATTTAAGAGAATGATTTAAAATGCATTGTTCACATTTGAAGAGAATAATTTAGCAATGCTTGTAATTAGCTTGTCAATTCACAAAAAAATAAAAAAAATCACTAAATTTGTTTCACCCTGTTCTGGAATGTCCTTGCATTCATCTAACGTTGAGTAATGCAATTCCTGAGTCATAGTCCAATATTGTTGCTGTCTTCTATCAGAAGTCAAAACAGCCTTGATTGAAAAGCACTTTGTAGTACAGAGGGCATGGTGAGAGAGTTAATGATGCCAGAGAAGTCATGAGGGTTTTAAATTCAAGATAAACTCAGAGAGCCCTGAACTACTGAGCCTTTTAATCTAATTTCCAAATGGGGATCTAGTCCCACAGCTTTCCTAAGCTTAAAAGAATTTGCCATGTGATTTTGTCATATAGGAACAAATCCCTTTCAGAATGTCAGAATAAGCTATGCAAATTTAAAAACTGCCAAAATGCCAGAGAGAAGAAATAGAACCAAAGAGACAGAACACTTATCCAATACTTTTTTTTGCGTAGGAAAAGAAGAATATAAAATAATTTACAAAAAAATGTCACAGCTACGGTTGATGACAGTTGTAATATTGTTCTAAATACTGTTAAAGCTCTGAAACATGCTCTGAACATGAAACTCTAGATGTATTCTGAGTAAATCCTAGAGACTGTTCTGTGTGAAAATCCCAGGAAATCAGCAGTTACAGAAATACTCAAACCAGCCCGTCTGGCACCAACAACCATTCATGCAATTACCTAATCAGCCAATCATGTGGCAGCAGTGCAGTGCATAAAATCATGCATATAAGGGTCAGGAGCTTCAGTTAATGTTTGCATCAACCATCAGAATGGATGAAAAATCATCTCAGTGATCTCAGTGATTTGGACCATGGCATGATTGTTGGACCACAGTGATTTCTGATCTCCTGGGATTTTCACAAACAACAGTCTATAGAATTTACTCTGAATGGTGCCAAAAACAACAACAACAACAAAAAACATCCAGGGACGGAAATGCCTTGTTGATGAGAGAGGTCAACAGAGAACATCCAGACTGGTTAGAATTGACAAAGTCTACGATAACTCAGATGATTTGTTGGCATGAGGCGGAGGCAGGTGGTTTTAATGTTGTGGCTGATCAGTTTATATACAAAACATCTACAGCACATATCCACAACATAATATTAAAACATCTAGGTTACGGATGTAACCTCCGTTCCCAGATGGAGGGAACGAGACGTTGTTGAAGCGACACTAGGGGTCTCTCTTGAGCTCCTTTTGCATCTCTGATCTATGAGAAAAGGCCAATGAGAAATTGGCAGACATAATTTGCATGTCCGCCCCCAGACATAAGGGTAAAAAGGGAGGGAAATGCAACTGTTTCATTCAGAATATTTCTGAGGAGCCGACAATGAGGTTCGGCCGCAACAGTGGCTCGGTTCAGCGACATGGCCGGGAGAACACAACGTCTCGTTCCCTCCATCAGGGAATGGAGGTTACATCCGTAACCTAGAATTGGGCCACAGTCCCCAGCGCGATCAGGAGGGCTGTCTTCAGAGATAGGGCCCTGAGTCCGACTGATTCTAGCGGCTCAAGGGAGGTCTCTGAAGGCCCGAGACGACAACTGAGAGATCCCAGGAGGGGAACAGGCTTGGACGGGAGGGATTTAACCTCTGGGTGCCTCTTAGGAACCTGATAATTAAGTCGTGCTTTCCCAAAGACTTGCCGTCTACTCTGACGTGGTGGGCTGCGATAGTGGCTACATACACCTTCAAGATGGAGGGGGAGAGCCTCACCTCCAACCTCTCCTGCAGGAATGAGAGCACTGACCTATCTGCGCACCTCTATGGGTCTTCAGCCTGGGAAGAACACCAATTCGTGAACAAGCACCACTTCAGGGTGTAAAGTTGCCTGGTAGAGGGGGCTCTGGCTTGGTTGATCGCGCCTACGACGGCAGGTGGTAGATCAGCTAGATCTTCTGCATCCTGTCCAGGGGCCAGATGTGGAGGTTCCAGAGGTCTGGGTGAGGATCCCTGAGAAAGAAGGTCCATCCTCAGAAGAATTCGCCAGGGAGGGGCTGTCGCGAGGAGTACGAGATCCGAGAACCAAGTCAGAGTAGGCCAATAGGGGGCCACTAGAGTGACTTTTTCCTTGTCCTCCCTGACCTTGCACACTAGGGAAATGCGTACATGCTCAGCCACGTGGGCCAGCTGTGTGCCATCGTGTCTGCCCCAAGGGGAGCCTCCATTCGGGAATACCAGAGCGGACAGTGGGAAGTCTCTCGGGAGGCGAACAGGTCTACCTGAGCCTTGCCGAACCATTTCCAAATCAGCAGGACCGACTGGGGGTGAAGCCTTCACTCTTCGCTGGGCAAGCGTTGTCATGATAGCGCTCCCGCTACCACATTGAGGTTGCCTGGGAAGGTAGGAGATGATGGGCGAGTTGTGTCATGTGGCAGGAGCGTACGCCACCATGGCGTTTTATGTACACTACCGTGGTGGTGCTGTCTGATCGGATCAAGACGTGTTTGCCCTGAATTAGCGGGAGAAACCTCGGCAGGGCAAAAAGTACAGCCAACAACTCTAGGCAGTTGATGTGCCAGCACAGCGGGGCCCATTTCCAATGGCCTGCGGCTGCATGCCCATTGCACACGGCACCCCAACCCAATTTGGAGGTGTCGGTAGTGACCAGGACGCATCAGGACACCTTCTGCAAGGGCACTCCTGTCTGCAGAAAGCAGAGGTCTGTTCAGGGTTTGAACATTTGGTGGCAGGCGGGGGTAATGATCACACGGTGCGTGATCATCTCGGGACTCGAGTCTGGAGCCAATGCTGAAGCGGTCTCATATGCATCAACCCCAGTGGCACGACTGCCGCGGAGGATGCCATATGTACCAGGAGCCTCTGGAAAAGTTTTAAAGGTCCAATCATCCAGCCGCGAAGGCTGTGGGGAAGACAGAGGGTTCCAGTCGTGCAAGCATGTCGGACATCTGGGCGTCAGCCTCAGACTGGGCATGCTGGCCCAAAGGTGCCAGCCCAGTCGAGTCATCCATGTCAGACGCTGGACCGCTCTCCGATGCAGCGGCGAGCTCATCTGGCTCGGGGGGCTCAAGAGGATAGGCAGGCTGGCTGTGAGGCGAGCCGCTGTTGCCTCGAGCCCGGACGGAAGTCAACGAGCGTGCCGGGGGGCGGGTGGTTCGCAGGGACGTACCCGGCGAAACAGAGCACGCTGCCATCCCCAAATCGCATCCATCGCCAGCCACGTCGTCCTCGATCCCGTGTGAAGGAGCGACGTGGGGGGCTGCTTGAGTGGTGTTCCTTCTGAGGAAGGAAAGCCGCGACTGCAATGTTGCCATGGTTATGTTCTCACAGTGAGAAAATGAGCCATCCACAAATGCTGCCTCGGTGTGATCGCTGCCCAGACATACGAGACCGCACCTGTGGCCGTCAGGAGCAGAGAGCACTCTACCACATCCAGGAACTACACAGGGGCAGAAGGGCATCTTTATAAAGACGCATCCTGAAAAGGACGTTCAACGCCAGCTGTGTATTTGCCCTTTCAGAGGAAATAACTCTTTTAGAGAAATAAACTCTTTTAACTGCACTGTCGAAGCGCCCAGGGGGAAAGCTGCACTGCCATGCAGAGAAGGGAGAAAACCGCTGATATGCACCGTAGATCCAAAAGCAATCGCACTCAGACATGGGAGGAACAGTGTGTGACTCGCAACTTGCTGCATACACAACCAGTCAGCTCCGAAGAAAATTTCTAAATGATAGAATTTCTCATTGTTTTTTTCTCATTGATCAGAGATGCAAAAGGCGCTCAAGAGAGATCCCTAGTGTCGTTCTTCGACACAACGTCAAAGTGAGTGACAGACGAGGAACTTACATTTGCACAAATAATGCTGCAAACAAACAGCTGAAGTATGTCTGTCAGTCAGACTTTGTAAATCACGTTGTGAATGTGCTACTGCTGTAACAATGTGTTACATGTACTACATGTTACACTCAGAAAATTTATAAAATCCTCTAAAACAATAGTCATTTTAACAGAGTATCTTCTATAAAGTTACTATTACTTCTGTATGCTTATGATTATGCTATAATTTAAGGAGCTCAGGTTTTCACAACCAGGACAGCTTTAAATGTTGTATTTGTTTATGTTGATAAATCTTGTTTAAGTTATTACGTTCCCTTTACAAAAAGCTTCACTACGATGCTGCGCTGCTAAGCGCTACGGGGAACAACTCTAGCTGTGAACTGAGCTGAATAATGTGTGCAACACGTCAATGAACACTGACCGAAATTTATAGCCTCGGCTGTTGTAATCATTAGATGCACCTGCGGCCAGGCTATAAATGGATACCTCACCAGGTGTAGTCAGAAACTCTTTTTTCAGAGCAATTCTGTTTCTGTGTGTTTCACAAACCCTGTCAAAACTTTCTTTCCTCTGTTAGGAGTTAGAATCAGTTAGGCAGTGTGCAGTGAACGTTGTTCTCTTTTCTCTTCTGTTTAGAAAATATTATATATATATTTCTAAAAAGAAAGAAAAAAATGAGAATGACTGAAAGCCGCAAACGGTGCGTGTTCCCCTCTTCTCGCTCTATAATAGCTGAAGACGACAAACATCAGTTTTTGCTCTGTTTGTTTGGGGGTAAGAGCATGCTGCTCTCGCGTTGCAGCAGGGTGGGTGCGAGCACTGCGATTTGCTTTAACAGGCAGAGTGCGTCGTGCCCGCCTCGCTTGCTTCCGGGAGTCAGCACTCACGGAAAAAAAAAGATCGTTCGAGGGGCTCTTGCATGGATTTGGCTGAGGAGCAAGAGACGGGTTGATCCCTTTCTCTCACTCTCTCCCCAAACACAGCTGGTCCTTCACATGATCTCGAAGCGCGTTCTGACGCGTGATAAAAAATCTACGGAGGAATTGCTTGATGTTGTTACTCGTGTGGTTGCCAGATTGGCCACACGAAAAAGAGACCCCCAAACGCTCCAAATTAGGGGATAGATTTAATCTTCCAGTCTAAGAAAGGGAACGCCTCATGGGTCCCTTCCCTTCTTTGATAACCTCCATGAAGAGCTTTTTCGCTCATGGAGAACCCCTACAAAAAAGAATAAAAAAAACATTATATATATATATATATATTTTCTTCCCGTGTTCACATACCCTCGACGTCATTATATTCGACTATCGTGGGTGCTGTGGCACGGGGGTATTCAGTTATGCCGCCGGTCGAAGAGATGCTTGCGGGCTATCTCTTGCCGGGCTCGGCATCATCACTTAAGAAGCCCTCTCTCCCCTCAAAGCCTTGTAGGACAACCTCCACTTTAGTGGGAAGGGCTTATCAAGCAGCAGGTCAGGTTGGTGCTGCTCTGCACACTATGCTGTTTTACAGGCATACCAGGCTGACCTCCTGGATGACCTGAGTGTGGGTTCTGCGCTTGACGAGCAAGCCTCAGACCAGCCTCGGTCCTGACTGAAGGGAGGCTCAAAAGCAAAGTGTGGCGAGTCGTGTTCCTCCTCCAAGGGATTGGGGACAGTCTCGCATCCCTCGCCAGCCCCCGAAGCAAGACCTCAGGACTATAAATTCTATTAAGAGAAAACCCTGATGGTCTTGCACCTAGATTAGGGGGTAGCTCCCCTCGGGACGGGGCGTGTGTTTCACTTCAACCCTCCCGGTACCCCCTCGAAGCCCCTCCATTCCCACCACCTCTTGGTGTTTTGGGTTGCAGAGGCTTCCGTCAAAATTGGGTGTTTTCGCTGTTCCTGCATTTTATTCAGGATGCGAAACACTCGACAACCCCTGAACAGGAAGTGTTAAAATATAATACCATCTCAGAGATCCTGGCAGTGTGGAAACTTCTGCCAGATATATTCTTTTCTGTGGGTATTATAAGGGCGTCAGGATTTAATTCACTCGCCGCTTTTCCGTGTTTCAACGGCGTGTTCTCACTACCATGAACCGGATTTCTTTTTATGTTAAAACAAAAAAAACTCCATCTCCTGGTTAAAGGGGCCATGGTATGTGTTCCCCTTCCAGTGAGAGAGTTAGGTTATTACACTAAATACTTCCCGTTTCCCATGGAGTGTGAGGGGTGGCGTCTGGCTTAGATCTTAAAGCTTGAACTACCCGTGGGTGTTCAAGTCCAAGATGATGCCTGTCAAGACGGTCATGTCTCAAGCCCTACAACTCGTTTGGCTGGTCACCATCAATCTTATGACGCACTTCTATACTTCATTTAGAAGTTCTGCCACAACATGGAAAGTTCCTGAGGTTCACTTCCGAGGGCGAAGTCTTCCAGGGTCAGGTTCTTTCACTCAGCCTAGCCCTTTTTACCCGCCCATTCACAATGCATGATGTAGCGCTGGCTCCTTGCGACTCCGGGGCATCTGCATTCTGAATTATGTAGACGACTGGCTGATCCTAGCGCAGTTCCAGGAACTGGCAGTTCAGCACAGGGACATCATCGGGGCATCGTATGGAGTTCAATCACAATGCGGGCACAACTGTCTCCCGCTAGGATTAAGTCCATTCAGATCACCCTGTGCAAAGTCAGGCTAGGTCAAGGTTGCACTGTTATCAGTATCAACGATTTCCAGGTCTCAGGGTGACCGCGTCCATGGTAATCCCTCTGGACCTTCTGCTCATGAGACCGTTTTTGTTGTGGCCAAAAGCCAGGGGATTTCTTCCAAGGGCCAAACCCCTAGGCTAAAAATGGTTATGCACCTCAGGCTTCGTTCCCTTTCTATGTGGTTCAGACCCCAGTTTTCTGCATTGGGTCCCACTCTAGGTGCGTCTTGTTGTCGCAGATTGCTAACGACAGACGCCTCCCTGACATTCTTGTCAGCTGTATTTCTGACACGTCAGATTCTCCTTAGGGCCCAGGGTAAGCTCCTGTCACTCATGTCAGTTATATCCCTGGATGCCCGTATACGGGAGCAGATTTACGGTCCAGACAGAAAATACCAACGGGGGAGTTAAGAACTCCACCCTAAGGTAGTAGTTGCCCAGAGTTCGCCAGCAAGGGTTTTTGCCTCTTACTGATAGCACTGCGCTGGCCAAACAGGGCTTGTCTCTTCCCTCGATGGCTCGCCTTGGGCGATCCTGAACAGGAAGGATCTTCTATCTCAGGCACAGGGCAATAATTCATCCCTGCCACGAATTGTGGAATCTTTCATGTTTGGCCCCTAAGGGTACCAACTGAGGGACACAGGGCTTTCTCCTGAGGTTATCGAGACCTTTTTAAATGCCGGGCTTTTTCCACTTGGAACAAGTTTGGGTGAGATCTTAGGGCAGAAGAGGACCTCTTTGCCTCTATGAATAGCGCAATGTCTCCTCTACTTCTCCCTGAAATCACCCAGCCCCCTTGGGTCTGGACGTTAAGACATACATGACCCAGAATGTGTCTGTATGCATTTCTTTCCCCGGTTTCTCTGCTCCCAGGAGTCTTGGCGATGTTCACCAGCAAGGGTCTTGCCTCCTATTAATGGCGCTACGCTGGCCGAACAGGATATGTTTCTCGGAGCTAATTCCTCTCCTCGACGGCTTGCCTTGGGCGATTCGAACAGGGAGGACCTTCTCATCCTTGGCCCGAATTGTGAAACCTTTCATGTCTGGCCCCTAAGGGTACCAAATGAGGTTCACAGGGTTTTCTCTTGAGATTATCGAGACCATTTCAAGTGCTAGGGCTCCCTCCACTTGGAACTGATCTGGGTAGATTTTACAGGGCAGAAGAGGACCTCTTCGCCTCTGTTGATAGCGCAATGTCTCCTCTACTTCTCCCCGAGTCGCCCAGTCCCCCCCCCTCGGGAGGGGCTGATCGTAGTAATGCATACATAGCACAAATGCACCTGCATGCGTTTCCTTCTACTAAAGTTCTTATTACAGAACCAGCTTACTGCCAGTTTGCTTCAGTTCTGGATTTTATGTAGAAAAAACTGTCAGCGGGCACTTGCCTCGCCACTGCCAGGTTCTATGTGGCCACTGCGGTTTGCCACGGCTTGGTGGGCGGGGTGCCCTCAAAGAGGCATCCTCATTATTGCCCGGGCCTACAAGGCGCGCGGTCAAGCTTCGCCAGTAGGTTTTAGGGCACACTCTACCAGAGGGCTCTCCTCCTCTAAAACCTTGGCTAGAGGTCTCCCTCTGCAGCAAGTTTGTGATGTGGCAGGTTGTCCTCTCTGCACACATTCATTAGATTTTTATAGTTTGGATGTTTTGCCACTCCGGGCTCTTATGCCCTTGAGTCGATATCTCAAGCTCATGTCTGGACAAGTTTGTGATGCGGCAGGCTGGTCCTCTCCGCTCACATTCATCAGTTTTTATGACAAGTTTGTGTTGCGATAGGGGTCTCTTTGCACACATTCATCGAACTTTATGGGTTAGATGCTTTGCTACTCCGGACTCTTATGTCCTTGAGTCGACATCTCAGCCCATGCCTAAACAAGTTTGTGATGCGGCAGGTTGTCCTCTCCGCACACATTCATTGGACTTTTTTAGTTTGCATGTTCTGCACTCCGGGCTCTTATGCCCTTGAGTCGACATCTCAGCTCATGCCTGAACAAGTTTGTGATGCGGCAGGCTGGTCCCACTCACATTCGTAAGTTTTTATGACAAGTTTGTGTTGCGATAGGGTTCTCTTTGCACACATTCATCGAACTTTATGGGTTAGATGCTTTGCTACTCCGGGCTCTTATGTCCTTGAGTCGACATCTCAGCCCATGCCTAAACAAGTTTGTGATGTGGCAGGCTGGTCCTCTCCGCACACATTCATCAAAATTGAATGGTTTAGATGTTTATGCTACTCCGGGCTCTTATACCCTTGAGTCAACATCTCAAGCTCATGTCTGAGACCTCTCGCATTTTTGTGAGTACACTGCACAACCGTAGGGGTCCGGACAGCCCCAAGTGCGTTCCCCGTAGAGCTTAGCAGTGCAGCATCATAGTGAAGCTTTTTGTAAAGGGAACGTCTCAGGTTACATGTGTAACCCTTGTTCCCTGAAAAAGCGGAACGAGATGCTGCGCTGCTTTGCCGCACTGGGACGTCCCAGGACTACTCTTCAAAAAGAAGTATCTGACGACACCTGGTGACGTATCCATTTATAGCCTGGCCGCAGGTGCATCTAATGACTACATCAGCTGAGGCTATACATTTCGGTCAATGTTCATTGACGTGTTGCACACATTACTCAGCTCGGTTCACAGCTAGAGTTGTTCCCCATAGCGCTTAGCAGTGCAGCATCTCGTTCCGCTTTTTTCAGGGAACATAGGTTACACATGTAACCCGAGACGTTTCTTATTATTAACATGATTTTTTATTCATTCATTTATAATTTCTTTGTCTGTTAGAGTCATTTACCCTCAACTAAAATACTGATTTTAGGCTTAGTAAAACTGACTTAAATTAAGAATATGACCTGAGGAAAGACTGCCTAAATTTAAAGGACACTTTCTTCATAAGACAAAAACCTAAAAAGTGTGCAAAAATCTAAAACATTGTAAAAATGATCACAACATCACAGACTGGCTATCTGCGATTTGGAAAGGAACTAATTTGTTTTTCATGTGGAGAGTTGGACAGACAGTGAGCACCCCTCTGTGTCCCACAAAAGCACTCAACACCTTGTGTGCTTGAAGCAAAGGAACTAATTAATCACATCATAATTTAGCGATTATCAGAGTATTTCCAAACTAGAGCACTGTTCTTCTCCCCAGGAGTGCCATACATCAGAGCGACAGAACAGATCAGAACGGGCTCATTCACACAGACTACAATATTAAAACACAGAATATGCAGAGGCAATGCTGTCCTCAGACAAGGTGATAATTGATTGGGAGACTCTTATGATTGGACAGATTGAAGCATAATTTTTATAGCTTCAGTCACCAGTAAATTACTAATCATCAAGATGCCGACTCAACAGAAGGGTGTGTGCTGATTATGAGGAACAGAAGGTTTTAGAGTTTAAATTTAAGCAAAAAGTGATATACTGTAGGAATACATTAGGAGGACATAATGTGTCTTATTACAAGGTGTGGGGAATAGAAAATAAAAATTTGAAAATTAAAAGTGTTTGCTTTGAGGTCATCTATATGCTTATGTTCTCCTAAACATTGACAATTTACCCTTTTAGCAGATATATGCATATAAATTATATAGTCTTTATATTCAGTGAATACAGGCCAAAAATATAGATGACTAATGTTGCACTACACATACTTCCATCTAAACAAATACTCTCTCAAATGAGAATGCCCTCTCAAATCATGGTTCATGGCAGTCTATTGGGTATTAAAAAAGAGGGGTGGGGTTGATGAGCCATTTGATTTGTCCCACCTAAACTTTTTGTTTCAGTATTGAATACGTCAACACAGGGTAGAATATGGTCTTTAAAAAGTGATGTTTAGATATGTAACCACAATAATAAATTTTAATAAAAATTTATTAGGAGAAAATTAGAATGAAAACCACTTGATGAAACCAACAGAAACAACAATAGATGATGAAGATATATCTTCATTTATAGCTTATTGCATGAAGTTGAGTTATCCATGCTGCAGAGGCACAAGCCAGCCATGCTTTACACATTGAAACCTTATGTGATCAGACACCAAGCCAATAATTAACTAGGCTCACAATATGCTGACTTAAATTAACAGCTTTCACAAAATTTTCTTTTTTTTTTTAAATTTAGTTTATCTACTTCTCTTTGGCAGAAATCGCTTGAGACTGCTTATGCACCGCAATGCAGCACTCTGAAAAGCCTTCCACGGCGTAGCAAACAAACCATCGGGCGATACCAAGGGTGTCAAGGAGGGTGGCTTTCTCTGCATCACACATCTCCATAAGAGTTAGACAAATATGCTGAACCAGAACCACCAGGTTGCTCGCTTTGCCGATGGCCTGAGCGGTAGCTTTCATAGCTCACAGCGCAAAATCTGTAGCGGTGAGGAGCTCTTTCAACAGCTCTGGATCGGAGAATTGCTCATTCGTATGTTTAAGGAGCTTAGCATAAAAAACCCGGAGCACCGGCATGCTGCGGAGTGGTGGGCAGGATTTCCATCCCTTGGCAGTATTATGGCAGAGGTGAGATGTGACCGCTTGTTCCACCAGGGGAAGCTTTGAGTAGCCTTTTTCATTTGCGTGGTCCGCTTTAGTGATTATGGCATCACCTCCGACCTGAATGTGTGAAGATTAAGTCGCATACCAGGTCTTTGTGAGATCCGCATGGAACTCAGGGAAGAATGGTGCGCTCGTCGAGTCCACGGTCTGCTGATGAAGGCTGGTTTGCAAAAAACATTCATCCAGGCAAGACTTTTCTGGCTCTACTGGAGGGGAACACTCAAGACCGAGCTCTTCAAATGCTCGTGTGAGAACGCAAAGAAGCTCCTTGTCCTTGGTGCACGTTCTTCACCCTCGCTGGGGGAAGTGATGGCAATATCCTCCGTGAACCACTTGCTTGAAGCTGAGATTGACACAGCAATATCCCCTATCTCACAAATTAAACAACAAAATGGAAAGGAATAATTATTTGATAAGGCTTGTGTTGGACACACATCTCGTCAGAATAAACCCTGATTCACATGTTTGAAAAACAAGAGCAGGAGCTCATGAATGAAGTGAGTGTCAGAAAGATGGATGAAATGCAGCTCTTTTGATAAACCCTGCCTAAAACAATCCTCTCATCAGCAAGTCCAGCCATAAACTAATAACGGTGCACAACAAAGTGAGAAATCAAACACTTTAAGCATACCTCAGACGGACGGAAAGCAAAAGCAGAGCCCCTGGCTCATTTCATGGCTGCTTAACAGTCGCAAGTGAGCACAAGAGAGTTAGTGTTATGTAAAAGTGTGTAAAACTATTTGACTTTTAATGTAAACTATTCCGGCAGGCAAGAAAGGCATAAATCGGTGGTTCTTAAATTGTTGGACCCCTATTTTACATTGGACATCATGTGGAGAGCAAACACAGTCCAATTAGTTTACAACATGCAATAACAAAATATATATATATATATATATATAAAAAAAATAGTAATATAATATATAAACATTTTTTTTTTACAGTATGGTATCTATCTAATCATAGATTATAAAAATATAATTGTTCATTAAGTTGGCTTGTGAGAGCCAACTTACTGAAATCCTACTTAAACTTATTAGTGGTGCTTGCAAAGCATCACTATTGTAATCTCACATACTTATTATTTTTATTTTTATTTTTATTTTTATATCTCTTAACAAAGCGATCTAGATCCCGCACCGTTTGGCGTAGACCCACGAATGAGGTGTCAAATCGAGCGGCCTATTGAGGACACGTGTGCTATGACTTTTATAAGCGATCGGAGTGCGGTATTTGCCCCAGGGGCACAAAAGCGGCCGAAAAATCCCATAGACTTAACATTGAGATAAACTTTGGCGTCACAGCTCCAAGCGAGGATTTCAGTAGAAGCGTGTGATTTGCCACATTTGAAGAGGCTGGCAGGCTCTGTAAGAGCATACCTCAATATGGGGTAAAAGTTGCACCCCTGGGGGCAGGAGCTGCCCAAAAATGCCCCAATTGACTTATAATGGTGTAGGGCGGCCCATGAAATGAAAAGGCATAGGGATTTGTATTGAACATAGCTCTGGATCACAGTGTCATAGAGACGAGGGGTGGGCTCATTTTACTCAGGCGACCAATCAGTCTCTCAGGATCATTGTGAAGCTATCAAGCCACGCCCTAGCAACCATTAAGAGCACCTTAGCAACAAGTCCCATACACTTCTATTGAAACAGATCAAAGGGATATCTCGGATAGAAGTGTCATAGAAACACAAGGGTGGTCTCGTTTGACTCGGGACAGCAAACAGCCAATCATGCATCAAATCAACACTTCCTAGCCCCTCCCTAGCAACCATTGTCAAGCACCTTAACAACCAAAATCCATAGAGGGATATCTTCCATTCTGAATGTCACAGAGGCATGGGAGTTGGTTTATATCATTCATACTGACAAGCAGCCTTTGGAGATTCATGATTGGCAGCTGCCAAGCTACTCCTAGCAACTAAACAGAGTACCCTAGCAACCGTTTAGCAGTAACTATATCTCTGCACCAGAAAATCAGAGAGACTTCTGGGTTGATTTATTTCAATCAGGATGGCAAGGACACTTGATTAGTATCACTATGGTAACTGCCTAGCAACCAGATGGGGTTACCCTAGCAACCGAGTAACAAATCACATATCTCTGCATCAGAAAAGCGTAGAGACTTCGGGTTGACTTATTTCAATCAGGATGGAAAGGAGACTTCATTAGTATCACTATGGTAACTGCCTAGCAACCAGATGGGCTTACCCTAGCAACCGAGTAACAAATCACATATCTCTGCATCACAAAAACATAGAGACTTCGGGTTGACTTATTTCAATCAGGATGGCAAGGACACTTGATTAGTATCACTATGGTAACTGCCTAGCAACCACATGGGGTTACCCTAGCAACCGAGTAACAAATCACATATCTCTGCACCAGAAAACAGTACAGATTTTTGGGTTGACTTATTTCACTCAGGATGGAAAGGAGCCATGTATTGTATTACCTTGCTAACTGCATAGCAACCACATGGGCTTACCCTAGCAACCTAGTAACAAATCACATATTTCTGCACCAGAAAATTATACAGACTTCTGGGTTGATTTATTTATGACCACAATTTCTGTTCTTTTCAAGCAGTCTATTTGGCGAGTTTTGCCAC
The DNA here is from genome assembly GCF_025860055.1 of Xyrauchen texanus. Lineage (NCBI taxonomy): Eukaryota > Metazoa > Chordata > Actinopteri > Cypriniformes > Catostomidae > Xyrauchen > Xyrauchen texanus. The sequence continues at coordinate 32,213,418 of NC_068284.1, read as the reverse complement.
GGCAAGCACCACTCACATTTTCTTCAGGAAATGTACCTATCTAGTTAGTGGTGCTTGCAAAGCATCACTATTGTAATCTCACATACTTATTATACTTTTTATTTTTATTTTTATTATATCTCTTAACAAAACTTGACACCTAACTCGTCCGCACCGTTTAGCGTAGACCCACGAATGAGGTATCAAATCGAGCGGCGGCCTATTGAGGACACGTGTGCTATGACTTTTATAAGCGTCGAGTGCGGTATTTGCCCCAGGGGCAAAAAGCGGCGAAAAATCCCATAGACTTAACATTGAGACAAACTTTGGCCGTCACAGCTCCAGCGAGGATTTAGTAGAAGCGTGTGATTTGCCACATTTGAAGAGGCTGGCAGGCTCTGTAAGAGCATACCTCAATATGGGGTAAAAGTTGCACCCCTGGGGGCAGGAGCTGCCCAAAAATGCCCCAATTGACTTATAATGGTGTAGGGCGGCCCATGAAATGAAAAGGCATAGGGATTTGTATTGAACATAGCTCTGGATCACAGTGTCATAGAGACGAGGGGGTGGGCTCATTTTACTCAGACAACCAATCAGTCTCTCTGGATCATTGTGAAGCTATCAAGCCACGCCCTAGCAACCATTAAGAGCACCTTAGCAACAAGTCCCATAGACTTCTATTGAAAAAGATCAAAGGGATATCTCCGGATAGAAGTGTCATAGAAACACAAGGGTGGTCTCGTTTGACTCGGGACAGCAAACAGCCAATCATGCATCACTTCAACACTTCCTAGCCCTCCCTAGCAACCATTGTCGAGCACCTTAACAACCAAAATCCATAGAGGGATATCTTCCATTCTGAATGTCACAGAGGCATGGGAGTTGGTTTATATCATTCATACTGACAAGCAGCCTTTGGAGATTCATGATTGGCAGCTGCCAAGCTACTCCTAGCAACTACACAGAGTACCCTAGCAACCGTTTAGCAGTAACTATATCTCTGCACCAGAAAATCAGAGAGACTTCTGGGTTGATTTATTTCAATCAGGATGGCAAGGAGACTTGATAAGTATCACTATGTTAACTGCCTAGCAACCAGATGGGGTTACCCTAGCAACCGAGTAACAAATCACATATCTCTGCATCAGAAAAGCGTAGAGACTTCGGGTTGACTTATTTCAATCAGGATGGCAAGGACACTTCATTAGTATCACTATGGTAACTGCCTAGCAACCAGATGGGCTTACCCTAGCAACCGAGTAACAAATCACATATCTCTGCATCACAAAAACATAGAGACTTCGGGTTGACTTATTTCAATCAGGATGGCAAGGACACTTGATTAGTATCACTATGGTAACTGCCTAGCAACCAGATGGGGTTACCCTAGCAACCGAGTAACAAATCACATATCTCTGCATCACGAAAACAGTAGAGACTTCGGGTTGACTTATTTCAATCAGGATGGCAAGGACACTTCATTAGTATCACTATGGTAACTGCCTAGCAACCAGATGGGCTTACCCTAGCAACCGAGTAACAAATCACATATCTCTGCATCAGAAAAGCGTAGAGACTTCCAGGTTGACTTATTTCAATCAGGATGGCAAGGACACTTGATTAGTATCACTATGGTAACTGCCTAGCAACCAGATGGGGTTACCCTAGCAACCGAGTAACAAATCACATATCTCTGCATCACAAAAACATAGAGACTTCGGGTTGATTTATTTTAATCAGGATGGCAAGGAGACTTCATTAGTATCACTATGGTAACTGCCTAGCAACCAGATGGGGTTACCCTAGCAACCGAGTAACAAATCACATATCTCTGCATCAGAAAACATAGAGACTTCCGGGTTGACTTATTTCAATCAGGATGGCAAGGACACTTGATTAGTATCACTATGGTAACTGCCTAGCAACCAGATGGGGTTACCCTAGCAACCGAGTAACAAATCACATATCTCTGCATCAGAAAAGCAGTAGAGACTTCCGGGTTGACTTATTTCAATCAGGATGGCAAGGACACTTGATTAGTATCACTATGGTAACTGCCTAGCAACCAGATGGGGTTACCCTAGCAACCGAGTAACAAATCACATATCTCTGCATCACAAAAACAGTAGAGACTTCGGGTTGATTTATTTCAATCAGGATGGCAAGGAGACTTCATTAGTATCACTATGGTAACTGCCTAGCAACCAGATGGGGTTACCCTAGCAACCGAGTAACAAATCACATATCTCTGCACCAGAAAACACTACAGACTTCGGGTTGACTTATTTCACTCAGGATGGAAAGGAGCCATGTATTGTATTACCTTGGTAACTGCATAGCAACCACATGGGCTTACCCTAGCAACCGAGTAACAAATCACATATTTCTGCACCAGAAAATCGTACAGACTTCTGGGTTGATTTATTTATGACCATAATTTTTGTTCTTTTCAAGTTACAACATGCTGTTTGGCGAGTTTTGCCACGGCAAGCACCACTCACATTTTCTTCAGGAAATGTACCTATCTAGTTAGTTACTTTATTATCTTTTATTTTTATTATTATATCTCTTAACAAAACTTCGACACCTAACTACGTCCCGCACCGTTTGGCGTAGACCCACGAATGAGGTGTCAAATCGAGCGACCTATTGAGGACACGTGTGCTATGACTTTTATAAGCGATCGGAGTGCGGTATTTGCCCCAGGGGCAAAAAGCGCCGAAAAATCCCATAGACTTAACATTGAGACAAACTTTGACGCGTCACAGCTCCAAGCGAGGATTTCAGTAGAAACGTGTGATTTGCCACATTTGAAGAGGCTGGCAGGCTCTGTAAGAGCATACCTCAATATGGGGTAAAAGTTGCACCCCTGGGGGCAGGAGCTGCCCAAAAATGCCCCAATTGACTTATAATGGTGTAGGACGGCCCATGAAATGAAAAGGCATAGGGATTTGTATTGAACATAGCTCTGGATCACAGTGTCATAGAGACGAGGGGTGGGCTCATTTTACTCAGACGACCAATCAGTCTCTCAGGATCATTGTGAAGCTATCAAGCCACGCCCTAGCAACCATTAAGAGCACCTTAGCAACAAGTCCCATAGACTTCTATTGAAAAAGATCAAAGGGATATCTCCGGATAGAAGTGTCATAGAAACACAAGGGTGGTCTCGTTTGACTCGGGACAGCAAACAGCCAATCATGCATCACTTCAACACTTCCTAGCCCCTCCCTAGCAACCATTGTCGAGCACCTTAACAACCAAAATCCATAGAGGGATATCTTCCATTCTGAATGTCACAGAGGCATGGGAGTTGGTTTATATCATTCATACTGACAAGCAGCCTTTGGAGATTCATGATTGGCAGCTGCCAAGCCACTCCTAGCAACTACACAGAGTACCCTAGCAACCGTTTAGCAGTAACTATATCTCTGCACCAGAAAATCAGAGAGACTTCTGGGTTGATTTATTTCAATCAGGATGGCAAGGAGACTTGATAAGTATCACTATGGTAACTGCCTAGCAACCAGATGGGGTTACCCTAGCAACCGAGTAACAAATCACATATCTCTGCATCAGAAAACGTAGAGACTTCGGGTTGACTTATTTCAATCAGGATGGCAAGGACACTTCATTAGTATCACTATGGTAACTGCCTAGCAACCAGATGGGCTTACCCTAGCAACCGAGTAACAAATCACATATCTCTGCATCACAAAAACATAGAGACTTCGGGTTGACTTATTTCAATCAGGATGGCAAGGAGACTTGATAAGTATCACTATGGTAACTGCCTAGCAACCAGATGGGGTTACCCTAGCAACCGAGTAACAAATCACATATCTCTGCATCAGAAAAGCGTAGAGACTTCGGGTTGACTTATTTCAATCAGGATGGCAAGGACACTTCATTAGTATCACTATGGTAACTGCCTAGCAACCACATGAGCTTACCCTAGCAACCGGTAACAAATCACATATCTCTGCATCAGAAAACGTACAGACTTCGGGTTGACTTATTTCAATCAGGATGGCAAGGACACTTGATTAGTATCACTATGATTACTGCCTAGCAACCAGATGGGGTTACCCTAGCAACCGAGTAACAAATCACATATCTCTGCACCAGAAAATAGTACTGACTTCGGGTTGATTTATTTCACTCAGGATGGCAAGGACACTTCATTACTATCACTATGGTAACTGCCTAGCAACCAGATGGGGTTACCCTAGCAACCGAGAAACAAATCACATATCTCGGCACCAGAAAAGAGTACAGACTTCCAGGTTGATTTATTTCAACCAGGATGGCAAGGACACTTCATTAGTATCAATATGGTAACTGCCTAGCAACCACATGGGGTTACCCTAGCAACCGAGTAACAAATCACATATCTCTGCATCAGAAAAGCGTAGATACTTCTGGGTTGACTTATTTCAATCAGGATGGCAAGGACACTTGATTACTATCACTATGGTAACTGCCTAGCAACCAGATGGGGTTACCCTAGCAACCGAGTAACAAATCACATATCTCTGCACCAGAAAATAGTACTGACTTCGGGTTGATTTATTTCACTCAGGATCGCAAGGACACTTGATTACTATCACTATGGTAACTGCCTAGCAACCAGATGGGGTTACCCTAGCAACCGAGTAACAAATCACATATCTCTGCACCAGAAAACAGTAGAGACTTCGGGTTGATTTATTTCACTCAGGATGGCAAGGACACTTGATTACTATCACTATGGTAACTGCCTAGCAACCAGATGGGGTTACCCTAGCAACCGAGTAACAAATCACATATCTCTGCATCAGAAAAGCGTACAGACTTCGGGTTGATTTATTTCAACCAGGATGGCAAGGACACTTCATTAGTATCACTATGGTAACTGCCTAGCAACCAGATGGGGTTACCCTAGCAACCGAGTAACAAATCACATATCTCTGCACCAGAAAACACTACAGACTTCGGGTTGACTTATTTCACTCAGGATGGAAAGGAGCCATGTATTAGTATTACCTATGGTAACTGCACTAGCAACCACATGGGCTTACCCTAGCAACCGAGTAACAAATCACATATTTCTGCACCAGAAAATCGTACAGACTTCTGGGTTGATTTATTTATGACCATAATTTTTGTTCTTTTCAAGTTACAACATGCTGTTTGGCGAGTTTTGCCACGGCAAGCACCACTCACATTTTCTTCAGGAAATGTACCTATCTAGTTAGTGCTTGCAAAGCATCCTATTGTAATCTCACATACTTATTATCTTTTATTTTATTTTATTATATCTCTTAACAAAACTCGGCACCTAACTCGTCCCGCTACCGTTTGGCGTAGACCCACGAATGAGGTGTCAAATCGAGCGACCTATTGAGGACACGTGTGCTATGACTTTTATAAGCGATCGGAGTGCGGTATTTGCCCCAGGGGCAAAAAAGCGGCCGAAAAATCACATAGACTTAACATTGAGACAAACTTTGGCGCGTCACAGCTCCAAGCGAGGATTTCAGTAGAAGCGTGTGATTTGCCACATTTGAAGAGGCTGGCAGGCTCTGTAAGAGCATACCTCAATATGGGGTAAAAGTTGCACCCCTGGGGGCAGGAGCTGCCCAAAAATGCCCCAATTGACTTATAATGGTGTAGGGCGGCCCATGAAATGAAAAGGCATAGGGATTTGTATTGAACATAGCTCTGGATCACAGTGTCATAGAGACGAGGGGTGGGCTCATTTTACTCAGACGACCAATCAGTCTCTCAGGATCATTGTGAAGCTATCAAGCCACGCCCTAGCAACCATTAAGAGCACCTTAGCAACAAGTCCCATAGACTTCTATTGAAACATATCAAAGGGATATCTCCGGATAGAAGTGTCATAGAAACACAAGGGTGGTCTCGTTTGACTCGGGACAGCAAACAGCCAATCATGCATCAAATCAACACTTCCTAGCCCCTCCCTAGCAACCATTGTCGAGCACCTTAACAACCAAAATCCATAGAGGGATATCTTCCATTCTGAATGTCACAGAGGCATGGGAGTTGGTTTATATCATTCATACTGACAAGCAGCCTTTGGAGATTCATGATTGGCAGCTGCCAAGCCACTCCTAGCAACTAAACAGAGTACCCTAGCAACCGTTTAGCAGTAACTATATCTCTGCACCAGAAAATCAGAGAGACTTCTGGGTTGATTTATTTCAATCAGGATGGCAAGGAGACTTGATTAGTATCACTATGGTAACTGCCTAGCAACCAGATGGGGTTACCCTAGCAACCGAGTAACAAATCACATATCTCTGCATCAGAAAAGCGTAGAGACTTCGGGTTGACTTATTTCAATCAGGATGGAAAGGACACTTCATTAGTATCACTATGGTAACTGCCTAGCAACCAGATGGGCTTACCCTAGCAACCGAGTAACAAATCACATATCTCTGCATCACAAAAACATAGAGACTTCGGGTTGACTTATTTCAATCAGGCTGGCAAGGACACTTGATTAGTATCACTATGGTAACTGCCTAGCAACCAGATGGGGTTACCCTAGCAACCGAGTAACAAATCACATATCTCTGCACCACAAAATAGTACAGACCTCTGGGTTGATTTATTTCATTCAGGATGGCAAGGACACTTTATTACTATCACTATGGTAACTGCCTAGCAACCAGATGGGGTTACCCTAGCAACCAAGTAACAAATCACATATCTCTGCACCAGAAAATATCACAGACCTCTGGGTTGATTTATTTCACTCAGGATGGCAAGGACACTTGATTACTATCACTATGGTAACTGCCTAGCAACCAGATGGGGTTACCCTAGCAACCGAGTAACAAATCACATATCTCTGCACTAGAAAACAGTAGAGACTTCGGGTTGACTTATTTTACTCAGGATGGCAAGGAGACTTCATTAGTATCACTATGGTAACTGCCTAGCAACCATATGGGGTTACCCTAGCAACCAAGTAACAAATCACATATCTCTGCATCAGAAAAGCGTAGATACTTCTGGGTTGGTTTATTTCAATCAGGATGGCAAAGACACTTGATTATGATCACTATGGTAACTGCCTAGCAACAAGGAGGGGTTACCCTAGCAACCGAGTAACAAATCACATATCTCTGCACCAGAAAATTGAAGAGAATTCTGGGTTGATTTATTTTAATCAGGATGGCCAGGAGACTTGATTAGTATCACTATGGTAACTGCCTAGAAACCAGATGGGGTTAACCTAGCAACCGAGTAACAAATCACATATCTTTCCACCAGAAATTTGTAGAGATTTCGGGTTGACTTATTTCACTCAGGATGGCAAGGAGACTTCATTACTATCACTATGGTAACTGCCTAGCAACCATATGGGGTTACCCTAGCAACCAAGTAACAAATCACATATCTCTGCATCAGAAAAACGTACAGACTTCTGGGTTGGTTTATTTCACTCAGGATGGCAAGGAGACCTGATTACTATCACTATGGTAACTGCCTAGCAACCAGATGGGGTTACCCTAGCAACCGAGTAACAAATCACATATCTCTGCACCAGAAAACACTACAGACTTCGGGTTGACTTATTTCACTCAGGATGGAAAGGAGCCATGTGTTGTATTACCTTGGTAACTGCATAGCAACCACTTGGGCTTACCCTAGCAACCGAGTAACAAATCACATATTTCTGCACCAGAAAATCGTACAGACTTCTGGTTTCATTTATTTATGACCATAATTTTTGTTCTTTTCAAGTTATAGCATGCTGTTTGACGAGTTTTGCCACGACAAGCACCACTCACATTTTCTTCAGGAAATGTACCTATCTAGTTAGTGGTGCTTGCAAAGCATCACTATTGTAATCTCACATACTTATTATTTTTATTTTTATTTTATTTTATATCTCTTAACAAAACTTGGCACCTAACTCGTCCCGCACCGTTTGGCATAGACCCACGAATGAGGTGTCAAATCGAGCGACCTATTGAGGACACGTGTGCTATGACTTTTATAAGCGATCGAGTGCGGTATTTGCCCCAGGGGCAAAAAAGCGGCCGAAAAATCCCATTGACTTAACATTGAGACAAACTTTGGCGCGTCACAGCTCCGAGCGAGGATTTCGCAGAAGCGTGTGATTTGCCACATTTGAAGAGGCTGGCAGGCTCTGTAAGAGCATACCTCAATATGGGGTAAAAGTTGCACCCCTGGGGGCAGGAGCTGCCCAAAGTTGCCCCATTGACTTACAATGGTGTAGGGCGGCCCATGAAATAGGGATTTTTAATTAAACATAGCTCTGGATCACAGTGTCATAGAGACAAGGGGCCTGCCTCATTTTACTAAGACGACCAATCAGTCTCTCAGGATCATTGCAAAGCTATCAAGCCACGCCCTAGCAACCATTTAGAGGACCTTAGCAACAAGTCCCATAGACTTCTAATGAAAGAGATCAAAGGGATATCTCCGGCTAGAAGTGTCATACCAACACAAGGGTGGTCTCGTTTGACTCGGGGCAGCAAACAGCCAATCATGAATCACCTCAACACTTCCTAGCCCCTCCCTAGCAACTATTGTCGAGCACCTTAGCAACCAAAATCCATAGAGGGATATCTTCCATTCTGAATGTCACAGAGGCATGGGAGTTGATTTATGTCATTCATACTGACAAGCAGCCTTTGGAATTTCATGATTGGCAGCTGCCAAATCACTCCTAGCAACTACACATAGTACCCTAGCAACCGAGTAACAAATCACATATCTCTACACCAGAAAATAGTACAGACTTCTGGGTTGATTTATTTCACTCAGGATGGCAAGGAAACTTGATTACTATCACTATGGAAACTGCCTAGCAACCAGATGGGGTTACCCTAGCAACCGAGTAACAAATCACATATCTCTGCACCAGAAAATAGTACAGACTTCGGGTTGACTTATTTCAATAAGGATGGCAAGGAGACTTCATTACTATCACTATGGTAACTGCCTAGCAACCAGATGGGTTTACCCTAGCAACCGAGTAACAAATCACATATCTCTGCATCAGAAAAGCGTAGAGACTTCTGGGTTGATTTATTTATGACCATAATTTTTGTTCTTTTCAAGCATGCTATTTGGCCGAGTTTTGCCACGGCAAGCACCACTCACATTTTCTTCAGGAAATGTACCTATCTAGTTATTTTTATTATTTTTATTTTTCTTATTTTTTATATCTCTTAACAAAACTTCGACACCTAACTCGTCCCGCACCGTTTGGCGTAGACCCACGAATGAGGTGTCAAATCGAGCGGCCTATTGAGGACACGTGTGCTATGACTTTTATAAGCGATCGGAGTGCGGTATTTGCCCCAGGGGCAAAAAAGCGGCGAAAAATCCCATAGACTTAACATTGAGACAAACTTTGGCGTCACAGCTCCAAGCGAGGATTTCAGTAGAAGCGTGTGATTTGCCACATTTGAAGAGGCTGGCAGGCTCTGTAAGAGCATACCTCAATATGGGGTAAAAGTTGCACCCCTGGGGGCAGGAGCTGCCCAAAAATGCCCCAATTGACTTATAATGGTGTAGGGCGGCCCATGAAATGAAAAGGCATAGGGATTTGTATTGAACATAGCTCTGGATCACAGTGTCATAGAGACGAGGGGTGGGCTCATTTTACTCAGACGACCAATCAGTCTCTCAGGATCATTGTGAAGCTATCAAGCCACGCCCTAGCAACCATTAAGAGCACCTTAGCAACAAGTCCCATAGACTTCTATTGAAACATATCAAAGGGATATCTCCGGATAGAAGTGTCATAGAAACACAAGGGTGGTCTCGTTTGACTCGGGACAGCAAACAGCCAATCATGCATCAAATCAACACTTCCTAGCCCCTCCCTAGCAACCATTGTCGAGCACCTTAACAACCAAAATCCATAGAGGGATATCTTCCATTCTGAATGTCACAGAGGCATGGGAGTTGGTTTATATCATTCATACTGACAAGCAGCCTTTGGAGATTCATGATTGGCAGCTGCCAAGCCACTCCTAGCAACTAAACAGAGTACCCTAGCAACCGTTTAGCAGTAACTATATCTCTGCACCAGAAAATCAGAGAGACTTCTGGGTTGATTTATTTCAATCAGGATGGCAAGGACACTTGATTAGTATCACTATGGTAACTGCCTAGCAACCAGATGGGGTTACCCTAGCAACCGAGTAACAAATCACATATCTCTGCATCAGAAAAGCGTAGAGACTTCGGGTTGACTTATTTCAATCAGGATGGAAAGGACACTTCATTAGTATCACTATGGTAACTGCCTAGCAACCAGATGGGCTTACCCTAGCAACCGAGTAACAAATCACATATCTCTGCATCACAAAAACATAGAGACTTCGGGTTGACTTATTTCAATCAGGCTGGCAAGGACACTTGATTAGTATCACTATGGTAACTGCCTAGCAACCAGATGGGGTTACCCTAGCAACCGAGTAACAAATCACATATCTCTGCACCACAAAATAGTACAGACCTCTGGGTTGATTTATTTCATTCAGGATGGCAAGGACACTTTATTACTATCACTATGGTAACTGCCTAGCAACCAGATGGGGTTACCCTAGCAACCAAGTAACAAATCACATATCTCTGCACCAGAAAATATCACAGACCTCTGGGTTGATTTATTTCACTCAGGATGGCAAGGACACTTGATTACTATCACTATGGTAACTGCCTAGCAACCAGATGGGGTTACCCTAGCAACCGAGTAACAAATCACATATCTCTGCACTAGAAAACAGTAGAGACTTCGGGTTGACTTATTTTACTCAGGATGGCAAGGAGACTTCATTAGTATCACTATGGTAACTGCCTAGCAACCATATGGGGTTACCCTAGCAACCAAGTAACAAATCACATATCTCTGCATCAGAAAAGCGTAGATACTTCTGGGTTGGTTTATTTCAATCAGGATGGCAAAGACACTTGATTATGATCACTATGGTAACTGCCTAGCAACAAGGAGGGGTTACCCTAGCAACGAGTAACAAATCACATATCTCTGCACCAGAAAATTGTAGAGAATTCTGGGTTGATTTATTTTAATCAGGATGGCCAGGAGACTTGATTAGTATCACTATGGTAACTGCCTAGAAACCAGATGGGGTTAACCTAGCAACCGAGTAACAAATCACATATCTTTCCACCAGAAATTTGTAGAGATTTCGGGTTGACTTATTTCACTCAGGATGGCAAGGAGACTTCATTACTATCACTATGGTAACTGCCTAGCAACCATATGGGGTTACCCTAGCAACCAAGTAACAAATCACATATCTCTGCATCAGAAAAGCGTACAGACTTCTGGGTTGGTTTATTTCACTCAGGATGGCAAGGAGACCTGATTACTATCACTATGGTAACTGCCTAGCAACCAGATGGGGTTACCCTAGCAACCGAGTAACAAATCACATATCTCTGCACTACAAAACAGTAGAGACTTCGGGTTGACTTATTTTACTCAGGATGGCAAGGACACTTCATTAGTATCACTATGGTAACTGCCTAGCAACCATATGGGGTTACCCTAGCAACCAAGTAACAAATCACATATCTCTGCATCAGAAAAGCGTAGATACTTCTGGGTTGGTTTATTTCAATCAGGATGGCAAAGACACTTGATTATGATCACTATGGTAACTGCCTAGCAACCAGGATGGGTTACCCTAGCAACCGAGTAACAAATCACATATCTCTGCACCAGAAAATTGCAGAGAATTCTGGGTTGATTTATTTTAATCAGGATGGCCAGGAGACTTGATTAGTATCACTATGGTAACTGCCTAGCAACCAGATGGGCTTACCCTAGCAACCGAGTAACAAATCACATATCTCTGCATCACAAAAACATAGAGACTTCTGGGTTGACTTATTTCAATCAGGATGGCAAGGACACTTGATTAGTATCACTATGGTAACTGCCTAGCAACCAGATGGGGTTACCCTAGCAACCGAGTAACAAATCACATATCTCTGCATCACAAAAACATAGAGACTTCGGGTTGACTTATTTCAATCAGGATGGCAAGGACACTTCATTAGTATCACTATGGTAACTGCCTAGCAACCACATGGGGTTACCCTAGCAACCGAGTAACAAATCACATATCTCTGCATCACAAAAACATACAGACTTCGGTTTGACTTATTTCAATCAGGATGGCAAGGACACTTGATTAGTATCACTATGGTAACTGCCTAGCAACCACATGGGGTTACCCTAGCAACCTACTAACAAATCACATATTTCTGCACCAGAACATTATACAGACTTCTGGGTTGATTTATTTATGACCACAATTTCTGTTCTTTTCAAGCAGGCTATTTGACGAGTTTTGCCACGGCAAGCACCACTCACATTTTCTTCAGGAAATGTACCTATCTAGTTATACTTTTTATTTTTATTTTATTATATCTCTTAACAAAACTTGGCACCTAACTTCGTCCCGCACCGTTTGGCGTAGACCCACGAATGAGGTGTCAAATCGAGCGGCCTATTGAGGACACGTGTGCTATGACTTTTATAAGCGATCGAGTGCGGTATTTGCCCCAGGGGCAAAAAGCGGCCGAAAAATCCCATAGACTTAACATTGAGACAAACTTTGGCGTCACAGCTCCAAGCGAGGATTTCGTAGAAGCGTGTGATTTGCCACATTTGAAGAGGCTGGCAGGCTCTGTAAGAGCATACCTCAATATGGGGTAAAAGTTGCACCCCTGGGGGCAGGAGCTGCCCAAAAATGCCCCAATTGACTTATAATGGTGTAGGGCGGCCCATGAAATGAAAAGGCATAGGGATTTGTATTGAACATAGCTCTGGATCACAGTGTCATAGAGACGAGGGGTGGGCTCATTTTACTCAGACGACCAATCAGTCTCTCAGGATCATTGTGAAGCTATCAAGCCACGCCCTAGCAACCATTAAGAGCACCTTAGCAACAAGTCCCATAGACTTCTATTGAAACAGATCAAAGGGATATCTCCGGATAGAAGTGTCATAGAAACACAAGGGTGGTCTCGTTTGACTCGGGACAGCAAACAGCCAATCATGCATCACATCAACACTTCCTAGCCCCTCCTAGCAACCATTGTCGAGCACCTTAACAACCAAAATCCATAGAGGGATATCTTCCATTCTGAATGTCACAGAGGCATGGGAGTTGGTTTATATCATTCATACTGACAAGCAGCCTTTGGAGATTCATGATTGGCAGCTGCCAAGCCACTCCTAGCAACTACACAGAGTACCCTAGCAACCGTTTAGCAGTAACTATATCTCTGCACCAGAAAATCAGAGAGACTTCTGGGTTGATTTATTTCAATCAGGATGGCAAGGAGACTTGATTAGTATCACTATGGTAACTGCCTAGCAACCAGATGGGGTTACCCTAGCAACCGAGTAACAAATCACATATCTCTGCATCAGAAAAGCGTAGAGACTTCGGGTTGACTTATTTCAATCAGGATGGCAAGGACACTTCATTAGTATCACTATGGTAACTGCCTAGCAACCAGATGGGCTTACCCTAGCAACCGAGTAACAAATCACATATCTCTGCATCACAAAAACATAGAGACTTCGGGTTGACTTATTTCAATCAGGATGGCAAGGACACTTGATTAGTATCACTATGGTAACTGCCTAGCAACCAGATGGGGTTACCCTAGCAACCGAGTAACAAATCACATATCTCTGCATCAGAAAAGCGTAGAGACTTCGGGTTGACTTATTTCAATCAGGATGGCAAGGACACTTCATTAGTATCACTATGGTATCTGCCTAGCAACCAGATGGGGTTACCCTAGCAACCGAGTAACAAATCACATATCTCTGCATCACAAAAACATAGAGACTTCGGGTTGACTTATTTCAATCAGGATGGCAAGGAGACTTCATTAGTATCACTATGGTAACTGCCTAGCAACCAGATGGGCTTACCCTAGCAACCGAGTAACAAATCACATATCTCTGCATCAGAAAAGCGTAGAGACTTCCGGGTTGACTTATTTCAATCAGGATGGCAAGGAGACTTGATTAGTATCACTATGGTAACTGCCTAGCAACCAGATGGGGTTACCCTAGCAACCGAGTAACAAATCACATATCTCTGCATCACAAAAGCGTAGAGACTTCCGGGTTGACTTATTTCAATCAGGATGGCAAGGAGACATCATTAGTATCACTATGGTAACTGCCTAGCAACCATATGGGCTTACCCTAGCAACCGAGTAACAAATCACATATCTCTGCATCAGAAAAGCGTAGAGACTTCCGGGTTGACTTATTTCAATCAGGATGGCAAGGAGACTTGATTAGTATCACTATGGTAACTGCCTAGCAACCAGATGGGGTTACCCTAGCAACCGAGCAACAAATCACATATCTCTGCACCAGAAAACACTACAGACTTCCGGGTTGACTTATTTCACTCAGGATGGAAAGGAGCCATGTATTGTATTACCTTGGTAACTGCATAGCAACCACATGGGCTTACCCTAGCAACCGAGTAACAAATCACATATTTCTGCACCAGAAAATCGTACAGACTTCTGGGTTGATTTATTTATGACCATAATTTTTTTCTTTTCAAGTTACAACATGCTGTTTGACGAGTTTTGCCACGGCAAGCACCACTCACATTTTCTTCAGGAAATGTACCTATCTAGTTAGTTCTTACTTATTATTATATCTCCTATACAAAACTTCGACTACCTAACTCGTCCCGCACCGTTTGGCGTAGACCCACGAATGAGGTGTCAAATCGAACGGCCTATTGATGACACGTGTGCTATGACTTTTATAAGCGATCGGAGTGCGGTATTTGCCCCAGGGGCAAAAAGCGGCCGAAAAATCCCATAGACTTAACATTGCGACAAACTTTGACGCGTCACAGCTCCGAGCGAGGATTTCGCAGAAACGTGTGATTTGCCACATTTGAAGAGGCTGGCAGGCTCTGTAAGAGCATACCTCAATATGGGGTAAATGTTGCACCCCTGGGGGCAGGAGCTGCCCAAAGTTGCCCCAATTGACTTACAATGGTGTAGGACGGCCCATGAAATGAAATATGCAAAGGGATTTAGTATTGAACATAGCTCTGGATCACAGTGTCATAGAGACAAGGGGGCAGGCTCATTTCACTCAGACGACCAATCAGTCTCTCAGGATCATTGTGAAGCTATCAAGCCACGCCCTAGCAACAATTTAAGAGCACCTTAGCAACAAGTCCCATAGACTTCTAATGAAAGACATCAAAGGGATATCTCCGGATAGAAGTGTCATAGAAACACCAGGGTGGTCTCGTTTGACTCGGGGCAGCAAACAGCCAATCATGAATCACCTGAACACTTCCTAGCCCCTCCCTAGCAACCATTGTCGAGCACCTTAGCAACCAAAATCCATAGAGGGATATCTTCCATTCTGAATGTCACAGAGGCATGGGAGTTGGTTTATATCATTCATACTGACAAGCAGCCTTTGGAGATTCATGATTGGCAGCTGCCAAGCCACGCCCTAGCAACTTAACAGAGTACCCTAGCAACCGAGTAACAAATCACATATTTCTGCACCAGAAAATCAGTACAGACTTCTGGGTTGATTTATTTCAACCAGGATGGCAAGGACACTTCATTAGTATCACTATGGTAACTGCCTAGCAACCAGATGGGCTTACCCTAGCAACCGAGCAACAAATCACATATCTCTGCACCAGAAAACACTACAGACTTCCGGGTTGACTTATTTCACTCAGGATGGAAAGGAGCCATGTATTAGTATTACCTATGGTAACTGCATAGCAACCACATGGGCTTACCCTAGTGACCGAGCGACAAATCACATATTTCTGCACCACAAAATCGAACAGACTTCTGGGTTGATTTATTTACGACCATAATTTTTGCTCTTTTCAAGTTATAACATGCTGTTTCACGAGTTTTGCCACGGCAAGCACCACTCACATTTTCTTCAGGAAATGTACATTCTAGTTATTATACCGATTCTTCTTCTTATTCTTCTTAGCGGTGAAATTTCGGTATCTAACTCCTCCTAGAGCTTTTAAGCTACAGGCACCAAACTCGGCACAGACCTTCAGACTAATCCCGAATAGTGTGCTATATCTTTTCTAACTGATCGGACTTACGGTTTTCCTAAAAATGACGATCAAACTCGGAAAAAACTCCCATTGACTTAACATTGCGGAATGTTCAGAAATTCAAATTCCAACTGACATTTTCACACACACAGACAAAAAGGGCCTGTCAGCCCTGCATCTCTCCCTCTCTCTCTCCCTCAGAGGATTTCTTTTATCTAGCAGCCAAAAAGTAATGACCTAAAATCTTCATAGCCACACGCTAAAACATGCTAAAAACGTGCTAGCATCTATCTGAGGGTCAATATCTATCTATCTATCTATCTATCTATCTGAGGGTAAATATCTATCTCTCTCTCTCTCTCTCTCTCTCTCTCTCTCTCTCTATCTATCTATCTGAGGATAAATATCTATCTATCTATATCTATCTCTCTATATATCTAAGGGTAATATCTATCTATCTATCTATCTATCTATCTATCTATCTATCTATCTATCTATCTATCTATCTATCTATCTATCTAGCAACTAAGTTAAACTTTTTTAACACTAAACTGTAGAACTGGCTCATTAGAGTCATTCATTTGGGAATCAGACTAAACTGGTCACACTGTAAGTTTCACATTTTAGATTCAAAAGAACCGGCTCATTAGAGTCATTAATTTGGGAATCAGACTACACTGGTCACACTGTATGTTTCACATTGTAGATTCAAAAGAACCGGCTCATTAGAGTCATTAATTTGGGAATCAGACTACACTGGTCACACTGTATGTTTCACATTGTAGATTCAAAAGAACCGGCTCATTAGAATCATTCATTTGGGAATCAGACTACCCTGGCACACTGTATGTTTCACACTTTAGATTCAAAAGAACCGGCTCATTAGAGTCATTAATTTGGGAATCAGACTACACTGGTCACACTGTATGTTTCACATTGTAGATTCAAAAGAACCGGCTCATTAGAGTCATTCATTTGGGAATCAGACTAAACTGGTCACACTGTAAGTTTCACATTGTACATTCAAAAGAACCAGCTCATTAGAGTCATTAATTTGGGAATCAGACTACACTGGTCACACTGTATGTTTCACATTGTAGATTCAAAAGAACCGGCTCATTAGAGTCATTAATTTGGGAATCAGACTACACTGGTCACACTGTATGTTTCACATTGTAGATTCAAAAGAACCGTCTCATTAGAGTCATTCATTTGGGAATCAGACTAAACTGGTCACACTGTAAGTTTCACATTGTAGATTCAAAAGAACCAGCTCATTAGAGTCATTAATTTGGGAATCAGACTACACTGGTCACACTGTATGTTTCACATTGTAGATTCAAAAGAACCGGCTCATTAGAGTCATTAATTTGGGAATCAGACTACACTGGTCACACTGTATGTTTCACATTGTAGATTCAAAAGAACCGGCTCATTAGAGTCATTCATTTGGGAATCAGACTACCCTGGTCACACTGTATGTTTCACACTTTAGATTCAAAAGAACTGGCTCATTAGAGTCATTAATGTTGTAATCAGATTACACTGGTCACACTGTATGTTTCACACTGTAGATTCAAAAGAACCGGCTCATTAGAGTCATTTGTTTGGGAATCATGCTAACGCATCATAGCATCGCCTAGCGAAGTGCTAAAACATGCTAAAAACATGCTAGCATCATGCTAACACATGCTAGCATCGCCTAGCGAAGTGCTAAAACATGCTAAAAACGTGCTAGCATCATGCTAACACATGCTAGCATCGCCTAGCGAAGTGCTAAAAAATGCTAAAAACGTGATAGCATCATGCTAACACATGCTAGCATCGCCTAGCGAAGTGCTAAAACATGCTAAAAACGTGCTAGCATCATGTTAACACATGCTAGCATCGCCTAGCGAAGTGCTAAAAATGCTAAAAACGTGTTAGCATCATGCTAACACATGCTAGCATCGCCTAGCGAAGTGCTAAAAAATGCTAAAAGCGTCTTAGCATCATGGTAACACATGCTTAGCATCAGCCTAGCGAAGTGCTTAAAACATGCTAAAAACCTGCTAGCATCATGCTAACACATGCTAGCATCGCCTAGCGAAGTGCTAAAACATGCTAAAAACCTGCTAGCATCATGCTAACACATGCTAGCATCGCCTAGCGAAGTGCTAAAAAATTCTAAAAACGTGCTAGCATCATGCTAACACATGCTAGCATCGCCTAGCGAAGTGCTAAAACATGCTAAAATCGTGGTAGCATCATGCTAACACATGCTAGCATCGCCTAGCGGAGTGCTAAAACATGCTAAAACATGCTAGCATCATGCTAACACATGTTAGCATCACCTAGCGAAGTGCTAAAAAATGCTAAAAACGTGCTAGCATCATGCTAACACATGCTAGCATCGCCAAGCGAAGTGCTAAAAGATGCTAAAAATGTGCTAGCATCATGCTAACACATGCTAGTATCACCTAGCGAAGTACTAAAAAATGCTAAAAACGTGCTAGCATCTATCTGTCTGTCTATCTATCTATCTATCTGAGGGTCAATATCTATCTATCTATCTATCTGAGGGTAAATATTTATCTATCTATATCTATCTATCTATCTGAGGGTAAATATCTATCTATCTATCTCTCTATCTATCTATCTGAGTGTCTATCTATCTATCTATCTAGCAACTAAGTTAAAATTTTAACTACTTTAAACTACAAACTACTTTAAACTTTAAACTAATTTAAACTTTAAACTCATTTAAACTATAAACTACTTTAAAATTCAAACTACTTTAAAATTCAAACTACTTTAAACTTCAAACTACTTTAAACTTTAGACTACTTTAAACTTTGAACTAATTTAATCTTCAAACTACTTTAAAATTCAAACTAATTTAAACTTTAGAACTAATTTAAACTTTTAAACTTACTTTAAACTTCAAACTACTTTAAACTTCAAAATTTCTGGTCCAAACTTTCACAAGCTAACTTAAAGTTTGTCTCGACAAACTTTTTCTAGTTGTTAATTAATGTTAGTTCTTTGTTCATTAACTAATGTTAACTTAAGATTTTAAAAATGTATTTGTATATGTTGAAATTAATATTAATCAAGATTTTTAAATTCTGTAAAAATATTTGTAATTGTTATTTGTAGTTAAGTAATGTACATAACTAATGTTAACAAATAGAAACATATTGTAAAGTGTTACCAAAGATACTTCAATTTGCCATTTATAATGTGACGTTCAAAATGATTAAATATTTTTGGAGTGTAGAAACAGAATACAAGAGGGTCTACTTTCTTTACATTTGCTGAAATGCTGTGAAGTGCATGATGGCAAAGAAGTGGAAATGGCTTAGTTTATCTCTGTTTTGAGTCTATGACAGTTTGTAAACAGGTAAACAGACAAATCATCAGAGGAGAGATAAAAATGTGACTGGAAAAGGAGAGCAAAGATGGCACAATATATTCCAAAGGATGATAAACAGACCATGGAACGACACATCAAATAACACATGGACAAGAAAAGACAACTCACCACACAGCGGTGGAGTCCAGCTTGCGGTCAGAGATGCAACGGAAATTTCGACTACAGCCTCCATTGTCTTTTGAGCAGTCTCGCACAGGCCCAAAGGAGTCGAGGAGGACCTCCAGACTGTCAAAGGATGAAGAAATCATCAATTCCTCCCTGATGAAAATTTACACATTGAAAATTTGATTAGTAATGACAGATGAATCATACTGTTTTACAAACAACCTCTAGAATGATAACAAATCAGACTTTTAAAGGGAATTCACAAAATGCCTGCAGTAAAATATTTGCACATGTTGTCTGCATTGTTTTAGCACCTGATTCACAAAAGAAATTAGGCAAATCAGTTCCATGTCAAAAAGCTGCACTTTAATGCTGTGCTGATTTAGGTGTGACCAAATGTGAATATGTGTGCAACACTTTAATGAAACTGACCAGAATTTATAGCCTCTGCTGGTAACATCATTGGATGCACCTGTAGCAGGGCTATAAAGAGATGCTTCACAGGTGCATCGTCAGATCTTTTGTCTTCAGATCACTCTGTGTGTGTTGTGCTTCATGAGCCTGTAAGAAATGTTCTACTTTCCTCTGTTAGGAGTTCGATTTTGTTAGGCAGTGTGCAGAAAAGTTTAAAAAAAAAAGAAGAAAAAGAATGACAGATAAACAAAGCAAGCGGTGTGTGTTCCCATGTTTACGCTCTATGGCTGAAATAGACACAAACTAGTTTGGTTTTGTGTGTTTGGGGGAAGAGCATGCTCCTCTTGTGTTGGGGGTGTGAGCATTGCAATCTGTTTACAGTCAAAATGCTTTGCACTCGTCTCGCTTACTTACAAGAGCCAGCGCCCACTCTTTCATCGTGGTGCTCTCACATAGATCTGGATGAGGAGCGAGAGATGGGTCTGTCAATATCGCTCACTCTCTCCCCAGATCCAGCTGATTGTTCTCGTAAGCCTGAAGCACGCTTCGGCGACTCTTCGGTTCACGAGGGGGACGCTGAACCTCGGAACATTCCACGCACAATACTAAAGCGGATGAGGAATTACTCGAGGTGGTTACTCGGGCTGTGGCCAGGCTACAGTTAGACTGGCCACACAAACAAGAAACCCCCTAAACGCTCCAAACTAATAGACAGATTTCTGTCTGGTGACCAAAAAAAAGAAACAAAAAGGAAGGGAACGTTATATCAGTCCCTTCCTTTCTTTGATGACCTCCATGACGAGCTCTCTCGTTCATGGAGGAAACCTTATACTTCCCATGTCTTCGTATCCTCGACATTGACGTATTCGACTACCGTGGGTGCCGAGGTACGGGGGTATTCAGTGATGCCGCCAGAAGAAGATACACTTGCAGGTTTTCTCTTGCCTGGCTCGGCATCATAACTAAAGAGACCAAGAGACAAAGAGTCAAGAGGAAGCCTTCGGGAAATTCCTTCCTCACCACACTTAGGGGGAATGGAGGTCGGCCACCCAGCCCCGCCCCGGTCCTTCTAAATCGTGGCGAGTTGTGCTCCCCTCTTAGAGACTGGAGGCCAGCTCATCAGCCCTCAGCAGCCCCCAAAGCAAGACCTCAGGGCAGTCATTTCTAAGAAGAAAAAACCCTGATGGTCATGCTCTCAGCCTTATGGAAGTAGAACCCCTTACATAGGGGCGTGTGAAGCATTCACCTGTGCCTTCCCGATACCCCCACGAAACCTCTCCATTCCCACCACCTCGGGAGTTACAGGTTTACAGCAAAATGTTGTGTGGTTTGTTTCTTCATGCCTCAGTCCAGGAAGCGGAATACTCGACATCCCTCAATGGACGTGTCAAATTTGATACCCATCTCAAAGAACCTGGCAGCCTGGAAGCTACTGCCAGGTGTTTCTATGACTGTTCTAAGAACAGTACATAAAGGCTACAGAATTCAATTTGATTGCCGTCCTCCAGCATTTCAATGGCATGGTCTCCACTAACGTGAAACCAGAACAAGCATGTCTACTGTGGAAAGAACAGCAAAATTTCTTGGTCAAAGGGTCCATTGAACATGTTCCAGAGAAAGAGTCAGGTCACTACAGCAGATCCTTCCTGGTTCCCATGAAGGGTGGGGGTTTGCATCCGATTTTAGACCTTCAAGGCTTGAATCGCTCAATCAGGGCGTTCAAGTTCAAGATGCTAACTGTCAAGACACTCGTGTCTCAAATCCAAAATCACAATTGGTTGGTCACGATCGATGTCATGGATGCATATTTTTATATAGAAATTCTGCCACAACACGAAGTTTCTTAGGTTCACTTTTGGGGGCAAAGATTTCCAATATCAGGTTCTTCCATTCGGCCTAGCACTGTCACCCGCAAAATTCACAAAATGCACGGATGCAGCAATGGCTCCTTTGCGACTCCGTGGCATCCACATTCTGAATTACATAGACGACTGGCTGATACTAGCACAGTCACAAGAACTGGCAATTCAGCATAGGGATATCATCTGGTTTCTCTGGGTCTGAGACTCAACGTCAAAAAGAGTGTTCTCTCTCCCACTCAGGAAATTACCTATCTGGGTGTTGTATGGAATTCGATCATGATACGGACACAATTGTCTCCCGCTTGAATCGTGTCCATTCAGAACACCCTGAGCAAAGTCAGGCTAGGCCAAGGTTGCACTGTTCATCAGTATCAACGAATACTAGGTCTCATGGCATCTGAATCCTCCGTGATCCCTTTGGGCATTCTGCACATGAGACTGTTACAGTTGTGGCTCAAAGCCAGAGGATTTCATCCAAGGGCCAGTCCCCTAAGGCAGATAAGGGTTATGCACCGCACGTTTCGTACCCTTTCTATGTGGTTCAGACCCTGGTCCCTCACTTTGGGTCCCACTCTAGGTGCGTCTTGCCATCGCAAATTGCTAATGACTGACACCTCCCTGACAGGCTGGGGTGTGGTCAAAAGTGGTCGTCCAGCTCAAGGGGAATGGGAGGGTCATCAGCTCGATTGGCACATCAACTGACTCAGGTCTCTGAAATACTTCCTCCAGTATTTGAGAGGCTGCCATGTCCTGGTGCGGGTGGACAACACAGCAGTAGTCTCTAACTTAAACCATCAAGGAGGTCTAAATTCACGCCAGCTCAACAGACTGGCATCACAGATTCTCCTTTGGGCCCAGGGCAAGCTCCTGTCAATCAGAGCAGTTTATATCCTTGGATGCCTGAACGTGGGAGCAGATTTACTGTCCAGACAGAAAATACCGACGTGGGAGTGGAAACTCCACCCCGAGGTAGTGAAACAAATCTGGATGAGATGTTACAGAGCAGAAGTGAAACTCTTTGCCTGCCAACAGACATTACAATGTCCCCTCTATTTCTCTCTGAGTCACCCAGCCCCTCTGGGTCTGGCACATACATGGCCCAGAATGCGCCTGTATGCATTTCCTCCGGTTTCTCTGATCCCGGGAGTCTTGGCCAGAGTGCACCAGCAAGGTTCTTGCCTCTTACTGATAGCGCCACGTTGGCCGAACAGGGTATGGTTCTCGGAGATAAAGTCTCTCCTCTCAACTTTGGCGATTCCGGACAGGATGGACCTTCTGTCCCAGGTGCAGGGGACAATATTTCATCCCGGCCCGAGCTGTGGAACCTTCATGTTTGGCCCCTGAAGGGTACCAACTGAAGGACACTGGGCTTTCACCTGAAGATATCGAGACCATTCTAAGTGCTAGGTCTCCCTCTACTTGAAGAAGTTACACCAAAAATTGGGGTGTCTTTGAAAGATGGTGCAGTACACATTATGCGGATCCAGTTTGCTTCAGTTCTGGACTTTCTGCAGGAAAAAGTGTTAGCAGGCACGTGCCCTGCCTCTCTCAGGGTTTACGTGGCTGCTCTATCAGCTTGCCATGCCTTGATTGATGAGGTGCCGTTGGGGAGACATCCTTTGCTCGCTCGCTTCGTTCGTGGAGCCATGCAACTGAGACCTCCTGCTAGGACCAGGATCCCTTCATAGGACTTAGCAATAGTCCTTGAGGGTCTGGTTTAGACTCCCTTCGAACCTCTAGAGTCAGCGTCTGATAAACTTCTGACCCTCAAGATGTTTTTTCTTATGACAATTACATCTCTAAAAATAATTGGGGATCTACAGGCTCTGTCTGTCTTGCCAGCCTGCTTAGATTTTGCCCCAGGAATGGCTAAAGCAATTTTGCACCATCAACCTGTCTACCTGCCTAAGATTCCTTTCTCGACTGTACATCCGGTCACTCTCGAAGCCTTCTGCTCCCCGCCGTTTACGACTTTGTCCAGTCCATGCCCTTCAGACTTATGTCCACCGCACTAGCCATTGGCATAAGTCAGGGCAACTATTTGTTTGCCATGGGGGCCGCAACAAGGTAGCGTCTGCCACCAAGCAGACTATGTTGCATTGGGTGAGGGACGCTTTTGCCCTGGCCTACGAGGCACGCAATCAAGCTTCAGCCAGTAGGTATCAGGGCTCATTCTACCAGAGGGGTCGCCTCCTCTAAAGCCTTGGCTAGAGGTGTTCCTCTGCAGCATGTTTGTGATGCAGCAGTCTGGTCCTCTCCGCACACATTTATCACGATTTTATAGTTTGTATGTTCATGCCACTCCGGGCTCTTATGTCCTTGAGTCAACATCACAAGCTCATGTCTGAGACCTGTCGGCTCTTCTGAGCACAACTACACAACTGTAAGGGGTCCAGATATCCACAGTGCGGTGGCGTGGATATTCTCGTTTCCAAAGCGCTAAATAAGTGCAGCATCAAAGTGTAGATTAATGATAGAGAACGTCTCGGGCTACTTTACTGTAACCCCTGTTCCCTGATAAAGCGAGATGCTGCGCTTCATTGCCCCACTGGGATGCCCCAGGACTGCTCTTCAGACAAAATACCTGGTCAATTTAGTTGGCGTGTTGCACATATATTCACAGCTGGTCACACCTAAAATTGTTCCCAAAGCGCTAAATCAGCGCAGCATCTCGATCCGCTTTTATCAGGGAACAGGGGTTACAGTTAAGTAACCCGAGGCGTTAGTGGTGCAAACACAGCAAAAAGCTTAGTTCTGATTTACATCACTTCATGAATTACTTCTGCTATGATCAATAAAAATCTACACAAGCATCTCATTTTAATAAATGTATGTTTAATGCCTGATTCCCATGGATGGTAATAGTGCAATGCAGTTGCAAAAAATAGTGCATTTACCTGGTAAATGTTGCTGTTTTTATTAGATTTTTTGGTGAACATCTGCAGTAAGTCTACTTTACGCAGAAAAAAACTGTTTGTGCTGAAAATAATGATAATGCCTTCATTTTAATACTCACAGTGCATCAATATTTCAGCACAATAAACATCCGATTACACTTCATTATGGCTGGTTAGTAAATCCGATTACATTTTTTGTTTTTTACTGAAGTATAATGTACAAATATGGCACAACAGTTTTATGAATTTACCAATGTATCTTATGATCTTTAGCCATTACTTGAAACAATGCATAATGGAATGTATTAATACCGAAGATGCTTATGCAATTTATCCTATACACACAAGATTATGCATTAAATCATACAAATATCAAGAACAGGATTTTAAAGAGGCTCTAGTATAAATTAGTAAATGTTTATTCTTTGTCTTCTATATGCTACCATAAATCCAGATAATGCTTTACACTATAGCTGAAAGTAAACAATGGCATTGATGGCTAAACCTTGAACATGTGAACTTTATTGCTCTGACCTAGGCTTGGGCTGCGTGGCTGGAAAATTGCATTTTTTATTTCCAAAGCAGTTGAAACACCCAAATATTTATCATTACTATGAAATATGAATGTGCAAAAATAATTGGGGATCTACAGGCTCTGTCTGTCTTGCCAGCCTGCTTAGATTTTGCCCCAGGAATGGCTAAAGCAATTTTGCACCATCAACCTGTCTACCTGCCTAAGATTCCTTTCTCGACTGTACATCCGGTCACTCTCGAAGCCTTCTGCTCCCCGCCGTTTACGACTTTGTCCAGTCCATGCCCTTCAGACTTATGTCCACCGCACTAGCCATTGGCATAAGTCAGGGCAACTATTTGTTTGCCATGGGGGCCGCAACAAGGTAGCGTCTGCCACCAAGCAGACTATGTTGCATTGGGTGAGGGACGCTTTTGCCCTGGCCTCACGAGGCACGCAATCAAGCTTCGCCAGTAGGTATCAGGGCTCATTCTACCAGAGGGGTCGCCTCCTCTAAAGCCTTGGCTAGAGGTGTTCCTCTGCAGCATGTTTGTGATGCAGCAGTCTGGTCCTCTCCGCACACATTTATACGATTTTATAGTTTGTATGTTCATGCCACTCCGGGCTCTTATGTCCTTGAGTCAACATCACAAGCTCATGTCTGAGACCTGTCGCGCTCTTCTGAGCACAACTACACAACTGTAAGGGGTCCAGATATCCACAGTGCGGTGGCGTGGATATTCTCGTTTCCAAAGCGCTAAATAAGTGCAGCATCAAAGTGTAGATTAATGATAGAGAACGTCTCGGGCTACTTTACTGTAACCCCTGTTCCCTGATAAAACGAGATGCTGCGCTTCATTGCCCCACTGGGATGCCCCAGGACTGCTCTTCAGACAAAATACCTGGTCAATTTAGTTGACGTGTTGCACATATATTCACAGCTGGTCACACCTAAAATTGTTCCCAAAGCGCTAAATCAGCGCAGCATCTCGATCCGCTTTTATCAGGGAACAGGGGTTACAGTTAAGTAACCCGAGACGTTAGTGGTGCAAACACAGCAAAAAGCTTAGTTCTGATTTACATCACTTCATGAATTACTTCTGCTATGATCAATAAAAATCTACACAAGCATCTCATTTTAATAAATGTATGTTTAATGCCTGATTCCCATGGGCGGTAATAGTGCAATGCAGTTGCAAAAAATAGTGCATTTACCTGGTAAATGTTGCTGTTTTTTATTAGATTTTTTTTTGGTGAACATCTGCAGTAAGTCTACTTTACGCAGAAAAAAAACTGTTTGTGCTGAAAATAATGATAATGCCTTCATTTTAATACTCACAGTGCATCAATATTTCAGCACAATAAACATCCGATTACACTTCATTATGGCTGGTTAGTAAATCCGATTACATTTTTTGTTTTTTACTGAAGTATAATGTACAAATATGGCACAACAGTTTTATGAATTTACCAATGTATCTTATGATCTTTAGCCATTACTTGAAACAATGCATAATGGAATGTATTAATACCGAAGATGCTTATGCAATTTATCCTATACACACAAGATTATGCATTAAATCATACAAATATCAAGAACAGGATTTTAAAGAGGCTCTAGTATAAATTAGTAAATGTTTATTCTTTGTCTTCTATATGCTACCATAAATCCAGATAATGCTTTACACTATAGCTGAAAGTAAACAATGGCATTGATGGCTAAACCTTGAACATGTGAACTTTATTGCTCTGACCTAGGCTTGGGCTGCGTGGCTGGAAAATTGCATTTTTTATTTCCAAAGCAGTTGAAACACCCAAATATTTATCATTACTATGAAATATGAATGTGCAGTGGTCATGATGAAGCAGCAAACCAGTGACCTTTTATTGTCTAATATTTTTAAAGAAAATAGTGAAATCATTGGGCTGCTGAAGAAGTGGAATGCTATGATAAATGGATTCATATTACTGCTAATGGGATTTCAGCTTGAAGATAGAAAGGCTTCCTCTTCCTTTCATTTTTTCCTATTTTTCTATTATAAAGTGGCCACACATTTCTCAAACTCCCATTTGAGACTAGGGCAATTAGTATTTTAAAATTATACAATTTTTACACAAGCAATTTCATTGACAGGATCCTCACATATTTAAAAAAAAAAACATAAGTAAATGGCAATACATTTCATAAAAATGCATTATGGAAAAAAGCAAGACTGATAAAGATGCTACACTTTCAGCAGATGAAATCAGTCACATCTCTTGTACAATAATCAGCAAACAGAACAGATGCTTATAAAAAAAAGTAAAATCATGAAAGCTATTCATAGGTTATCTTCCCAAAAAAGCAAAAATTTTTGACTCATTTGGCATTATAAAAACATTACTCTGTTTTGTTTCTGTTCTGTTTCTGTTCAAATGAATGATATTGGGGCGGAACTATCTGTGGACTATTTATTACAGATGGAGGAAGTTCTGGAGGGAAACCATGTATCAAACCTGTCATTATTTTAACGTTTGGTGCTAATATTATTCCATTTAGTTATTTAGAAATTACACACTTCACCTTTACAGAGAAATTTATAATAACATCAATAATAGTATTTGTGATATGAAAGATGTTACATTTTCACTTAACTAACTCATAGCTAAAAATAATCAATGGATCATCAATGGATTCACTGGCTGCGTTTGAATTCCTGTCCTTTCACAGTACAGTTTGGTATTTATTTTGATTATGAACCCATTTCTCTGCAGTTGATGAAGTACTATCTGTAGGTCTGCAGTGGTTACACACTTTAGAATCACAGCAGGTGCAGTGCGTCATTCGAGTAATGTTCACTTTCTGAGTATTCAGACATCCTACTCATTTGACATGCTGCTTTTTGCACACTGTGTAGCAGCAATGTATGAATATTCAGATGCAGGGTCTGTCTCAGCAAATGCCCAGCTTACTTAATAGAAGATGTTGCAGTTCTCACCTCAGTTTCCAAGTCTCACAAATCTTAGCTAAAGACTAGGCATGCCAGAGAAAAGCTGACCTTTTAAAGTCATGACGTTATGGTTGTTAGGGGGTAAGATGTTATCGTAATAAGTGAGAAATATATAATGACTCCGATCCCATGGTAATGAGGGCACTTTGAACAAATTGAGACAAATCTACCTCTGTGAACAAAGCATCTCAATTGGCATGGCTTAGAACAGAAAGTCTATGGGAGCTCTAATTAGTGGCTTAACTCCAAATACAAAGCAAGCACTTGTTCACTCTTTTTAACAGTGGCAAGAAGTAATTAAACCAAACCTTAACTAAAGAATATCCAAATATCAGAAGACTCACTGGTGACAAATCTGATACTTAAACCTATTCAATCAAAATTTAAAACTTTGAAAAACAAATACCACTAATCAGACATTGTCTTATTTTATTTTAAATTTAGTTTTTTGTCCCGATGTCCCTTTTGTAATTGGAGACACTGAAAAACACTTAACATACTTATTAGCAAAAGCAATAATAAAAACAAGGATATAGTTTATTATATATATATTTCATCATTTCAGTTCAACATGCATGTGCACCATTCAGATTAAGATTGAATTAAGAATACCTTTTGAATTTAATTCCATTGAAATACATTTAAATTTGAAATTGAGGAAGCAGAATACAAATTTTATGAAATATAAATAAATCCATATATTTATTGTAAGAGTATAGTTTTAATAATAACTTTTTCAGTATGAATCCAGAAATATAAAATTATATTGATATTATAATCGACTAAAAATAAATCACACATAATATAAATAAAAATAAAGCGACTCAGGTCATTGCACACCACTCATATCCCAGGCAACCTCAACATGGCAGCAGATACGCTGTTGCGACAGGGCACACTCAGCAGAGAATGGAGGCTCCAACCCCAGGCGGTCCAGCTGATCTGGGAATGGTTCGGCAAAGCACAAGTAGACCTGTTCGCATCCCAAGAGACCTCCCACTGCCCGCTCTGGTACTACCTAGTGGAGGCTCTCCTCGGGACAGACACGCTGGCACACAGCTGGCCCGGGAGGCTGCACAAGTAGGCATTTCCTCTAGTAAGCCTACTTGCACGGGTGCTGAGCAAGGTCAGAGTGGACAAGGAACAAGTCACTCTGGTGGCCCCCTATTGGCCCACTTAGATTTGGTTCTCAGATCTCAAACTCCTCGCGACCGCCCTTCCCTGGCAAATTCCCCTGAAGAAGGACCTTCTTTCTCAGGGACGGTGCACCCTCTGGCATCAGCGCCAAGACCTCTGGAACCTCCATGTCTGGCCCCTGGATGGGATGCGGAAGATCTAAATGGCCTACCACCTGCTTTTGTAGACATTATCAACCAAGCCAGAGCTTCCTCTACCGGGCAACTTTATGCCTTGAAGTGGCGCTTGTTCGCGAATTGGTGTTCTTCCCAATCTGAAGACCCGCAGAGTTGCGCAGTCGGGTCAATGCTCTCATTTCTGCAGGAGAGGCTGGATGGGAGGTTGTCCCCCTCCACCTTGAAGGTTTATGTAGCCGCCATATCGGCTCACCATGACGCAGTGGACGGTAAGTCTCTTGGGAAGCAAAATCTGATTATCAGGTTCCTTATGGGCGCCCGGAAGCTGAACCCTCTCATGCCATGCTGGTCCTTTCAGGCCTTCAGAGACACCCCTTCAAGCTGCTACAATCAGTCGAGCTCAAAGCCCTCTCCTTGAAGACGGCTCTCCTGATCACGCTCGCTTCCATCAAGAGGGTTGGGGACCTGCAAGCGTTCTCTGTCAGTGACACTTGCCTGGAGTTCGGTCCGGCAGACACCCATGTCGTCCTAAGACCACGACCGGGCAACGTGTCCAAGGTTCCTACGACCCCCTTCAAGTATTGAGCGCTGCCCCGGGAGGAGGCAGACCCAGCCTTTTTGTTGTTGTGTCCAGTGCGTGCTTTGCGCACCTATGTGGACCACAGGCAGAGATTTAGATGTTTTTAGCAGCTCTTTGTCTGATTTGGTGGACAGTGGAAAGCTGTCTCCAAACAGAGGCTTTCCCACTGGATTGTTAACGCAATCACTTTGGCCTATCACACCCAGGCCGTGCCCGTCCCCTTGCGAATTTGAGCACACTCGACGAGATGTTTGGCATCCTCGTGGGCACTGGCCAATGGCACCTCCCTAGCAGACATCTGCAGAGTAGTGGGCTGGGCAACACCCAATACCTTTATGAGCTTTTACAATCTCAGGGTTGAGTCGGTCTCGTCCCGTGTTCTCTCAGGTCCGAGCACATAAAACTCGGGAATGTGGAATGTCTGACCGGTTGTTCCGCTTGCACATAGCGCCTTTCCCCTCCACTGAGGTTATCACGTGTGCTCTTTTCCCCTAGGAGAGTACACTAGATTCACGCTCCCTGGATGCTCTTCCTCCCTAGCCCTCTGGTCAAGGAATTCCCTGACCAGACTCACTACGGGTACTAAAAATGACTCCGTACTGGAATAGTTGATCCACAGAATGGGCCTTTGTGGATTAATCCCCCTGTGTGTATTTTCAGTGGTATGGTCCCCCTACTGGCAGCAGGTAGGATCTACCACTGCGCCATTTCCATGTGTGGCCTAAAAATGCATGTAACATATTTTTGCCTCTCTTTACCTCCCCCAGCCTGGGCAGGTGGTGGTCTCCATGGGGTCTTTTCCCCCTGAAAGAATAGGAGTTGTTCCCCCCCTCAGGGATGCTGGGAACCTAAAAAGTTTATGACAATTTTTTATGGTGCGTTGGGGAAGGTTATGTGCAGTCTGACTTAGCCTGTTACTTTGGCACACAACTGCCCGACCGCACCTGCATCACCAACGCATGTACACGGTTCAGTGCATGCCATGATTGAAGAGGGACCCCTAGTGTTGCTTCACTCGACACAACATCGAAGTGAGCGACAGACAGGGAACATTTAAGTTACTGTTGTAACCTCCGTTCCCTGATGGAGAGATTTGAGATGTTGTGTCCCCTCGGCCATGACGCTGAAACGAGCCACTGTAACAGCCGAACCTTATTCTCGGCTGAATGAACAGATGCATGATTCCCTCCCTTTATACACGTATGTCCAGGGGAGGGACATGCAAATTCTGTCTGCCAAATACTCATTGGCCTTTCTCAAGATCAGATGTAACCGAGGCCTTCAAGAAAGTCCCAGAGTGTCACTTCACTCGACACAACGTCTCGTTCCCTCCATCAGGGAACGGAGGTTCCAACAGTATCCTAGATGTTCTTGTTGTGCTGGACTAATAAAATGTCTTTGTTGTGTGACTGTTATTTTTTATGTTTTTTTTTTTATTTCTTTGAATTGCAATTTACTAAATTCCTGTCAAGTTATTCATATTACAATTCAATTCAAATTCCAACTCTTGAATGAAAAGGGTGCCAGTTCTTAAATCCTTCTATAATCTCTCCAGTTCAGATGTCCAATGCATCACAAAGTCATTGTGGTCTACATCTATATGATCTACGTTTAATCATCCCATCATTTGCTGAATCAAATACTGTAACATAAAGGCAGTGATGTACAAAACATCTCTATCATGAAAGTGTACAATGTATTCTTTCTAAAATATTTTTTTTGTGCAGCTCCAAGGTTGCCTTTCCTTGAATCAGATTATGCTGCTGGGAGTAAAAAACAGTGTACTTGTTCACTTGCACAAAAGTTCAAAAATGTGTTTGATGTCCTTGAAATGAACAAAAATTTATAATGTGATGTACAACGTTTGACGGTTATGGTAATTTTCCAAATTACTTTTCTGACAATTGAAGGGAATTGCAGTCATTGGACATTCAAAATATAATAAAAAAATATGAATCCATCCTGATATTTAGTTATTTAAGAAATAATTACAGATTTAATTGAATTGTTCTAGTTGGTCAAAGATGATAAGCATAAATAATAGCCTAAATATATAATTTTCTCCAACAATTCAAAAGTAAACAATCCCAAGTCAATACATTCTAATCAAATATTAACCAGTGAGACACCCAAATTATAATAACTCATACTTTGTTGAAAGGTCTTAAAATCAGGCACTAAAAACGGTTCATGGAACAAAAAAATAAAAAATTACTCATACTCAACTCTTTTTCAGCAGAACGTAACCAAAATCTGGAACAAAGGATTTTCAATTGTTCCAGAGTGAAAACATTAATTTTAAATTCTGGTAACTGGTTATAATTGGTTAATTTTGTTCATGAAACTAAAGGCCAAAGGGTTTACCGCAGTAATTTTTTGTAACTACACCACTTCATGTTGCCCGTAAAAATTAATCCTGAAGGAAACTAGTGCATCACCCATTTCTTTGCCTTATTGCCCTTTGTGGATGTTGCATTCTATCAATTAAGAACATTTTAACAACTATAATTACTACCTATACATGTACGGCTAATCCAGATAGAATGAAAAGGTAAAAGGAGGTAAAAAGTACATTTCTCAATTGTATCCATGTCTTTACTGAATTATTGTTTGATGCATTAATACAGATTTGATTCTGCCTGGTTATGACTGACCTTTTTTTTTGGTAAGTCAAGTGGCTTATGTTGGGCTTTTTTTTCAGACCAGGTTGTTTATTTCTATTGTGTGATCTGGCAACACTGCAATTGGTATTTCACCCACCCCTTAACGCCAAGTATGTCATTTTAAAAATAACGTTATTAACCATTCTTTTATTTTGTTCTAACCGGTAACCATATAGAAAGGAGGCTGTGGAATTTCTAAACCAGAATGAAAAAATACTGTTTTTGTTCAGAACAAACCGAAATAAAAAACAATTTGATTTTAGTTCCTGCTTAAAAGTAGTTTGCTTTGTGCATAAAAGCATGTTACACAACTTCACCTTCCCCCTTGTTTATAGGGATGCATGCGCTTCTTCAATACATTTCAATTCATTCAAGATTGGTAATATTATGGTAACAGATTGTGAAATATTCCTCTGCTCTCAAAACACTTGGAATTGAGAAGATACTCAGCAAGCCCACAGCCTTGGGACAGCATAACCTGCCAAATTCTACATGGTGAACCCTGTGAAGCTATCCATTCTGCAGGAGACCAGAAGGAAGTACAAAGAAGATCTTCATAAATTAAAGATTTAAGATAGGAGATCTAACTGCCCACCACCTACATTCACACGTATCTACAGTATATACTGTAGTATATGCATTTCCAATTTTGCACTAAATAACACCTTGAACATGTCTTTAAAGAAAAAAAAAAAAGTGGGTTAGAGAAAATAACAGCAAAAACGAACAGCCAAGGACAAAAATGAACAGTGTGTTATATTATGTGTGATTTATAAAAGGAGTTAATTAATCAGAAATTACTATAAAATAAGATCTCTTTTAATTAACATCAGACAGTGAAATATGTGTTATTCTGAGGAAAACAGCAGCACATTTTATAGTTAATTTCCATCTTTATTGTTTCTTATGACCAACACCATATCTATAATTGAATTTTCAAAATTAAATTTGTTATATTACTACTTTTAAGGCCTTAAGCACTAAAATATTTTAAACTTTCTTCAAGCACCAGCTAACTTGGTAATTATAGTGAGACAAATCACAGAATAATAAATTTTGGGTTAAAAACAAATTAATCAAATCAACATGTGCCCTTTGGTAATGCATTCAAGCCCCAACACAATCTGGATAATGTCAAGTCGCATAAATTTTGAGGTTTTACTAAGAATTTCTTTTTTTAAATACAGGTTAGCTCATTTGGTTGGAAACTTTAATCAGTTGCAGTTCAATAAAGATGCCCAGTGGAATCCTTTATCAGTATACTATCCACATATTTGACAACTCATATGTGCCATTCGAAGAAAAATGTCAAGAACAGTGGCTGAATTAAATCAATAAAAGCCACATAATTAAATTCCATATAATATATGAAAGAGGAATCTCAACAGATTTCCTGAAGTCAAATAAAACTGAAAGAGGTAAACAGGCTATATGGTTGGGGACCTGCAGGCGTTCTCTGCCAGTGACACGAGCATAGAGTTCGGTCTGGCATACTCTCACATAATCCTGTGAGACCCCGGCCTGGAATATGCCCAAGGTTCCCACTACCCATTTTAGGGATCAAGTGGTGAACTTGCAAGCACTGCCCCGGGAAGAGGCAGACCTAGCCTTTTCGTTCTGTGTCCGGTACGCTCTTTGCATGTTTACTTGGACTGCACAGACAGCTTTAGACACTCTGAGCAGTTCTTTGTCTGTTTTGGGGAACAGCAGAACGGAAAGGCTATGTGTACAACTTGCACTCAGCACATTTCCCCTCCCTGAGGGGATAAAGTGTGCTTTTTCGTCCACATGAGTTCCCAGGGTCGGTAAACCTTGGATGTCTTTCCTCCCCCAGCACCATGTGGCAGGCAAATTCGGCAGAGGAATTCGATGCCAGGCCTAGTACTAGTGAAGTATGTCCTGTCAGGTCAGCCCCTGTACTCCATATGTGGTGGTTCCCTGTCCGTAATCCCATATGAGGTGTTTTCCATGGTATGGTTTCCCTTATGGTAAACTGGTGTCTTCCCTTGGGTAGAACTCTACTCTGCAACCAGTCGCTGCACTTGTAGAGTTCATCCCTTCCAGGTAGGACCTACCACAGGGACTCCTTTCCATGTGTGGTACTTCCCGGTTGGTAAGTCCATGTGATGTGTTGGACAAAGCCACATAGTTATTCTACAGACATGGTTTAGGGTTTTTTCACAATCTTTCTAATCCTTTATAAAATATTTGTTAAGATGAAAAGTGTTTTAGAAAGTAACTGTAAAGTAATTTGTAATGTGATTACTTTTTCAATGAAGTATTTAGTACATTTAATCTGACTGCAATTTTAGAGAAATAAATAGTAATTATTAGTGAATTGCTATTTTTAAATAACTTACCAAACACTGCTCTGGGCATATGGCAAGAAAACCACATACAAACAATATTTTTAATAGTACTATATGAATGTATTTACATACTTTGTTAAAATGCTTATATTGCAAACTATTTAAATAATAATTATTATGTACAGAAACAGATACTTACATTCATTTCACTTAACACATTTTAAGGGGTGATGACATGATGAATGCAATTTTCCTTGATCTTTTAACATATAAGAGGTCATTGAATATATATATATAACTGTACATTGCCAAAATGACTTGTGTTCTACCACCTCTACATTGTGATGATGCCTACATCAACATGTACTTTATCTTTAATCACTTCCATAGCCCACATACCGTAGTAGTGGTGAGATGGCAAAGAGAGAGCAGGTCAGTAAAGAGCAGAGAGCTAATCATAAGTGTGGGCATTGACAAGTCCTAACGAAGGATCAGCAGTAAAACTGAGCATTTCTGACAGTGGATCAGAATGATGGTGGAAAATTATAATTTTCAACCACAAGGAACATATTAAATATATATAATAAAAAAATAATAATACAGGGCATAAATGCTTTAATGTAGGAGGGCCAATGAAAGATTTAGCTGTGATTTCAGCTTTTGTTGAATTGATCTTAATATTGTATTTTTGTTTAAAACAAATATTTTCCCCCCAAAAAACTTTTGTTTGATATCAATCAATAATTGCTGTACTGCCACGAGACCCCTTGTTATAAAGAATAAGCTCTTATATATATATATATATATATATATATATATATATATATATATATATATATATATATCAGAATCAGCTTTATTGCCAAATATGCTTACACATACAAGGAATTTGTATTGGTGACAGGAGCTTCGTTGCAAAACAATACAAAAAACAATACAAAAACAGCAGGCAGAAGACATCGATAATAAAAAAAATAAATAAAAAAAAAAAATATATATATATATATATATATATATATATATATATATATATATATATATATATATATATATATATCATTATACATATACGTACATAGAGACAAACACCTTCATACATACACACACATATGTATTGCAAATCTAAAACAAATCTGTTACATAAGTACAAAAAAAAAACAGTATTTTATGTACAGTGCAAAACAATTTTTTCCTTTGTATGTCATCAGGGAATGGAGGTTACAACAGTAACTGAGACGTTCCTCTTCTGTCACTCACTCGATGTTGTGTCGATGTAGTGACACTAGGGGTCACTATACAAAAACACAACAGCTCAACTGTGTTATGTGAACTGCCAATGCAGGTGCATCCAAGCTATTGCGTGCGTAATAGCAGGAGCATCAGTCTGCACGTAGCCTCACCCAACACCACAAAAGATGATATGTAGTTCCCCTAACCCCTGAGGGGGGGAAGGCGTGGGAGCAGGGTGCCAGCTGTGGCCTTTTCTCTATTTGCTTTCTCTCCACAGAGAAATGCTATTATACGCGCCGGGGAAGGTGTTATTTTCCTTTCCTATTCTTTCAGGGGAAAAAGACCCCACAGAGACCACATCCTGCCTGAAGGGGAGGTAACATGTGGGAATATGTCACGTGGGCTCACCAGCCGCACATGGAAGAGGAGCAGTGGTAGGTCCTGCCTTGAACGGGAGGATCTGTACAAACACAGCCACTGAGGCAGAGAGAGCTCTGCCCAAGGGAGAAGAGGGTGTGCCAACAAGGAGACCATACCTTGCCATTCGAGTTCCCAAATCGCCTACAGCACCAGCCGAGCCTGACTCATACTCGTAGGTAGAAGGCATGGCGCAGGGGGTGGCTGGAGCAGCTTTCCCCCAGAAGAAGAAAAGCTGTGAATGCAACGTTGCCATGGTCATGTTCTCGCAATGTGAACATGAACCATCCACGAATGCTGCCTCAACGTGATCACTGTCCAGACATGTAAGGCAGCTCTCATGGCTGTCGGATGCAGAGAGATAACAACTGCATCCAGGAAATACACAAAAACAGAAGGCATCTTTAAAAATATGCATCTTTAAAAAGATGTTCACGTCAATGTGTTTTGCTCTAATAGAGAAAATATACACTTTTGCAGGAATATATACTTTTTAGTGCTGTCCAAGCGCCCAAGGGTGTACTCTGCACTGATCGTGCAGAAGAAGAGAAAGCCACTGGAATGCACAGTATATCCAACAGCATACGCTTCTTCGTTAAGAGGTGAATAGACAGGCAGTAGAATTCAGCTCGCTGACACACAACTGCTCGGCTCTGAAGAAAAATCTGAATGAGTGGTTGCAGCCAGCACATTGCTCAAGAAGGAGATGCATTATGTCTCCTAGAACAACAGCAAAGGACCTTGAGAAGATGCTGAATGTAACAGGTAGACAAGTATCTATATCCACATAACCTGAAAGGCTGCTCAGCAAGGAAGAAGCCAATGCTCCAAAACCTTCATAAAAATGCCACACTACAGTTTGCAAGTGCACATGGGGACAAATATAATTTTTCAGACATTTCCTCTGGTCTGATGAAACAAAAATGTAAATTTTTGGCCATAATGAAGGATTGCGGTGGCAGCATCATGTTGCAGTGGTGATTTGCTGCAGGTGGGACTGGTGAACTTCACAAAATAATAATAAAATAGTTTGCATCAAGAGGAAGGAAAAGTATGTGATATATTGAAACATATCTCAAGACATCAGACATGTAGTTAAAGATTGGTTGCAAATGGGTCTTCCAAATGGACAATGATCCCAAGCATACCTCCAAAATTGTGTCAAAATGGCTTAAGGACAACAAAGTCAAGATATTGGAGTGGCCATCACAAAGTGCTGACCACAATCTGATGAAAATGTGTGTGTGAGCAAGGAGGCCTAGACACCTGATACAGTTACAACAGTTCTGTCTGGAAGAATGGACCAAAATTCCAGCAACTTATTGTGAGAAACTTATGGAAGGCTACCGAAAATATTTGATCCAAGTTAAACAATTTAAAGGCAATGCTACCAAATACTAACAAATTGTATGTAAACTTCCGACCCACTGGGAATATGATGACAGAAATAAAAGCTGAAATATATCATTCACTCTTCTATTATTCTGTAATTTCACATTCTTAAAAAAGTCAGGGAATGTTTTCTACGATTAAATGTCAGGAATTGTGAAAAACTGAGTTTAAATGTATTTGGCTAAGGTGTATGTAAACTTCCGACTTCAAACGTATATATTATTATTAGTATATATTATTACTATTATTATATTATTAATTAATAGGTGTTTTACCAACTAATCCATTCTGGATACAATGTTTCTTATTTTCCAATTGTTCTTTGAAATGAGCTGCTTGTAGATTGAAAATGTCATCTCCTACAGTACCTGACATCCACTGCATCCTCCATGACAGTCATATCTGTCTTGCATTTGGCAGAGGGGTTGATGGCCAGCTCAGCTGGAGGAATGACAAAGCTTTTGCTAAGTGGCAGCCACATGCCTTCGCCAAGAGTGTATGTGAATCTGAAACACAAAAAAAGGACACAGAGACTCTTTTAGAAACCTATTTCCAAGTAGGAAAAAAAAATATTGTACATCGTTCAGCCTGTATTGTTACATTGTGAGACATGAAAATTGCCATTTGGCTGACAGCAGTTCAACTAAAAAAACAAAAACAAAAAAAATTAAATATTTTTTCTTGTCTATCCATAAAGGTTAAATTCAAATAATGGGTTTGAATAAAAAAATGGCAGTCTTGCTTTCCAGGGTAAAAACTAACAACAAAATGTCACAATTTAAAAAGAGACAGGTTATCATTCATAGGCATAATTCATTGAATGATTTCTGACAAGAAAACATTCGCATGGTTCCATATGGGAGACACCTACATATATGTAAACTAATTTATACATTTGGTTTAGTGTAACCGCATCTGCTAAGGTGAGTGCCGATTTATCAAGTAATGCGTTTTCTAGCTGATCCATCTAAAGGATTAAACAGATTGTATTCTTATGTTTACAGTAAAAAAAAATCTGCTCCATAGTCTTTCTACTCTCCCCTGCAATATCAAACATAACTGCATTATCGGTCTGACCCTCGCTCCAAAGTAGAAGCACATTTTAAAACTTGAGCCATTACCAGAATTTGTATCTGTCCTTGAAAACTCTGGATTTAAAACTCCTGGTTTTAGTGTGGGAGACGTCCAGGTGGATAAAATCAACTCATAGAGAACACATGTGAGTGGACGTCCACAGAGGACTACAAAAACAAAGCAACTGAGCATTGTAAAATAATGCCCACAACTGAAGGTCAAAAGAGTTTATGTGAGTAATTGAAAACTGGCATAACTACAAGCTAACTCTAATTTCACTTCAATTAACTTTGAAGGCCTGAGGTGTGAAAATAATCAATCTATGAATAATGGTCTGTCCAGTACTGGCATTGACTTGTATAGAATGGAAAATGTATCAAACCTAAACACCCAACCTTAAGTATTAAACTACTCCAATTAATTCCATGTCCATGACATACAAACTCCATTCAGTCTTATTTTGTAGATAATTTCTGCCAGGGGTGATATCAATATTTGGCTTATATTGATAGAATGTTTCTCATTTAAAATGTAACCAAGAACAATGGCATCATCGTAAT
Organism: Xyrauchen texanus; assembly: GCF_025860055.1. NCBI lineage: Eukaryota > Metazoa > Chordata > Actinopteri > Cypriniformes > Catostomidae > Xyrauchen > Xyrauchen texanus. The sequence continues at coordinate 32,173,577 of NC_068284.1, read as the reverse complement.
GTTTGCATATTGACTTGAACATGACACTTGCTGAGTGTCATGAAAAGGGCAAAACGTCTCAGGTTACTTGAATGTAACCCCTGTTCCCTGAAAAAGCGGAATGAAATTCTGCGCTGATATAGCGCTTTGGGAACGTCTTTAGGAGTGACAAGCTGTGAATATGTGTGCAACACATCAATGAAATTGACTGGAATTTATAGCCTGTGACATCATCAGCATGCACCGGTAACAGGGGCTATAAAAAGATGCACCACAGGTGCATCGTCAGGTATTTTGTATGAAGAGTAGTCCTCGGGCATCCTCAGTGCAGCAATGAAGCAGAGCATCTCGTTCCACTTATTCAGGGAACAGGGGTTACAGTCAAGTAACCCGAGATATTCCCTATCAAAAGCTTCTTTGATTTTGCGCTGATTTAGTGCTTCGGGAAAGAGAAAAATCACGCTGCCGCACTGCGGATGTCTGAACCCCTTACGGTTGTGTAGTTGTAATCACAAGAGTGCGAGAGGTCTCAGAAATGAGATTGTGATGTTGACTCAACGACGAAAGAGTGGCATGAAAATCCAAACTATAAAATCTTGTGAATATGTGCGTAGAGAACCAGCCTGCCGCATTCCAAACACGCTGCAGAGGGACACCTCTAGCCAAAGCTTTCGAGGCGACCCCCCTGGTAGAGTGAGCCCTGATACATACTGGTGAAGCTTGACCGTGCGCCTCGTAGGCCAGGGCAATAGCATCCCTCACCCAACATGACATTGTATGCTTGGTGGCGGCTGCCCCCTTTTTTACGGCCCCCATGACAAACGAATAGTTGCCCTGAATTACGCCACTGGCCAGTGAGGTGGACGTAAGCCTGGAGGTCACGGACTGGACACAGTCCGTGAAGTCTCTCCTGAACCGGCATTGTAAAAGGTGGGGAACAGAAGGTTTCAAGAGTGACTGATTTATGGTCGAGAAAGGAACCTTAGGCAGGTAGACAGGATGAGGGTGCAATATTGCTTTAGCCATTGCTGGGGAAAAATCTAAGCAGGGTGGCTAGACAAGCAGAGCCAGCAAATCCCCAATTCATTTTAAAGAAGTAATCGCCATAAGAAAAACAACTTTAGAGTCAGAATTGAGCGAACAAAGCGAGTGAGCTGAGGACGTTTCCCCAATGGCATCCCGTCAGTCAAGGCATGGCAATCTGCTAGAAAAGAGTGGCGGCATGTGCCTGCTGACAAATTTCCTGCAGAAAGTCCAGAACTGAAGCAATCTGCCAGTTAACTGGATCTGCATTATGTGCAGTGCACCATCTTTCAAAGACAACCCATTTATTGGCATAACTTCTTCTAGTAGAAGGTTCCCTAATGCTCAGAATGGTTTTGATAAATTCAGGTGAAAGCCTGTTGGTACCCTTCAGGGGCCAAACATGAAGGTTCCACATTCCGGGCCGGGGATTATGTATCGTCCCCTGCACCTGGGACAGAAGGTCCCTCCTGTCCGGAATAGCCCAAAACGAGCCGTTAAGGAGAGACATTATCTTTGAAAACCACACCCTGTTTGGCCAATGAGGCAGGACCCTTGCTGGCGAAATCTGGCCAGGACTCCTGGGAGCAGAGAAATGTATACAGGCGCATTCTGGGCCATGTATGCACCATCGCTTCCAGACCCAGGGGGGCTGGGTGATTTAGAGAGAAGTAGAGGGGACATTGCGCTGTCTGTTGGGAGGCAAAGAGGTCCACTTCCACTCTGTAAAATCTCAACCAGAATTTTTTCACTACCTCGGGGTGAAGTTTCCTCTCCCCTGTCGGTATTTTCTGTCTAGACAGTAAATCTGCTCCCACATTCAGGCATCTAGGGATATAAACTAATCTGATTGACAGGAGCTTGCCCAGGGCTCAAAGCAGAATCTGCAATTCCATTCTGTTCAACTGGTATGACTGTAGACCTCCTTGATGATTTTTGTAAGAGACTACTGCTGTGTTGTCCACCCGCACCAGGACATGGCAGCCTCTCAGATACTGGAAGAAGTACTTGAGGACCAGAAATACAGCCATCAACTCGAGACAGTTTATGTGCCAATCGAGCTGATGACCCTCCCATTCCACTTGAGTTGGACAACCACTTAAGACAGCTCCCCATCCCGTCAGGGAGGCTTCTGTCCTTAGCAATTTGCGATGGAAAGACGCACCTAGAGTGGGAACCAAAGTGAGGAACTGTGGTCTGAACCCCATGAAAAGGGCCGTAGCGTGCGGCACGTACAGCACGTCCCTGTGCTGTAATGCCAGTTCTTGTGACTGTGTTAGTATCAGCCAGTCGTCTATCTAATTCAGAATGCGGATGCCCCGGAGTCGCAAAGGAGCCAGTGCTGCATCCATGCACTTCGTGAATGTGCGGGGTGATAAGGCTAGGCCGAATAGAATAATCCGATTTTGGAAAGCAACTCAGGAACTTCCTGTGTTGTGGCAGAATTTCTATATGAAAGTATGCGTCCATGAGATCGATCGTGACCAACCAATCGTGATGTTGGATTTGAGACACAACTGACTTGAATGCCCTGACTGAGCGATTTGTAGCCTCAAAGTTCTAAAATCGGACACAAACCCACATCCTTTTTGGGAACCAGGAAGTAGTGGGGAGTGGTGGTGGCGTAGTGGCTAAAGCACAGGGCTGTTAATCAGAAGGTCACAGGTTCTAACCTCACGGCCACCACCATTGTGTCCTTGAGCAAGGCACTTAACTTCAGGTTGCTCCGGGGGGATTGTCCCTGTAATAATTGCACTGTAAGTCGCTTTGGATAAAAGCGTCTGCCAAATGCATAAATGTAAATGTAAATCTGCTGCAGTAACCTGAATCTCTCTCTGGAAGGGGAACATGTTCTATGGCCCCTTTGACCAAGAGATTTTGCAGTTCTTTCTACAGTAGACATACTTGTTCCAGTTTCACGGTAGGGGGAACCACGCCGTTCAAGCGCAGAGGACGGTGATCAAATTTAATTCTGTAGCCTTTTTCTACTGTTCTTAGGACCCACATAGTAACACCCAGCAGTAGCTTCCACGCTGCCAGGTTCTCTGAGATGGGTATCAATATTGACACTTCCTGTTGAGACACTTCCTAAGAAATCGAGTGTTTCCGTGTCCTGGACTATGGCAGGAAGCAAAGGAAAAGCAAACATTTTGCTGGAAACCGCTAACTCCCGAAACACCAGAGGTGGTGGGAATGGAGAGGTTTTGTGGGCGTATCGGGTAAGTACAGGTGGATGTTTCATGCGCCCTGTCCCAAGGGGGGCTACCCCCACAAGGCTTGGCGCCAAACCTTCAAGACTTTCTCTCTCTGGAAATAACCGTCCTGAGGTCTTGTTTTGGGGGCTGCTGAGGGTGACGAGCCAGTCCCCAGTCTTTACGAGGGGAAGAGCGATTCACCACGCTTTGTTTCTGAGCCTCCCTTCTAGAAGGACCGGGGCAGGGCAGGGTGGCCTGCGGCCCCTCCCCCTGAGTGCGGCGAGGAAGGAATTGCCCGAAGGCTTCATCATGAGTCTTCGCCTCCTGGAACCTGGTGATGACCAGTTCATCAAGTCACCGAACAAGCCAGAAGGTGAAACCGGGCCATCGAGAAGGAACACTTTGTCCTTGTCTCTGATGCCTGAAAGTTTCAGCCATAAGTGTCTCTCCATGCTGACCAAAGCAGCCATCGACTGGCCAATGGCACGAGCCGTCTGTTTGGTCACCTGGAGAGATAGCTCCGTGGCTCGACAAAGCTCTGAGAAAGCCTCTTCGTCAACCGTCCGTGCACTCAGGTCATTCAACTAGTCAGCCTGATACGCCTGCAACACTGCCATAGTGTATATGAATACTAACCACTAAAGCCGCTTTATAATCATGCGAGGAACGCACAGAGGTGGGTAGCTAGAAGTCCGCAGACTCAAGAGATTCAGCATCCCCCTCATGAACCGAAAAGGCACCGGAGCGTGTTTCAAGATCATGAGAAGGACCGGCTGGATCTGGGGAGAGAGTGAGCAATAGGGACGGACCCGTCTCTCGCTCCTCGGCCAGATCCTGTAGTATATTTTTATCAAGTTAATCAGGAATAATCAATGAAAACATTGTTGATTTATACCACAGTTAGGTCTGAGGGGCAAACATGCAGTTTACTGTGTGTAAAGGCCTGTGACGTGATGAATGTGTGCTCACATATGTTTGACTATTTGACTGTGTGTGCAGAAACATAAATAGCATTACTTAGGGGGGAGAATTGATCTTTTCCAAAGGACTTTCTGTTACTTCTTAATATGGTCAAGACCAGAGTCAATGAAGAGCATGATAATGCGTGTAACCCCACCTTGTTTGAGGAGATGTATTTAAGTGAAACCAAACCCAGAGATGCTTCAGTTGTTGTTGCTGTGGTTTCATGGCAGGCAACTTGGCTTTATTGTGTGATAATAAAGTCTATTCTTCTGAAATCAAAACCCCAAAGATGCTGAGTGATTTTTCACAAAATTGGCATAAGAAACCACTACAATTGGCGCCCGAACAGGGACAGAAGAGAGCAGAGTCGTTACATCGCGGGCTGGCTGGGAAGGCGAACACAAACACGGTGGCCACCATTAAGAGGTAAGCAGATTTTGCTTAGAAACGTTTGTGTTACTTGCCAGTTTGCCTGTGGTGGTACGAACGCTCAAAAAGCTCTTCTAAACCAATAAGGGAAATAAAATAAGAATAAATAAATGGTTTTTGATTCCAGAAGAAATAATTGCATGCAATGATTTGTTTTTATATGCTGTTAATTGTCTAGGTGGCCTGGCAGTAAATAAGGGCAGATAAAGGGAATAAAAAGTCTCACGGATACCGCTTGTATTGATTAGCAATACGAGGCTGCATGGGTGAGCAGGAAAAAGTCTCACGGATACCGCTTGTATTGATTAGCAATACGAGGCTGCACGGGTGAGCAGGAAAAAGTCTCACAGATACCGCTTGTATTGATTAGCAATACGAGGCTGCACGGGTGAGTAGGAAAAATACTCACGGATACCCCTTTTGTTGATTAGCAATACAAGGCTGCACAGGTGAGTAAAAGAATAAAAAATTAAATAAATCCTGCAGGTTAATTAAGATAGGAATAATGATAATTGTGCAATTTAGTGTTTTTTCGAAAGCTCCGTGTTTATAAAGGCCTTGTGTCTGTAATAAGTGTAACATTTATGTGCGTGTAAGAATAATTGTGGTTCAAAGAGTGTGCAGAGTGAATGTGTATGAGAAAGTATGACTGAATAAAAATATAAGTCCGGTACAGGAATTGGAATGTGTGATAGTCGTTGACCATAAAAGGAACACTGTGTGGATGTAATATGAGCCCAATAAATAAATAAGAGACAAAGGCGGATGAAGTAAAGTTGTTCAATAAAGAAAGTTTATCATTTATATGTTGAATGAATGTTGGAAATGAAAGCTGTCTCATAAACTGTGGAAGGAAATTTCCGTTGATAACATAGAAAACTAAAAATTTTCCAAAATATCAGCCTGTGCTGCATAAATGGTAAAGTGTATATATGCAATTTACAGCAGGGAAAATATATTTGGGCTATTTTCAACCTTCCATCAATATATGGAGGCAGAAGAGAGCTGATAATTACAGGCAGAGAAGGCACCTAATAAATATTCTAAATATTGCAAAGTGGAGATAAAACCAATGATAAAGATATAGTAGAAAAATACAATTAATAGAGTATAAACAAACAATAAGGAAAATAATAAAAACAGTGAGATAATATAGATGTAAAACGAAATTAGGAAAAAAAGAAATCAAAAAGTTGACTCACAACTGGCTGGAAAACATATAGTCTTGGCTGTTCTTAGTCTAGCAGCTGTTGATTGGAATGGGCTAGAGCATAACTCCTAAACTAGACTGTAGCATAGAAAAGCATTTGACTTCATACAGAGAATCTATACATTCAAGAGATATTGTTGGGTGTGTGAACAAGATAGAGAGACTTAGCTTTGCTGCGTAGACAGAAAGTTAACTCTTAGCTTCTGAGGTTTTTTTTAGACTAGCAGCTGAAAAATATGCCAGACCTCTGAACTAGTCAGTCACAGAAGACAAGTGAACTTCATATAGAGAATTTGTGAAGTCAAAAGAGATATCTGTGCTTAAAGTTTAACCTTTAAAGCACAGGGACAAGTAACAATAAAAAAATTGAAATTGAAATAAAAATTAAACAACTGTAAAGTAATTAAAATCAGTTTGAAAAATCAAAAAATAGCTAGGAGAAAAATAAAATAATAAATAATAAGAATAAGAATTAAAGCTTTGGGTCCAGTGTATTGCATTAAACTGAAGTCAACTAAGAAATTGGAATTGAAACAAAGGTTGTATATAAGATAAGTGTTGTTATATTACATAAGGTAAAACTCCAGTGGAAAGAGTAAAATCTAGAAGTCCACTGTGTAAAATCTCAAAGAAATGAGAAAGCAAAATAAATAAATAAATAATAAAGTGACGTGAATGAACTTTGTGTATTAAAAAGTAAAGGTGAAAGAAATTAGGAAAATTGTTTCAAAAAATTGCCATTGAAGATTGGTGTTACGTTTAAAAATAAATAAATAAATAAATAAGAGACTCATTTATTCTCTAAATGTATTGATTTATCTAAATTAATGCTGCTAAAATAAGTTTTCATTTTTATATGCTAAGTAAAAATGAAGAAAAAAACCAGTGAAAAAATAAAAACTAAGGGATAGATGAAGACTGATCCTAAAGGTAAATTGACAAACATATAGGAAATGTATTCATGTATGGAGTATAATAATTCATATATTAGAAGAAGATAAGGAAAATGATTTAGAAAGACATTTAGATTAAACGGTTAAAAAATAAATAAATAAAAAGATAAGAGTAAAAACTAAGAACAGGAAAAATAAAAAGAATAAAGTAAGAGCTATGTCCAGAAATTTTAAAATTCACAAATAAATATGAGGCAGGCCAGAAAAGCTGAGGCATGCAGAGGAGGGTAAAATGACAGGATCCTTTTTAAAAATACCTCCCTATGTGACCCCAAATGTCAGCTCCCAAAGGTCAGCTCCCAAAGGTCAGCTCCAAATACTTTAGATAGAATGTGGATAGATTCTCGTAGTGAGACCGGTAGTTATCAAAGCCACAGAAAAAGGGAAAGGGAAATTAAAAAGAAAGATTATGAAATTGGAATATGAAAAGTAAATCTTAAATGTGAAAATGTCACATTCATGTGTCTGTTTTATGTTCTGTCTAGTCGAATATGAGAGAATAACATTTTTAACAATATTAAATTAAACTATAATGTCTTGATCATTTACCCAGGATTATATGTTTTATTTTTCATGTGTTTAAATATGTCTGGAGAACAATGTACATGTGTGTGCAACTTTATTGGTGTAAACTTGATCAACCAACAAAAATAAGACAGATAGTGTTTATTATTTTTGCTAGAAAATGTCTGACTGGAGAGATTAATGAGACCTGATAATGAACAGAGAGGTTAAACCCGGTGTCTCTCATAATGTCTCTAGTCAAACACAGGGGGCCCCCGCATTTAGAAAAAAAGATAGCAGATTATTTTAAGATTACACATTTTTATTTTATTTCTTGTTTTATATAGTGTAGGCATTGGTTGATCATGGGTACACTGAAAGTTGTCACTGAGACTAGAATTAAAGAATAATTTAAATCATTTCATGTTCTCTATTGTTCAAATTTACTCAGAGAAGTTTTTTCTTGGGTTTGTTCTATGACCAGTCATGCCAGATAAAATTAAATAAGTCCCAATATGTGGTGTATTTGATTGAAAAAATATTGATAATGCTAAGAAAAAACTGGAAATTGGTACTGGGTGAAACCCATAGAGAAACATTAAGATTAAATTGAATATCATAAATAATTTGATGTTCATGTGTCTATTCTGTGTGTCAGTAATGCTAACTATGTTTTACCATTTCTGTTGTCAGCATTGTATAAGTCATTTCAATAACTCATTCTGGAACCAGACTCTCACCATTGCAGATTGCTGAGCCAGGTGATTTATTGAAGAAGCTTATGTTACAGGAGACAGTCCGGAGAAAAGAAAAAAGACTGAGAAATACAGTATGTGGGCGGTTATATGATTGGCCCTCCTACTATCATGAATGCTGGTAATATTACTGAATTGACATTTTAATTGTGGATTCAAATTTCTCTTGATAAGTTGATTTCAGTCATATATGACTAATTGGATGTTTAATTCTCCAACTGCCATCCATGGGTTCAATATCCATGTCTAAATTGTTCTGAGGGTCTAAATTTAAATCCAGCATCTAATTGCGAATTTGTTGATATGAAGGTTAAATATTAAAACTTAATGGCAAAGTAAGAGTAACATATTGGATTGTTTACTCCCCTAAATTTTCCAAAGGCCACCCTCACTTTAAAGAAAAAGATTAATCAGTACTGCAAGGAGTTAATTAAGTGTCTATTTCTAGTAAGCTATTTTTATTTTGAGTTAATCCATGAAAATACAATTTTAGAGGTATACAGTTTATGCACAGTGACATCTGTCTCTACTATGTAACTGAATAATTGATCATGAAATGCTGATAAGTATAAGAGGATAATAACTGAAAAATCATATTATTAAATGATGATAACATTAGGATATAAAAAATGAGACTTGTAAGAAATTCAAAGGACATAATGTATTTTACTGATCAATTATTGCAAAACACAAGATATATGTCTGAACTTCCATTGTGCCACTTTACTATTTTATTTTGTTTAAAATCTTTAATTTATTTTCTGTTAATTTAAAAAGGTGGTTTATGTTGGTTTATTTGACATAATGAAAGTTCCATCTCCTGAGAAAGAGTAAGAAAAGGGAGAAAGTAATCATAAGAGAGTTTATTGATTTAAAACGAAAACTTAAATTTCTCAATGGTCTGAATACAAATGCGCATTAATTTTATTGCGCGAGGAGGGAAGGGATAAGAGAAGTAGAAATTCTAGAAGTTTTCTTGAAGATGGTTTACAATGGCAAAGGTTGAAAGCAGATAATATAATAAGTATATTTGATTATATCATTTTATTAAATTACATTTATCACTATTCTCACTGTTGTAGAATTACAAATGTGTTATTGTGATTTTCTAAGGAAAAAAAAAAGGAATAACTGAAACAACAGTGTGTAGGAGTGCAATCTCTCCCTCAAATTCTTTCCCTCTCGCTCTCAGTTTAAGTTTTTAAGTGGGCTAAAACCATATCACTAAATTGTTTTATTTTCTTTTGATTTTGTTTTCTTTTATATGGAAAATGATGTGATTTGACAATAATGTTAGGTACAGTAATATGAAGGAAAGGTTCAAACAGCTTTCCTCATCATGATTAAAGATTTGTTATTTTCAGAGGGCAATTTGAAGTGAAGTGCTCATACTAAAGATAAGAGATTTGGTTGAATGTACATCTGGAAGAATAAATGTAGGTGCTAAAACTACTTAGAAATTAATAAATTAAAGTGATGATTTAAATTAAGCATCTTAGAAGCTTGACAGAGGCGACCCTGTATTCTGATTTGTTCTGATGGTTAGTCCTTACCAAGAGACAAGGTCTTTTGTGACCTTTGCCAAAGGAGAAAACATAACAACTTGAATGGAAATTAGTGAACTGTAAATGAGTTCAATTGTTGCATTTTACTTTTCATTTGGACAATTTCAATAGATTGTTGAACTTTGAATAATGCTTTGTGAATTTAACCATGTTTTGGACTGTCTCAATGTTTGAGCAGTTGTAGATGGCTCCATTGGCTGTGATGGTTCTCAGGTGATGCTCCCTGAAGCAAGGGAAAATAGCTGTTTGCTGATACCAGATTATTAAAGATTGGATAATAGGACTGAGCGGTACCGAGACCAGAGTCGATGAAGAGCATGCGTGTAACCCCACCTTGTTTGAGGAGATGTATTTAAGTGAAACCAAACCCAGAGATGCTTCAGTTGTTGTTGCTGTGGTTTCATGGCAGGCAACTCGGCTTTATTGTGTGATAATAAAGTCTATTCTTCTGAAATCAAAACCCCAAAGATGCTAAGTGATTTTTCACAAAATTGGCATAAGAAACCACTACAATCCATATGAGAGCCCCACGATGGAAGGGTGGGAGCTGGCTCTCGGAAGTAAGCGAGACGAGTGCGAAGCATTTTGACTGAAAACAACTTGCAATGCTCGCACCCGCCCTGCCCCAACGCAAGAGCAGCATGCTCTTCCCCCAAACACAAAAAACAAAACTGGTGTGTGTCTGTTTCAGCCATAGGGCGTAAACACGGGAACACACACCGATTGATTTGTTTATTACTCATTTTCAGAAAGGAGAAAGGTTTTCTGCACACTGCCTAACAAATTCGAACTCCTAACAGAGGAATGTAGAATATTTTGACAGGGCTGAGAAGCACAACACAAAAGCCAAAAGATCTGACGATGCCCCTGTGGCGCATCTATTTATAGCCCCTGTTACCTGCGCATCCAGATGATGTCACCGGCAGAGGCTATAAAGTCTAGTCAATTCATTGACATGTTGCACATATATTCACAGCTGCTCACTCCTAAAGGCGTTCCCAAAGCACTAAATCAGTGCAGCATCAAAGTGTAGCTTTTGATAGGGAACAGCTCTGATGCATCATTTAATTTACACAGAACCTTACTTATCTAAAACATTAACACTATTATTTTTCTGCTGTGCAAATATAGTTTATATAAGTTTATATAATGCATTACATATGCTACATCACACTCAGTGTCACAAAAAAAAGGATTAAACTGCTGAAAAAGAGAATAATTGTATATCTCAGATAACCCTCTTTTTGTATACTATAAATCGAACTATGCAATGGATTGCTTTTACTGATTAAAGATAGATAGATCTATTAAACTTCCATCCTCCCCTAAGTTTGAATGAAGAAGTCACTATAGCTTCATTATTTCTTTTTATTATGTTAGTAGTTTCAAATTAATGTTCTTCAATTATAGCTGCACAGTATACTCTATGCCTTTGGGGCTCCACCAACATCTAAGAAATGATGATGAAAGTAGTGACAGAAATCTAAAGCTCTTTTGCCTTTACAGTAAGACTGGCGATTTCAAAATTGTCTCCATTGGAAATCATTTATATAACCGATGCTGGAATAGGTAACTATGCAGGTAAAGGCTATTCATCTGCATTGTGATATTTTCGAGGTTTGATTTATAGCTTTTGTTTGAGTGTAAAAGAACCAGCTCGTGCTTATTATCTGCTCTGCTCTCTGGCACTCGTGCAACAACCGTGCTTCTCTCGATACTGCAGTGCACAGACCTCAAATCTGATGAGATACATTTAAATTCTAGTGAGACCTTTCTAGTTTAAAGCATTACGGAGAAACTTAATTCAAACCTCTCACACAGTAGGCAACCGGAACATGCCAAACAGCACTGAGGAGGAAAAGCACAACTATGTGCTATGCGAAAATGTATTTATTTTTTCATTACACATCACCTTTGTAATTATAATAATGGTATTATGATTTTACAGGAATAAAAGCAACTGATATATTTTTACAAAATGTTATAGCTTCATATGAAATAAATCAATAGGTAGAATCTGTTACACATAATTTTTATATCAACAGTGGCAGTTGTAGTTAAAGTTCCCTTTCTGTCACTCACTTGACGTTGTGTTGTTGTAGTGACACTAGGTGTCGTTCTTGAGAGCCCCGAACACCTCTATTCTTTTGAGAAAAGGCCATTGAGAATTGGTGAGTGGAATTTGCATGCCACTCTCCATGACATATGGGTATAAAAGGAGAAAGAATGCCCACTCTAATTCAGATTTTTCGGCTGTACTATCAACGAGCTGAATATTACTGCTGTTCCAATCACCTCTTAAGAAGCATATACTGTTGGATATACAGCGCATTTCCAGCGGCTTTCTCACCTGCTGCACGACAAGTGCAGATTTCGCATCTTAAAAGTGTGTATATTCCTGCTGAAGAGGATATTTTCCCTATTACACACACATTGACGTGGAACGTCTTTTTAAAGACGAGTCTTTATTAAGATGCCTTTCTATCTTTGTGTGATTCCTGGATGCGTTCGTTATCTCTCAACCTCCGACGGTCAAAGCTGCTGCCTCACATGTCTGGGCAGCGATCACACTAAGGCAGCATTTGTGGATGGTTCATGTTCTCATTGCAAGAATCTGACCATGGCAAAGTTATGGTAGCGGTGTTCCTTCTTCCGAAGCGGGAAAGCCAATCTAGCCACCCCCCACACTGTGCCTTCTACCCACGGGTATGAGGCAAGCCCAGCTGGTGCTGGAGGCGATTTGGGGAGTTCAATGGGCACGGTTTCACCGGGTAATTCCCCGCGGACCTCCCGTTCCCCAAAATTGCTCATTTTCTATCTTCCGTTTCTGAAATGACACCAGCCTGCCTCATGGCCAGCTTAAAGTCTCTTTCGGGGCCTGCGAGCATAATAAGTCTTCGATCGCTGCATCAAAGAGCACACCGGCGATGTAGGATGCAGAGGACTCTAGACCACCTTCGGTTCTGCCCGCCCAGTCTAAGGCTGACACAGAGCTATCCGTCATACTTTCCCGGGCCGTGATGAGTATCGGATTGGCCTGGAACCCTCCATCCTCCCCTGAGTGCTCGTGGCTTGATGATTGGTTCCTGGGTTTGGGGCACTGCTCAAGGCCCCGGTTCCTTTCTTCCCGGAGGTGAACGACGTACTGACGAGGTCGTGGAGGGCACCATTCAAAGCCCAAAATAGACTTCCAGGTTCGTCCGCTCTCACTACCCTCGACGGCGGGGCAGTCCACAGGTACATGGAGGTCCCTCAGGTGGATAAGGCGGTTGCGATGCACCTGTGCCCGCAAAATGCTGCCATCTGTTTCGATCATCCAGCGCCTCTCTCCAGAACCTGTGGGACTATGTCGTCACTGGCAACCAAAGCCTACAGTGCCGCTAGACAAGCCTCCTACACCCTGCATGCCATGGCTATTCAGCAGGTACACCAGGACAAGGCACTAAAACAACTGCACGAAGAAGCTGCACTCGGTGACCCAACTCACCCTGCGGGGGACGAAGGTCACAGTGCGAGCATTTGGGCAGGTGACGTTTTGGGCACCTACTCCTCCCCTCCAGGTACGTCAGACACGATCGTCCCTTTAGTGCACCTTTCCCAGAGCTTGGACGCATGGCTAGCGCATTCCAACTTGTCGCGTTAGCTGGCCAGGTCCATCCGACTTGGCAACGCGATTCAGTTTGCCAGGTGCCTGCCCCAGTTCTGAAACACTTTCAGAGGCTCCTGGGGCATATGGTGTCCTTGGCAGCAGTCACATCGCTCGGGTTGATGCATAAGAGACCGCTTCAGCACTTGCTTCAGACTCAAGTCACAAGATGGGCATGGCACATCTGCTGCCACTTATTCAGCCCTTGAACAGACCTCATGTTTTTGCGGTTGTTCAGACGAGTCTTGGTCATCACAGATGCCTCCAAGTTGAGCTGGGGTGAGCTGGTTCCTGGACAGGGCCACGGCTGGGTTGGCACATCAACTGCCTAGGGTTAAAAACTGCCATTGATCCGGGGCAAGCACATGTTGGTCAGACAACACAGCGACAGTAGGGGACATAAATCTCCAAGTCTGTGTACGCTCTCCTCGCATGTCACAACTAGCCCGCCATCTCCTCCTTTGGAGTCAGTGGTGGTCGAGGTCGCTGTGGGCCACTCACATCCCAGGCAACATCAACTCTACAGTGGGCACGCTGTTGTGGCAGGAGACGCTCAGCGGAGAGTGGAGACTCCACCCCCAGGTGGTCCAGCTGATTTGGAGTTGATCCAGCAAAGCACAGGTAGACCTGTTTGCTTCCCGGAATCCTCCCACTGCCCGCTCTGGTATTCCCTCATGGGAGCCCCCTTCGGGACAGCCGCGCTGGCACACAGCTGGCCCCGGGGGCCGCGCAACTGTGTGTTTCCCCCAGTGAGCCTATTTGCACAAACACTGTGAAGGTCAGATAGGACGTGGAACAAGTCACATTCGTGGCCCCATATTGGCCCACACAGACTTGGATCTCGGACCTCATGCTCCTCATGACAGCATCTCCCTGGCAGATTTCCCTGAGGAAGGACCTTCTTTCTCAGGGATGGGGCACCATCTGGCACACACACCCACACCCAGACCTCTGGAACCTCCATGTCTGGCCATTAGACAGGACACGGAAGACCTGAGTGGCCTACCACTAGCAGTTTTAGACACAATCATTCAGGCCAGAGCTCTCTCTTTAAGGCAGCTTTATGCTTGTTCACGAATTGGTGTTCTTCCCGAGCCGAAGACCCCCAGAGATGCACAGTAGGGTCAGAGATTCCTTCCTTCAGAAGAGGCTGGAGGGGTGGCTGTCCCCCTCCACCATGAAGGTATATTTAGCCGCTATAGTGGCTCACCATGACGTAGTGATGGTAAGTCCCTAGGGAAGCACAAAAAATTCATCAGGTTCCTCAGAGGATTTATTTCCGTTCGGTCCAACAGAGTCTCATGTGTTCCTGAGACCCCGGCTGGGCTATGCGCCCAAGGTTCCCACGAACCCCTTCAGGGATCAGGCGGAGAGCCTGCAAGCGCTGTGTGCAGAGTGTAGGGTGTGTGCTTTGTGAACCTACTTGGATCGCACGCAGAGCTTTAGACGCTCTGAGCTGCTCTTTGTCTGCTTCAGCGGACAGCGGACAGCAGAAAGGGAATGCTGTCTCCAAACAGAGGCTTTCCCACTGGACCGTGGATACCATATCTCAGGCATTCCAGGCCCAGGCTGTGCCAGCCCCTTTGGGAATATGAGCACATTCTACTAGGAGCGTGGCATCCTTGTGGGCACTGGCCAATGGCACCTCTCTAGCAGACATCTGTAGAACAGCGGGCTGGGCTTCACACAATACCTTTGCGAGATTTTACAATTTCCTGGTTGAGCCGTGTTTGTGTTTTGTCAGGTATGAACAGGTAGAGTTTGGTAATATGGAACAACTTGCCGTGTGTATCGCTTGTGTATAGCACCCTTCCCCTCCCCTGTTGGCAGACCCGCGTCTCACTCGGGCAGAGCCCTCTCTGCCCCCGGCTGCCGTGTTTGTAGATCTCCTCCCCTTCAAGGCAGGACCTACCAGCGCGGCCCTTCCATGTGCAGCTCATGAGCTCACGTGTCATATTGCCACATTTTGACCTCCCCTTTTGGACAGGATATGGTCTCCACGGGGTCTGTTCCCCCTGAAAGAAAAGGAATGGAAAAGAACACCTTCTCCAATGCATATAATAGCATTAGATGGTCGCAGCCGGATCTAATACTCTGTGGAGTGAAAACATAAAGATAAAAGGCTGCAGCTAGCGCGGCTTTTCTGCTCCCATGCTAGTTAAGTCGCTTCCCCCCCTGTGGGGAATGTGGGGAACTACATGACGTCTTTTTGGGGCATTGGGGGAGGTTAAATGCAGTATGATGTACCTGCTATTACGCAAGCAGCAGCCTGCTTGCACCTGTATCAGCAATTCACGGTTCAGCTGTTGTGACGTTTTTCTATAGGAACCTCTAGTGTCACTACATCGACACAACGTCAAGTGAGTGACAGAAGGGGAACATCTTGGTTATTGTTGTAAGCTCTGTTCCCTGATGGAGGGAACGATATGTTGTGTCCCTCTTGCCACAACGCTGTACTAGCCGCTGAAATGGCCGGACCTTGTCTTCACTTCAGCACAAAACCTGAATGAGAGTGGGCATTCCTTCTCCTTTTATAGGAGTGGCATGCAAATTCCACTCACCAATTCTCATTGGCCTTTTCTTAAAAGAATAAAGGTGTATGGCGCTCTAAAGAGCGACCCCTAGTGTCACTGTAACGACACAATTTCTAATTCCCTCCATCAGGAAACGGAGGTTACAACAGTAACCAAGACATTTCATTGTGTTTAGGCTAGTATTTTTTTCATATATACTATAGTTTATTATTATTATATATTATTATAGACTAGCAACATTGACCTAACCATGGTAATGAGGAGGCATTTCTCTATTGTAATATGTATTTTCTGTTTAAATGAATTTTGAAATTAGGAAGCATAAATATTGGCTAATTTAAATAAATATGCTCTTTATTTTTTAAAATGGCAAAAAAAAAAACTTCCTGTAGCTTTTGTCAACAACAAAAATGATATAATTGATGCATGCCCTTATACACGAAAATCATGGCCAATAGAATGCAAGATAAAAGGAAATGCTACCCAGGACACAATAAATACAGGTTACGTTTTTACTATGGTGGGTCCCTAAGCAAACTATGGTATACCTGGGTCCCGAAGCAAAACCAGTTGAGAACCACTCATATAATACATACAATATATTATAATACACATAACTAATATACATTAATACACAAAATATTACTGTTACATATTGTTTTGCTTTCTTTCATGAGAAGGAAACAAATGCATTTTAACATTTTAACATAAAAAGTAGATATAAAATGTACTATACACACTTTAAAAATCTGCAATTAATCGCATTTTAGCAATGAAAAATTGTGATTAATCACAATTAAATATTTAAATTGACAGACAGCACTGCAGAGAATATATCTTGAATCTTGAATTGAGTTTATTTTTCATACCTCGTTGGCATTTTTTTCTCGTTTAAGCATAGATCCAACCAAATTTAGTGAAGCTTATGATTGGTTAGAAATATTTACTGATATAAAGACTAATTAAGAAGCAAATAAATATAAATACAATATAGAATAAAAATATTCAAATAAAATACTCAATTCCTATTTAGAACCCAATAGAGGTTTTTCAGCACACATCTGAACACCCCACACATCTGTTGGAAATCATTCAAGTTTGTTGAAATATGCAGAATCAGAAATGGTGGTGAACAAAGTGAAGCTTGACACATTTAAATTTTGTCACCTGCTAGTGTGAAATGGCTTCATTTGAGTTTTGCAGGAACATTACAAGTGAGAAACTCATCTATCAAAGAGGGCCAGGATACTTTTGAAACCTTTAGCAGCACACTGGCTCAGTGACTAACAAAGGTTCAGCCTCAGAACAGGACAGAAAAAAATAACCATTAAATGTTATTTAGTTAAAAGCACCAATATCCAACATAATCATGTGGTTGGTATAGCTGTTTGGAAAAACCATAAAATGTGGTTTAGATAAAAGCAGCAGTATCCAACATAATCATGTGGTTGGTATGGCAGTTTGAATTAGATGTTTACAGACACCGGGACACATCATTTGAGTGTGAAAGGTTCTCATTTCCCTACTTTGAATGGTTTAAATATCGGAAAGTAAATCAGATAAGAGAGTGATTTGCAGTGTTAAAAAGACTCTATTTTTATATACTGATGGTTAGTTGCACAATAGCACCACATCTTCCCTTCGTCTCTTGCTAGTGAATACCTCATAATGTCACTTTAAAAGATGAACAAATATTAGTCATATCATTTCTGAGTCTAATATAAAAAGCAAGATAATGAATTAATTAAGCAGTAATTCATATACTATATTTTTTTTCTCAAAGCCTCTTCAAATGGAAGTATATTCACAAAATAGCTCAGCTTCAATTGCCTTATTGATTTTATAAAATTCTTACAACATAAAACACACATTTTCATTAAAACATTATTCTATTTAGCAAATCCATTAAGTGCCAACCGTTTACTAGAAGTCCCATAACAGAACGCTGATGTGCCACAAAAATAATGGTCTGCACTATGGTTATCTGGTATTTTGCATCAATGCAGTTACTATATTTTGAATTTTAGCATGGCTGTAGTGCTGTATTGACCGATGAGCATCCGGGACCGCACTATTCATTTTATAAAACTGATTATGGCCTTTTCTATTCATTCATGGCACAAATCAATGACGTGAGGAAAAGGTCTGTAAAATTGAAAATAAATCTTTCATTCAAGTCAACACAAACATTCAAGTCTGTTCAGGTTTGTTTGGAAATAAAACATTTAATTGTCCCATTGAAATGTATGTGTTTATTGGCCAAGGAAAAAAAGCCAAAGAATATGAGATTGTATACCTTTCAAGGGTACAAAACAGCTTCCAATTTCAAGATGCCCTCGCCCGTTATTTTCCAGTATATACACCCTAGTCTGATAATAATTTACAACATGAAGATTTTGCATAGTGATAGAAAGTAACCATATGTTGTAACAAAATTAGCATAACTGAATATTCCAAAACATGCACCTCGAAAATGGAAACATATTCAGTGCTTATAGCGGTGCTCTGATTAGTCTTAAGACTTGCATCATCTAAATCCCCACCAGTGTACATGGATAAAATGTATATTCAAGGGAAACCGTATTTAAATGTATTCACAACATTTGTCCATTTTCAAGTTTTTATTTGAACTGGGAAAGGAGCTCTTTAAAACTAAATAAAGAAATATCAGTTCAGCCAAAGAGACAGAATAAGAGTATTGCTTTTCACAAGCTAGTTTTTCTCAACAGAAACCTTTCACATACTCGTTACGACTACTAAGAGCCTTAGTACTTTATCACAATCAGTCTTATAAATAGTGTAACACACAAAAAATACATAAATAAATACAAAACCATAAAGTAACAGTTCACCCAAAAATGAAAATTTTCTCATCATTTACTCACCCTCATGCCATCCTGTATGTGTATGATTTTCCCTATTCAGCAGAACACAAATTAAGATTTATAGAAGAATATTTCAGCTCTGTAGGTTCATACAAAGCAAATTAATGGGTGTCAACATTTTTACGCTTCAAAAATAACATAGGTCAGCATTAAAGTAATCCATATGATTCCACTTATTATTTTTTATTTAAAAAATTCATTATTTATGTTGTTTTTTATTTATTTCCATTCTGTTTTGCAGCCCTTGTCCCTACACAATATTTTTCTCACCCACACCTTTCATATCACTTCTGAAGATATGGACATAATCACTGGAGATTACGTTAATTCTGCATTTATGTGCTATTTGGAGCATAAACATTTTGGCACCCATTCACTTGCATTGTATGGAACTATAGAGCTGAGATATTTTAATAAAAATCTTAATTTGTGTTCAGCAGAAGAATAAAAACCACACATTCGAGATGGCAGGAGTGTAAGTGAATTAGGAGAGAATTTTCAATTTTGGGTGAACTATCTTTTAAGTACCTAAAGTGTATAGGGTCACTAAAGACCCTAGGCATGTAAGAATGTAAAACATTTTTTTTTATAAATTACATTTTATGATTATTTAATATCTATAAAAGTTTACTATCAAAGGAAATCTATTTATTTGTTTATTAAAAGAAAAATCAGTACTACATTCATAAAAATAAATACTGTATCACGCTGATTTTCTATATGCGTGTACACATACATATTACACATGCGATTTGTTGTTTCAGTGATTGACTTGATTTACATTTGACAACAACATGAACGTAAACTATAACAAGTGCAACACATGAACAGGATAACATGACTATTGTCATTTGTTTGCACAACTGAAATTATGTAAATAGTGCATCTATTTAAACTTAAGAGAAAATACTTATGAGTAGAATATGTCTGTCTTATGTGTGAAGTGTAGCTCAATATGCTTTTGACTGTCAGTTGTGTCTCATGAAATTTCAGTGTGAAAGAAATGAATCATGTTCAAGATGTGTCCTGATTTGTTGCATTGTCTCTTTGATAAATTAAAAATAAAACAGAAAAATACATAAAATATATTTTATTCCATTATTTTCTAATTGTCTTGAAAATATTTTGAACACATTACATTATCTGGGAATTTTTTTTGATCCATTTGTGATAGATAGATCGAAAGATACAGTAGATGATAGATAGATAGATAGATAGATAGATAGATAGATAGATAGATAGATAGATAGATAGATAGATAGATAGATAGATAGATAGATAGATAGATAGATAGATAGATAGATATTGTGCTGGGTCTCTTAACATTAAGGGTTAAACATTAAAAATAATGTCATGTAAAAAAGGCATACTGAAACATGTACTGTGAGTAGCACAGAAAACAAACATTATATTGACTTAAGCGACGTTTTGTAATGTCTATTCAATGTATTACAGGTCTGCCACAGTATTGTGGTGTCCTTGAATTATCTTCATTTGGAGGCTTTTTAGCAAAAACTTGTTGGAATTACTTGTAGTTAAAACA
This sequence comes from Xyrauchen texanus, assembly GCF_025860055.1. Lineage (NCBI taxonomy): Eukaryota > Metazoa > Chordata > Actinopteri > Cypriniformes > Catostomidae > Xyrauchen > Xyrauchen texanus. The sequence continues at coordinate 32,153,393 of NC_068284.1, read as the reverse complement.
ATTAATTAATCAGCATAGAGTAAGAGCTAATTAATTACACAAATGTTATTAATCCACTGGCAGCACTAATCTACATTTAGTAACTGGTATAGCAAGACATGGATGCTTTAACTGAGGCTCCTTTCACAGGCCTTACAAAACAAATAAAGCATTCAGTCTGTTTTCTTACCTGAAAATGCGATCAGATGGCTGTTCTCCCATCACCAAGTCAAAGCCACGTTGGAAAATCGTGTAGGGCCACGGGCTGCAAAACAGAAAGGAAATAAATCAAAAACAACATAATTCATTTTTTTAAATAAAAAAAATAATAAAACACTTTTCATTCATTGTTAAACTGGTCCAGTCCTCACTAAGCCACCTGGCCTTTAAAATCACATGACTTAATGATGTAAGCATAACCATGTTATAAAAGGGAGTTTCTTGAATTGTCAAATCACACTAGCTACGTTTGAAAAATGCCTCTGTTACAACTGTGACCTAAGAGTGACATCTCCACCCAGACTTGAGCGTGACTTGAAGTGTGTATTTACCCAAAGCTCTAAGAGCAATGTGAGCTGATAGAGATTAATGCAGAGAGGCAGCTGTGGGGACGGTGGCTGTCACTTCGGTATAGGAGAAGAGACAAAGAGCTGATGTCTCTCTAAGTAAGCTGTTACTCACAGCAAAGGAGCAATCACAGCCTGGTAAAAACACTTCACCCCACATACAGTACCTGTATACTACTGTAAAAACATCAACATTTGTCCTAAAACATTGGTCATAGTTCCATAGTCAATGGGGAAAATGGGACCAGGACAAGACTCAAACTCTCAACTTCCATTTGAGAACCAGGGCTTGATGTGTCTGAAGCACATGTGCTGACCACTAAGCCGACATTCTTGTTCAATATTAAAGGGATAGTTAATCCATAAATGAAAATTCCATAATCATTTACTCACCCTCATTTAGTTCCAAATATTTTTGATTTTATTTCAAATAAAATTAAGCATTAACAAGGAACATTTCAATACATATTTTGGCACTTTGAAACTTTAAAGAGCATTTGGTGCTGGACTTTCTTTCCTCTACAATGTGTTAAACTCAATTAAAAACTGTTTATACCATCACAGCATGGCAGAAAAGGAACAAGCATATCCAGAACTATTCCACTCCCTTAAGGAAATCTTCCTGATTGTTCCAATTTGATTTCTAATTATCGGATCCATCTCACCAACCATCATCACTCCCATCTCCCTCCCAATTAAAATGCCAAGTATTTCCTCACCTCCAAGTCTTAATCAAACCGCTCCAGAGCGACAGCCTCAAACCCAGATGAGCATGAGAAAATCTCCTCAGGGATGGTCTAATTAACTTCAAACATCTTAAATGCAAGTCTTTCTGGGATTAGAAACATGTACTCCTAACATTTAAATTCTTTCATTAATTCTGAATTGTTGAAAAGCAGTTTTAGAACAAAATATTGTAATATATTGTTGTATATGTTTTTGTTTAATTTATCTATTTGTTGACATAAGAAACAGAAATTTGGTTCCCTGTCAAAAGCTACACTTAATGCTGCGCTTGATTCAGCGCTTATGGGAACGTTTTTAGGAGTGACAATCTGTGAATATGTGTGCAGCTTGTCAATAAAATTGACTAGAACCTTTATAGACTCTGTTGGTGACAACATTAGAATGCCCCAGTAGCATGGCTATAAACAGATTTGCCACAGGTGCTTCGTCAGGTCTTTTGTCTTCAGACCACTCAGTGATGTGTTTGTGCTTCTCAAGCTCTCCATGCCAGCATGGAGAGGCATCTGTGGCTAAACCTCACGGGCATCAAGGATAAGGACAGAGTATTCCTACTTGATGCCCAGTTCACACCTTCTGGCCTGTTTGGCGATTCAGTGAATACAGTCGTTACCAGGTTTCGGGAGATGAAAAAACACAAGGAAGCCATTGTGAAATTCCTTCCTCGCCGCACTTAGGGGGAGGGGCTGTCGGCCACCCAGCCTCGCCTCGGTCCTTCTAGAAGGGAGGATCAAAAACAAAGGGTGGCAAGTTGCGGCCCCATAGTAAAGACTGGGGCCGCTTCGTCGCCCTCAGAAGCCTCCAAAGCAAGACCTCAGGACCATTATTTTCAAAAAGAAGTCCTGTTGGTCTCTCACCCAGCCTTGTAGGGGGTGCACAAAACAGCTACCTGCTCCTTCCCGACACCCCCACAAAACCTCTCCATCCCCAAAGCCTCTGGTGTTTTGGGGGCAGCGGTTTTTCAAGAAAATGTTGGGTGTTCCGTTGCTTCCTGTTGTCGGCCAGGACACGGAACATCCGACATCCCCTCAACAGGAAGTATCAAAACTGGTACCCATTTCAGAGATCCTGACAGCGTGGAAGCTACTGCTAGGTATTTCTATTCAGATCCTAAAGACAGTAGAAAAGGGCTACAGAATTCAATATTTTCGCCATCCTCCGTTTCAATGGCATGGTTCCCACTACCGTGAAACTGGAACAAGCACATTTACTGTCACAAGAGCTGCAATATCTTCCGGTCAAAGGGGCCTTAGAACATGTTCCCCTTCTAAAGAGAGTCAGGTTACTACAGCAGATACTTCTTGGTTCCCAAGAAGGATGGGGGTTAGCGTCCGATTTTAGACCTTCAAGGCTTGAACCACTCATTCAAGGCGCTCAAGATAAAGATGTTAACTGTCAAAACGACTGTATCACAAATTCAACATCACAATTGTTTAGTCACGATCAAACTCATGGACGCATACTTTCATATAGAAATACTGCCACAACACAGGAAGTTCCTGAGGTTTGCTTTCTCTAGGGTTTAGACTCAATGACAAGAAAAGCGTTCTCTCTCCTGCCCAGAGAACTACATATTTAAGGATAGTATGGAATTGGTCACGATGTGGACACAGCTGTCTCCCGCTCAAATCGAGACCATTCAGAATACCCTGAGCAAAATCAGGATAGGTCAAGATTGTAACATTCATATAAATGGATGTTAGGTCTCATGGTATCTGCATCCTCTGTGATCCCAATGGGCCTTTTGCATATGGGACCGTTCCAGTTGTGGCTCAAAGCCAGGGGATTTCATCCAAGGGCCAATCCCCGAAGGCAGACAAGGGTTACACGGCGCGGTCTACATACCCTCTATATGTGGCTCAGACCTCGGTTCCTCACCACGGGTACCACTCTAGGTGCGTCTTGCCGTCGCAGACTGTTAACGACAGACGCCTCCCTGTCGAGCTGGGGAGCAGTCTTAAGTGGTTGTCCAGTTCAAGGGGAATGGGAAGGTCATCAGCTCCAATGGCATATCAACTGTCTGGGTTTGGACGCGATGACGCATACATGGCCCAAAATGTGTCTGTATGCATTTCCTATGGTCTCTCTGCTTCCGGGAGTTCTAGCCAGGGTTCGCCAACAAGGATCTTGCCTCTTACTGATAGCGCCGAGTTCATCGAACAGAGTATGGTTCTCGGAGATAATATCTCTCCTCGACGGCTCGCCTTGGGCGATAATTTTCTTGCTCGCTTAGTTCGTGGGGCCATGCAACTGAGGCCCCCACTCATGGGACTTAGCTATAGTCCTTGAGGGTCTGGTGTCCTCCAGAATCGGTGTCTGACAAGCTTCTGTCTCTAAAGATGTTTTTTCTTTTTCTTATGGCTATTACTACTTTAAAAATAATTGTGGATTTGCAGGCTCTGTCTGTCTTCCCATCCTGATAAGACTTTGCCCCAGGAATGGTGAAAGCGATATTGCATCCTCATCCTGACTACCTGCCTAAGGTTCCTTTCTCGACCGTACATCAGATCACTCTTGAGGCAGCAGAACAACACAGACATGCATTATGTTCTTGCATTCAAACACTTGATGGAGCACAAATCCGAACTAAGTGATCTCAATATGTGTTCTAAGTATTAAACTATATTTAACTTGACACAGTGACCTAACAATATTATGTTTATGAAGCAAAGCATCCAAGATGCTACACAAGCATCTATATATATATATAAGTATATAAAATATATAAAATATATAAAGCAGTAGGCAATACAAGGATCTCATTGGTATACTGAAATGTAAATAATTTTTAAACAAATCTAAAATGGCCCAGAACTTCACAGCACAAATCACTTTTCCAAACCCGGAGCAAGAGCATAATGCAAAAAATGCTTATTAATTCAAACAAGCCAATTTAGTTTCCCCATAGCACATAACACCTGGCTGGCTATCAGCGCTGGAAACAATTGTACAACAGCTACGCAGCATGCCAGTTCTCTAGGTGATAGATTCCTGTTTGCTGTAGTGCTTTAGTAGAATGTATCCGATTCTTGTGGCACTTACCCCTGATTTGGGCCCCACTCATTGCGAATGCATAGATGCTTGTGAACGGGGTCCTTCATGTAGCCATCAAAACACAGACATTCTCCTGAAATCAGACATAAAGTACATTTAAATCATCATAATCAATAAGCCAAATGGAGGAAATATTTAAATAGGATAGTAAGATGGTGCTGAGCAGTAATTGTTATATGTTACTACTAAAGGACAGATATAGAATGGTATTGTACACGTCAGTTTACTGTCGTTTTACAAACCAAGTCTGGTTGGTTGGTAAACCACCAACTAGCCCCTCTGACAGTACAAAAATTGTATATGGTCTCAACAAAAATATGGCTATTTTCACAGAAAAATATACTTTAAATGTCAGGCTGTCTCTCAGCAATTATTTGCCTTCAAAAGACTTGAAATATGTTTCAGAGGTCACATGGACTACTTTTATGATATTTGGGGTAATATAAGTGAGGCGCTATCCACTATCTACCATTGTATTAAAAAAGATGGCCACAATATTCATGAAATAATCTCCCTTTGTGTTTTGCATAAAATTAAAGTCATATGGATTTGGAACAACATGGGAGTGACTAAATTAATAAAGAATCGTAATGTAAAATGATTCCTTTAACTAAATCATCACATACGGTGTACGAAACAAGTGTAAAACCAATGTTATATATTTTTTTATTATTATTCTTATTTATTTATAATATGTTCATATGTCTTTCACAAGCCAGGATATGTTTTCTCAATAATGTATGCAGGCTATGTTGTCAGATTCATTACAGTATGTTTATAGTATAATGCTCTTTTTGAGTCATCATAATGGCAGATATCATTTCACCCTCTTAAGAGTCAAGAGCGAATGACCTCATTGTCATGTTCACATCGATATAATGATTCTGTGGATGTGCAGTGCCGTATGTGGGTGCTGTTCTCTGTGTTAAAGCATATATGCATGCACAGCAGATTCCCTGTGTCAGCCATCCTCAGCAGTGTTCATGGCCCAGACAGGTCCAGTCATTGTGGGTTTGGGTGATTGCTCTTGTCAGGGCGTACCGCAGGCATGTCACTCATGATTTGGGTTCATGGGACTGATGAAGCTGCACCCTAAGGAGAAGCAACCCACTCTGATAACAGATGAGGGAGTGAGCACAGGAGGAGGGTGGAGTTAGAAAACATGAAATGTGGGAATAAAGATGTGTTTTGAGTGGGAAACAAAAGTATGAAAATGGGAAACAGATGACTTTGTGCTGACATGTCACCTATTTCTTTTGTACATAACAGCAGTCATCAATATGCTTGGACGACGTCAGTGTTTATAAAAAAATGTATTAGGTACTTCAGGCACCTAAAGATAAAGTTAAGTTTAGACTCAAAAAGTACTAAAAAGTTGCTTTGAGACATATATGTGTGTGTGTGTGTGTGTATGTGTGTGTGTGTATATACACTGATCAGCCACAACATTAAAACCACCTGCCTAATATTGTGTTGGTCCCCCCTCTTTTGCCAAAACAGCATCAACCTGCATCTCAGAATAGCATTCTGAGATGGTATTCTGCTCACTGGATGTTTTTTTTTTTTTTTGGCACCATTCTGGGTAAATTCTAGAGACTCAGGAAAATCTCAGGAGATCAGCAGTTACAGAATTACTCCAAAAGCCCATCTGGCAAGTTTCAACGTATGGTGTGAGTACAGTAAGGGTTATATTCACAACAACAGCATTCTTCTTGTGCAAAATTGTTTAATTAATAGGTCCAGTTTACTTCTCTATAAAACTTTTGGGAGATGTTCAAACTGTTGCTATAAAATCGTTTTTATATGGATGGACCGTGTACAGTATTAACACTTTTACTTTTTGCTGTTCAGCAAAAATTCTGGCCACAATAAACATGCCATGAGATACCTTCATTCAACAAAACAAATGTCAAAAACCTGCATGCATTGTTCCTATTTTCCACAATTAGTGTGCAAAGACAAGAAGTGCATTTGATACAACTGTCCCCATGCGTGTACTGTTGTTACAAAAAACCCGGGACAGTTTTGTAACGTGCTACATAAGGCATTAGGCCAAACTTAAGTGAAATATATTCACATATTTTATTCTCTGTGATTATTTTCAAATATTGGTAAGCTTGCATATGTATCACTTCTAACACATCTGCTGGAAATCTCTCTTGGTTTTCCTAACCCTGAAACCAGGCATCCTGTTACATGCACACACATGCAAACAAACAAACAAACAAACAAACAAACCAATCAATCAATCAATCAATCAATCAATCAATCAATCTATCTATCTATCTATTGTAGGATTATACATGCATAAGAATTTAAACAACACAATTTGAATCTAAGATTTTCAACCTTTGCAATCCTGGAATTCTTCACCGTCATAAATTAAACAGCCCAGGCATCCTCATTGATCAGAAAGTCCCCTCCGCCTTCTGACCTCCTGATCTTCCACACAGAGTTAAAGTAGAATTCTCTTTGAAGGGTTTCCAAAAGACCATCAGATTTGCATGACTCGAATACAAAGAAATGTAATCTTAATCCAGGAACATTTTACACAGTCAAAGTACTTTACCGAGTTAGCCTTCTAAAATTTACAGAATGCATTTAAATCCACGATTTATACAATACCTAGTCTTGCTATTGCTTTGAACTGTGGTAACTTGTATAACTAACAAATTAATGATTATAGCTTGATGTACCTCTTTAAAATGTGTGCAATGTTTCATCAATGCTGTATAACCAATGAATTAACCAGTATTATTTTGTAACCAGGGATTTTCATGTTTTGTTACCTACAGGTATAAATAATATTTATGAAGAAAAATGTCATGTTTAGTAAGCAAGCGTTTGCTGGCATATGCAGAGATAGCTGATGACAACGAATATCATGTCTCTTGTACCATTCTCAAGATATAAATGTTCATGATTAAATATGCACTATTTTTGAGTGAGAGATTTGTAAGTCTCTGGAACAAAGGACCATATTATCAACTGTCAGAAAGGACAGCCCAGTTGACCATTTGACTCTGAAAAGTCACTTCTGATTAGCGCAGGGCACCTTTGGGGATGCGGCCAATTTCAGTTCAAATATTTTCAAACAGGAAGAACATGCTCTCTTGCTCTTTTCCCTCTTCTCTTGTCCTTCCTCTCTTCTGCCACCATGTGCTTTGCCTGGTCGCTACGCTGACTGCCAGGTCCATGCCATGTGAGGCCCAAGGAAGCTTGGGACTCGACGTCCCAAAAAAGCTAGTCACACTCTACGGTTCACACACCCATGAGAAGGCGTCGCTTCAAATAGTAATATAGTATTACCTCACTCATACAGACAATAACTTCGATCTTACAGAGGTCCAAAACATCGGCAGAACGAACTTTCGACCAAGCGCCAAGAACCAAGCAACACAAAGAACGCAAAGAAACACCACAAAGACACGCAAGCTCCAATATTGTACTCAAAGTGCTGGTGTGTAATTAAATAATTTGGGTAATCCGGTAGCAAATCGATGTAGACTCAAAGAAGGATAAATGGTTCTTAAGGTATTGTCAACAGACATAAAGTTAATTTTCACTGTACTGATCATTTATTTCACTTTCTGTCACTCTTTTCACCAACCTGTCTCATGTATATATGTGTTAGATTAGATTTATGTTTAGAATAGTAATAAAGTTTGTCTGAGTTCAAAGACGACATGACTGTGGTATATTTTGATAAATAATCTCATCCATGTTTCTAAAAGATTTCACTTCAAAGCTGTACCTAAATACGTGTGATATTATTTTCAATAAGCCATGAGAATAATATCACTCCAATAAGTGAATATATCATAATTCACTTATTAAAGCTAATTCCTTACAGTAGAAATTGTGAGCGGATACAACTAGACGTTATACTACGATTTTAATGGTGGAGAATAATCTAGTTATTTGTCATTTATCTAATCTGAAATGGTGGTGGTGTAGTGGGCTAAAGCACATATCTGTTAATCAGAAGGTCACTGGTTTGAGCCCCACGGCCACCACCATTGTGTCTTTGAGCAAGTCACTTAACTCCATGCTGCTCCGGGGGGATTGTCCCTGTAATAAGTGCATTGTAAGTCGCTTTGGATAAAAACGTCTGCCACATGCATAAATGTAAATGTCATTTATAATGGTTTTCGAACGTGACTAATTCCATTATACATTTCATTACCTAATAATGTACAATAAGGACAGTTTAATTTAGTTAATAGCTTACATATTTCGAGACCCTAAATTTCCTTATAAATTTAGCATACCAAATATCCTTACATATAATGGTGTAGAATGAGGGTACTTTAAAGTTCCCTCCTAAATGTTGCATACCAAATATCTTACACTATCTATCTATCTATCTATCTATCTATCTATCTATCTATCTATCTATCTATCTATCTATCTATCTATCTATCTATCTATCATCTACACACATATAGTATATACGCTCACCAGGCACTTTATTAGGTACACCTGTAGGTCTACATATCCATGTGATTATCTAATCAGCCAATTGTGTGGCAGCAGTGTAATGTATAAAATCATGCATATATGGGTCAGGAGCAGTGTTAATCTTGTCAATGAAATCACTGACAAAAATGCTCATTGATAAAAGGTTTTTTGACTTTGTCAAGGATAATGAAGATGAGATGAAAAAGGCGCATCCTGAATGATAAATGTCGTAGTAGAAAAAAAATTATTATAATCCATCGTGAATTTCTTGATAAACATTTTTGATTTTGCCTGGTAACGTGCATGTAAAATGGAAATAAATAGCATTTTAGCTTAGCATAAAGCTGACAATTTACTCAAGGGTTATTTCTATTTCTTCTGCTCCAAGCTTACTTCAAACTTAACTCTCTGTCAGCTCGTATGAATGTAACACATCATAAGAAAGTGTTTCACCGCAGTTCAAATGCACTGTGGATTGCATCATTTATATGTATAAATGTTTTCCATCTGAAAGGACTAAATATGAAATTAAAAAAATGACAATAAAATGCAAAGTAATCTCTTCAGTAATCAAAATCAATTTTGAATGTATCTGTAGTGGAATACAGTTAATTATATTTTTCATTTGTAATATGTATTCCCATTCTATGTACTCAAAAAATGCTCTAGTCCGATCAGGCGTAATTTGCGTTGCATAATGTTTTTACTTTGTTATGTATACGCTCTTTCCATAAGAAACATGCAACACATGATGTTATTTGAAACTTTTCACAGAAAATGAATAAGTCAAATCAAAGTATCAGCATCAAAGTAGCTAATACTTCAGTCTATTCATCAGGAGCTCAAGTGTTTCACAACAATGACAGCATGTATATGTATGTATGTGTTTGATATATGTATACATTGGAATATTTTTTTTCTAAATGCTTGAATATTTGATTAAAGTTTGGCCTGTTACAGTTTGATACACTTTTTTGTCCATTTTGCAAGTCATCATCAACTGAACAATATAATTTTTGTTGACTAAAATTATATGTAATTTTCATCAGAGAAAAACTGACTAAAATGTATGAATAGGACAAGACAAAATATTGACAAATTTAACAGGAAATTTAGACTTAAACTATGACTAAAACAAAAAAATTAACACTGGTCAGGAGTAGAGGTCGACCGATTAATCGGTCGGCCGATTACTCGGCCGATTTTTTGCATTTTTTTACATAATCGGCATCGGCCAATATCCACGCATATCAAGCCGATTATTAGGCAGGCGCATCTGTGGGCAGCCTAGTGTTGTTGTGGAACACGTGTTCGACGTACACTGCCCCTAGAGTCATTTTCCAGCAGAGTGAGCAGACCTCATCCAGTGCTAAGTTCCTTGGAGAAAACAGTAAGGATTAAATTTGTATAACTTCTTTATATTTAATTAAAAACTTTTGATATGTTACTGCCAACTTCAAGAAAAAACGCGATAGGCGACATGACGTTCGGCTACTTTGGATATTGATAGCGTATATGAAGTGGCATTATCACAGCTGAAGGGTGGCTATCATGTCACAATAAGTAAGCAAGAATTTTGCAATTACAGACAGTGAATCTGAGACTTTTATTTGTTCTGTTTGTGTGTCTTATATTTGATAGGGTTGTCACTCAATGCAGAGAAATAAGTAATATAAAAGATACAAACGCGCTATAGGCTATTGAAGGAGTGGCTTTGGTAAGCTCGGACGTTATCGCTTCTGCTGTCGGTACTGGAGAAATTAAGAAAATACATTTATTATTGCTATAAAGAGAAAGTTATTTTATCTCTCCAGCCATTTCTATGTATAATAATATGAAACCATTTGTCTGTGATGCAATTTAGCTATTCGCAGTCAGAGAGAGAGAGAGAGAATCTCGCTCACGCGGTGCCACAGCGAGCACAACACAGCCCTGCATAATGAGTGACAGAACTAAACATTCAAACATAGCCTGGTTTAGATCTGTGATATTAGTCTGATTTTATTTTAGATTTCGCCTTCCAAAGATTATAAAAATAATATTTATACATAAGCCGCATTCTGTCTAGCACAACGTCCTTCCCTTCACAGCGGTGCACTGACATTTCTCCCTAAAACTCAAACTTAACGTCAGAATCAGCACGATCGGTGATTGTTGTAAAATGCAGTCTAGCTACTGTTGCTGAATTGCGGGACGCGTTTAATAATAAATAGAGCGCAAGCTCCGAAACACACCGCAATGAGACAAGCAAAGTATAGACTACTTTGGGTTTCATGTGCGCGTCTAAACGATTAACTACAAAAATATGTCAAAACGACCGGCTTGGAGATTCACTTAAACACAGATTATGTCTTAAATGGACGTAGTTATGGAAATAGTTGGGGAGAAAATATGCTGCATCAGGAGCCTATTAGACTCAGTCTTAAAGGGGAAGCGTCCTAATAAACATGTGACGATTGAGCCATTACTGTGAATCAAACAACAAAAGGCAAAGAGAAAATCACTTACAGCTCTTGAATGAATAACTTCTGCATTAATAAGCATTAATCTATCTATGATAAACTATGCAGTGTTATTTTACAATTGATAACTTTATTAGATTTCTTTTTAGACCACACCTGAACAGTAATGTTAGTAAACCTTCCTGAAATTAAATCACTGTGCCTATATAACGTTTATCTTTGTGTAATTGTTTTTCTATTATTTAATATACTATATATATATAACAAAAAGAACCGTTAAGAATACAGTTGAAGTACCGGATCGATAAGCAGTATCGGTAAGATAGTAATACCATTAAAACCTTAACGATACCCATCCCTAGTTATGCCTGTGCTTCTCTTGGATGCTCTGAATATTGGATTACGTGTCTGGATTGCCCCTTAATTAAAGCTGCATTTGGATCTCAACCTTCGTGTCCCGGAGCAGTTCGTAACACCTGCTTTGTTTATTTAATATATTTGTTATACATTATTTATACAATATGTTTTTACATTATACATTTTTAATTTAAGTGTACAAGTGCAGATTGGTCAAGTGTTCAGTAAATGTATTTGTTGAGAAATTTTGTCTATCTTAAGTAATTATTTGTGTTACATTTTATCTTTCAAATAAAAGGTTCAAATAAGAGGTTAAAAACAAGCACATATCGGCCAAATATCGGCCAAAATAAATCGGCAGCATTAATCAGCCATCGGCCGACCCGGATTTCAAAAGATCGGCATCAGCATCGGCCTGAAAAAACCAATATCGGTCGACCTCTAGTCAGGAGTTTCAGTTAATGTTCACATCAGCAATCAGCATGGGGAAAAATTGGATCTCAGTGACTTCGACCGTGGCATGATTGTTGGTGCCAGATGGGCTGGTTTGAGTTTTTCTGTAACTGCTGATCTCCTGAGATTTTCACACACAACAGTCTCTAGAGTGTAAAGAGAATGGTGCGAAAATCAAACAAACAAACAAAAACATCCAGTGATTGGCAGTTCTGTGGGCGAAAAAGGCTTGTTAATGACAGATGTCAGAAGAGAATGGCCAGACTGGTCCAAGCTGACAGGAAGGTGACCGTAACACACACAAAAAACACATGTTACAATAGTGCAATGCAGAAAAGCATTTCTGAACACTTAACCATCCAGGTACCACTACTGTCAGCTTAGAACAGGAAACTGGGGGGCCTGGTTAGCTCATATTTATGCTAACCACCACCCCTGGAATCGCAAGTTTGAATCCAGGGCGTGCTGAGTGAATCCAGCCAGGTCTCCTAAGAAACCAATTGGACCGGTTGCTTGGGAGTGTAGAGTCACATGGGGTAACCTCCTCGTAGTCACGTTTAGGGGTTCTCGCTCTCAATGGGGTGCGTGGAAAGTTTTGAGCGAATCGCAGAGAACAGTACGACCCTCCACATGCTGAATCTCTGCAGTGTCATGCACAACGAGCCATGTAATAAGATACATGGATTGACTGTCTCAGAAGCTGAGGCAACTGAGACTTGTCCTCCACCACCCAGATTGAGGTGAGTACAACGAGGACCTACTAAGTAGTGGGAATTGGGCATTCCAAATTGGGAGAAAATAAAAAAAATAAAAAGTACACGAAACTGAGGTTGCAGTAGGCACAGGCTCTCCAAAACTGGACAACTAGACAATTGGAAAAGCATTACCTGGTCTGACAAATCTGGATTTATGCTGAGGTACACAAATGGTAGGCCCAATGCAGCCTCAGTTTTCTGTTCTTGGCTGACAGAAGTGTAAACTCCTCCACACACTCTGATAGAATAAAAGCTAACAAAAGTGTAGAAGGAGCATTTGCTACCTTGTATCTAATGGCATAGGTAAGATTGTATGCCTGATTTTCTCAGTGACACATTCTAACATATGCAACATATTTTAATTGTGAGTAAAAAAAAGATTATAATGATTTATCCAAAATGAAAGAGGAATAAGAACATTTAGAAAAATTTCTCATCAATGCTGAATACGTTCTTCACATTTTTCACACAGAGGATGCTAATGTGAATGTGCAAACTAATAATGAAAGTTCAAACTTGCATTAGAAGGGAAATATTATCAGAGCTGCAACTGTACTCTGTTAAAACTGTCCTCTGTAACTGTAAATAAACTTTCTGGTGATGTAACCAATCTTCTAAACATATGTTTATCTACTTTAAATTTGTAATTCCACTCAATAGATTGATAATGGTCTGTGGAAACAAAAAAATAAATGGTGCTGTTTGAATCAATCCCATTTAATGGTCAAAAACACTCAAATGTATATATTACTAACCATTAGCAAATAGACCAAAAGTAAGACAGCTAAGAGTTTTATCATTTGTACAGTTAACTGTTACAGTTTAGCCAAAGTAATTTGTAAAACTGTAATTAAAACTTGTACCGCAGTAACAGCGTTTTACCAATTCAAATGAGACACAGGGAGCCTTTATGACTCTGGGTGTTAAATGGCAATTTTGTCAGAAAACATGTACCCAGTGGCTCTGTGATTGACTGATCACTAAGAATATCCAGTCGGCACTCAGCTCAGTGGTGTATGCATAAGAAATAGATGCCTTAGAATGAATCTTTCCTTAAACTATATGCAGAAACAGGATTCTATCTCAGTTTGGCTTCCTTCGTATTTTGTTTGCAGCTTATGTCGTAATAATGAATGCCCAACTCGGACATAAAGTAGGAACTTCCATTTGCATTTGAAGGCAGCATAAATATCAACAATCTGAAAAAGCATCTTATCCACTCAGATTAGAGGACCGGAACAAATGATAAAATTTTAATTAGAATTAAATCATTTATTTTGTCTAAGATATCAAATGTTACAGTATTTGCATTTTAGGATACAAAAAGCAGAACTAATTACTTGACATCAACTCAACAACTTTGTCTGGTCAATGAAGTATTGACCTATTATGTGAAAAGGTGCAAGAGGTGTAATATGATAGGATTTGAATGCCTATAACCCTACTGGAAACACTGCTGACTCTTCCAGATCATTTATATTTTGTGTGTAATGTAAAAAGAAATCACTACAATTGGATTTAGACAGAGAGAGTGCCTGTGTTGAATTACTTATTAATGAAGTTTTTATATCCTGAGTAATTCTTCTCTCGTCGCGACCCCAGAGAGAGTCTGCAGGGGATCTATTATTCAGTCAAATTAATGAAACAAAAGTGCAAGGATCAGGTAAGCCTGAGAAACAGCATCACGAGTTCTTGTTTAATAAATATCCCTGAAGCCAAATGGCAGTGAGAGAGGTAAATAGGTGGTCCAAGAGACCTTCACACAGACTCCGTGCCTCTGATTCACAACCTTAAAAGCACACAGAACTGTAGTTATTGTCACTCCCAATCTGTGATTTTATCAGTATCTCCTTCTCCTGTTTGATTGAGACTGTCTTACAGTTTTTCATGAATATCCTCCACCACCTAGTCTGCCCACACAAATACCAAGACTTTCATTAAGAATGCATCATACAAAAAGCACAATGCAATTATTGAACCATGGCAGTAACAAGATGTAATCTGTAACTTGTGATTCATTAAGGCTTGGAAATTTCACCTTTCAAAGCCCAGTGGAGGTCCTCTTTTGAATCATGCATGTACATGGGAGGAACTTTTCAACAAATGATAGCAACATTGGATTGATTCCTGATGCCGATGAAGAGATGCCTAAAAGGAGAGATGCCTAAGAAGCAAATATAACACCATTCTTTTAGATGTACTGTACCTGGGTGGCTGTTTACTATATTATGCCTGAGAGTAAGAACTATAAACTTAATGGATCAATCTGCAAACTTTTTTGTAATCTTTAGTTGCAAAATGCAGCTATGGAGCCTTAAAATTGATGAAGCAAACAGAAAAAATTCCACCCACTGCATAGAGATGATTCATCAATGTGGCTGAGAATTTCATTGTAATGGGGTGTTGTACTTCTGCTTTTGATCATTAAAACTCCATATTAATTCTGATGTTATGAATGTTTTAATAATATTTTATTTTATTAGTATTTTTTGTCATAGAGGGAAAGGGTTTCTACTCTAATATGTGTACAACAACATAATATTTAACAAACTGCTCAGTTTGTATCTACTGTATGGCTCTGGCCAGGAACCTTACACACCAAAACACAATATGTGCAATAAAGAGTTAATGCCTTTGTGACTTTCTAAAACAGGGCAACTGAAGAGTTACTCAAAATAAATAAATAAATAAATACAAATTTAAAAATTGTGTACAATCTACTATAACATATATTTCATTGTTATTTATTGTACAATGTTGACTGTTGTGAAAAATCAAAGCATGGGGTGAAATTTAAAATGTAAAATAAGCAACACATATGATATAAAAAATAAAATAAAATATAAATAACAGAAATACAATGTTGTTATATTGTCAAACATATATGTGTTAAAGTATTCGCTAATTAACTGTATTTAATACATACAGATGCTCCCATTGCATTTAGTAATTTAGCAGACACTTTTATCTAAAGCGACTTAAAATGAGGAACATAGCAAGCAATTTGTCATACAAAGCTCAACAACATCTGCAGTGTTGTACTGCCAAGTTTTTAAGACAGCTAGAATAGTATGGGCTGAAGTATGGGTTAACTGCCAGATTGCTTCAGTTCTGGATTTTCTGGATTTTCTGCAGGAATAATTGTCAGCAGGCACATGCCCCGCCACTCTCAGGGTTTATGTGGCCACTCTATCGGCTTGCCACGCCTTGATTGACGGGATGCCTTTGGGGAAACATCCCCTGCTCACTCGCTTCGTTCGTTGAGCACTGGCATTTGAGACCTCCTGCTAGGACCATTATCCCTTCATGGAATAGTCCATGAGGGTCTGGTTGAGACCCCCTTTGAACCTCTAGAGTCAGCGTCTGATAAACTTCTGACTCTCAAGATGGGTTTTCTTATGGCAATTACTTCTCTAAACAGAATTGGGGATCTGCAGGCTCAGTCAGTCTTGCCATCCTGCTTAGATTTTGCCCCAGGAATGGCTAAAGTAATATTGCACCCTCACCCTGACTACCTGCCTAAGGTTCCTTTCTCGACAGTACATCCGGTCACTCTCGAAACCTTCTGCTCCCCGCCATTTATAACACCAGAGCAGGAAAGACTGTGTCCAGACCGTGCCCTTCAGACTTATGTCCACCGCACTAGCCAGTGGCATAAGTCAGGGTAACTATTTGTTTTTCATGGGTGTCGTAACTAAGATGCGGCCGCAACCAAGCAAACTATGTCACATTAAGTGAGGGATGATATTCCCCTGGACTACGAGGCGCGGGGTCAAGCTTCGCCTGCATGTATCAGGGCTCACTCTACCAGAGGGGTTGCCTCCTCTAAAGATTGGCCAGAGGTGTCCCTCTGCAACATGTTTGTAATGCGGAAGGCTGGTCCTCTCCACATACATTCATAAGATTCTATAGTTTGGATGCTCATGCCACTCCGGGCTCTCATGTCCTCGAGTCTACATCACAGGCTCATGTCTGAGACCTCTCGCGCTCTTGTGAGCACAACTACACAACTCTAAGGGGTCCGGACATCCACAGTGCGGCAGCGTGGGTATTCTCATTCCCAAAGCACTAAATAAGCACAGCATCAAAGTGTAGCTTTTTGATGGGGAACGTCTTCACTGCAAAAAAGTATTTTCTAGACAAGTATTTTTGTCTTGTTTTCCTGTCAAATTATCTAAACTTTCTTAAAACATGATTTATATACTTGTCAAGCAAAATGGGATAAGATATTAAGTCTTGTTTTAAGATAAATCTGACTTAATTTAGTGAACTTTAGACTCAAAACAAGAAATAAAAATCTGCCAATGGGGTAAGCAAAATAAACTTAATTTAAAGGGAAAACAATTTATTTTTAAAATTGTTTTAAATAGATTCAATCTATTTATAGCCCCTTTACCGGCGCATCCTGATGATGTCACCGGCGGAGGCTATACATTTTTGTCAATTTCATTGATGTGTTGCACACATATTCACTGCTGGTCACTCTTAAAGACATTCCCAAAGTGCTAAATCAGCGCAGCATCTCGTTCCACTTTTACCAGGGAACAGGGGTTACAGTTAAGTAACCCAAGATGTTCTGGGTGGTGTACTGTGTTTGGTTTTCTCCAAATATAAATTTTGTCTGCCATGTACACCAAAACTCTTGTGGAAAATCTGTGGATTTTCTATAGGCTCTGTACCTCCATGCAACAAAGTTTGAGTGCACCTACTAATTAAGATCCATTTGTCCTTGTATGTGAGAATGTAGTTTCCAGTCTCTCATTTACACATTACAAAGTCTCTCACACCACACAGGCAAAGTATATTGCCATTAGAAAGGGCCCTTTTTCCTCATTCATATGTGTTACAGGTACCGGCTGGTATCATGTAAACGGCTTATATGCTCTCGCTCTGAAACAGGAGAAATAAATGAGACAGGGCAAAGTCTGCGTCCGTCTTTCATCTCGCTCAGCAGAAAGAGCGCCAAGAGGATTTATTACACAATCACAATTAAAATCCTACTTGGTTACCAACACACAATGTTTTCTCATGAAATAGACAGTTTCAAAAATAAAATACAATGTCTTTTTTTCATCTTTCAGCAATTACTGATATATAAATTGTGTATGATCAAATAAATCAAAATGACAAAAACCTCTGTTACCTTGTAAGTTGTCTCTTTCCAACTTAATATAAAACCTAGCTTATGTTATCACTTGCATATAATTCCTAAATGCCTTTTCAACTAGCATCATTTTTTTCTCTTCCACAATGCATGAGCTGACAGACTTCTACCTTGTTTTTTAAAACCACTTTTAGAATATAAAACGTTTGGTTTTAACACTAGCTTTTCACACATTACACAATCTCATACATTTCCAAACTATCTAACTTTACAAAAATGTTCAAAGAACTAAAAATAAAACTCCGTTCGACATGACTTTGGTAATCACAGATGACGTCACTGGGCGCGAACATACAAACACTGCTGTAACGTTATATCCATATATGTCCACATTTTCATAACACAGCCCTGTTACATGGCCCTTCAAACATTCAGCGACATGTAAACATATTAGATTTCAGTTATTTAACTTAATTTACAAATCTACCAACCTGAAACAGGAGAAATAAATGAGACAGGGCAAAGTCTGCGTCCATCTTTCATCTCGCTCAGCAGAAAGAGAAAGATCGCAAAGCGGGACAAACTGACGTAACGCCCCAGAAACACAATAAGCGCTACACTGCCCACTGCTGACGAACTCCAAAATTACTCCTGCCCTTTATATAAAATATATTAGTGCAAATGAATGGTAGAAACAGGTAAATTACCCCTGCACAAAATTCAAAAACATTTCTTTATAAAATTACAAAAAAATCTACCACAAATGTGATAACAATTTACTGGGCATCACACACTCCCTGACAAAAAAAAAAAAAAAATGGCTTCTGACATTTCCAAAAATCTTTATCTCTAAACTGTTTAACCATTTTAACTCTTAACTTTGATTCTCAAATCTCTATTCAATGAACAAGCATAGTAGGTGGAATGTATGTGGCTGGAGCTTGGTAAGGATATGGTAAGTATGGTGTCTGAGGGTAATGGAGTGGATACGGATATGGAATACAATAAGGCGGTATGTATGGAAAGAGTGAGTGTGCAGGTGTAGTGTGATGAGATGCTTCTATGACAGGTACATACGGTGTTGTGTAACCAGTCATTGAATTAACTGTGGCGTGTGTCTGAACTGATGGTTCACCTAATGACTCATATGTGAGGAAACGGCGTGCCCTTCTCTCACGAGCTGACCTTCTAATGTCTGACTGAGTGTTTTCTACAGGAGGGGTCAAAGGTCGAACTTCTGAGTCAGAGTCTTGGTGCCCATTGTTTTCTTCTTCCTCCACAGGTTCAATGCATAAAGGTAGGTTTTCATCACCGTTGTGTCTTGTCTCAATAGGGTTTGGTAAGTGTTCAGGTACCG
Source organism: Xyrauchen texanus (assembly GCF_025860055.1). Lineage (NCBI taxonomy): Eukaryota > Metazoa > Chordata > Actinopteri > Cypriniformes > Catostomidae > Xyrauchen > Xyrauchen texanus. Next base: position 32,134,101 of record NC_068284.1, on the reverse strand, counting down.
TATGACTTTCTCTTCTTACAGGTGTTGGTCCTGACCCCCGAATCTCTGGATAGCTGGTTAGTTTCTCCTGGTAGATAACAGGCCTTTCCTCTGTCCTTACGACTGGTCTCCTTAACCAGTATCCCGAGCCAGAATCATCGTCTGAATCATTTTCACTATCCTCACTCGTGTCTGCCTGTCTTTGAGTGTCTGTAATTCTGTCTTGGTTTTGTCTGTTATGTGTTTTCTTCTCAGGGATAGGTCTGGTGTCAGATGGAAAAACATCGACAGGTAAGTCGTTCACCAGCAACAGGAGATTACGGTGCAGTGTCCTGCTCTTCTGTTTGTTTCCAGTTTCAGGGCAGACAACGTACACTGGGTTCTCGCCAAGTTGACATTCGACTGTATATAGTCTTCTCCCAGTACGCCCTTAGTTTCCCTGGTCCTCCACGTTCGCTAAGGTTCCGGACCAGAACTCTGTCCCCTGGTTGCAGTACCACCCCTCTTGTCTTCTTGTCATACGTCACTTTTCCCCTGGCACTGGACTTTCTACTATTCTCGCTAGCAATGCGGTAGGCTTCTGTCATCTTTTCAGCCCATTTCTCTGCAAATCCTCTAGGTGAGTATGGTTCCCTTTCTCCATCCAATCCAAACAGCAAGTCGATCGGGAGATGTGGGTGACGGCCGTAGAGGAGGAAATACGGTGAGTAGCCCGTGGATTCATGTCTGGTGCAATTGTATGCGTGTATAACATGCGGGAGGTGGTCCTTCCACCGTAGTTTCTCACTGTCAGTCAATGTTCTCAACATCTGGAGGATGGTGCGGTTCAACCGCTCGGCTGGGTTGCCTTGTGGGTGGTAGGGTGACGTCCGCGAGTGGCCAACCCCTGCCAACCGCTGTAATGATCGGAATAGCTTGTTCTCAAATTCACGACCCTGGTCATGATGTAGTTTGGATGGATATCCCAACCGGGGTATGAAATCATTGAAGATGCGCTCAGCAGCTGTTTTCCCGCTCTTGTTCTTCGTGGGGTATGCCTGAGCAAATCTAGTGAAGTGGTCAATTACTACTAGGATATATTCATATCCTCCACAACTGGTTTCCAGATGCAAGTAATCAATACACACAAGCTCTAAAGGGAAATTAGATGTGATACTGCCCATAGGAGCTCGAGTGTGTGTTGTGGGTTTCTTAGATCTGATACAGGGACATTTTCGGGTGACATGGTCTTCAATTTCTTTCGCCATAAAGGGCCAGTAAAACCTTTCCCGAGCAAGATGGAGTACTCTTTCTGTGCCTACATGACCCATCTCATTGTGTAGGTACTTCAGAGCTATTGACCTGTGTTTCAGAGGGAGGACTAACTGCTTGTGCTGGGTCGTCCTTCTGTACAGGAGTCCGTCTTCAAGGTGCAACTTACTCCACTCATGCAGCAGCTTTCGGGTGGCTCCACTTACAGTTTGGCGTATGTCATCCGTCAGTTTTGTGTTTGACTCCTTTAACTCAATAACCTTGCCTATTGCTTGATCCTCCCTTTGAGCTTTTACAAGATCATCATGGCTGATGGTTGGCAGGTGACAATGAGGTTGCGGAGGAGGTTCTGGGGAACGCATGTTAAGTGCTGCAACCCAGGCCACATCCTTCCGTGCTGCTGCCTGACTCCTATCCCATGTAGCACGTACTGCCTCGTTCGAGAACTCCTCCGTACAAACCACCTCATATTTCCCCATGTCCAACGGGAGCCGAGACAGTGTGTCTGCATCTCCATTTGATTTTCCAGGCCTATACCTGATGTCGAACCGGAAGTCTGAGAGTTCTCCCACCCACCGATGACCAACAGCGTTGAGTTTTGCTGTACTCATGATATAGGTCAGGGGGTTGTTGTCCGTGTACACAGTGAAATGGGGAGCGTAGTACAGGTAGTCCCGGAACTTTTCACACACAGCCCATTTCAGTGCGAGGAACTCCAGTTTTCCACTGTGCAGGTGATAATTACGTTCAGCCTGTGTCAACGTTCTCGAGCCATAGCCAATGACTCTCAGCTTTCCATTCTGGCGCTGATAGAGGACAGCCCCCAGGCCCTGGTCTGAGGTGTCTGTATGCAGCGTGAAATGTAGGTTGAAGTCAGGTTAGGCTAAAACAGGTGGAGTTATAAGAAGATCTACCAGTTGTTCTAAGGCTTCCTGATGTTGAGGAGTCCAGTCAACAGGCTCTCGGGAAGGCAGCTGTGGGCGTTTGGTGGTTTTCCCACATTCTGGAATCTGGGCTTTCCCTGGCTTGATTTGGAGCAACTCATAGATTGGCTTTGCGATCCTGGAAAAATCCTGGATGTAAGAGCGATAATATCCTAATAAACCAGTCAGTTTCCTTACCTCACCAACTGTCTGTGGTGTCTTGTTTGTCAAGGTTTTGACTGCCTCAAAGTCCCTTGGGTCTATCTTTACACCATCAGCTGACACAAGGCGCCCGACGTACCTGACTTCTTGTCTGAACAGTTCACATTTTTCAGGCCTCAGTTTTACTCCGTGCTGTTGAAGAGCCTGGAGCACTTTACGGAGAGCCTCCACATGTTCTGGCATAACAGAGCACATCATCCAGATATGGGATGCAGCATTCATCCCTGAGTGTGCCTAGCACCTCCTCCATGCTCCGCTGGAATGCTGCTGGGGCGTTTGAGAGTCCGAATGGGATACGGACCCACTCGTAGAGGCCCCACGGGGTGATGAAGGCAGTCAAGTGACGTGAACCCTCGGCGATGAAACCCTGATGGTAAGCTTTTCCCTGGTCGAGGATGCTAAACCAGGTATAGCCCCCCAGTGTATCTGTCAGGTCTTGTATTCTGGGCAGCGGATGTCGATCAGGTACAGTCTTTTTGTTCAGGAGGCGATAGTCAATACAAAGCCGTAGGCTGCCATCTTTCTTCCTAACACAGACAACTGGGGCAGCATATGGGGACTTGGACTTAACTATCCAACCTTTCATCAGCAACTCCTGCACGTATTCCTTTACCTCTTTAAACAGTGGCTTCGGGACTGCTGAGTATGCTCTCTGCACAGGAATTTCATCTGTGAGGGTGATCGACATTTGTAGGCTTGGTAAACATCCAATATCACTGCTGTCACGTGCGAAAGCTCCGGCTTCTTCACACAGCATTTTGTTGACTTTTTCCCTTTGCGTCCCATCAAGGTGACTGAGGTCGATGGAAGGTTGCCATGGCGTTGGAGGGGCGTTCACAGGTGTTGATACAGTACTGTTAACAATCACTGTGGGCTTGGGTGTTTCAGGTGAGTCTGTGGCGATCACTTTTTAACACCGTGGATGCTGCCAAGTGCTGTCTTTCTCGGCAGAGTTACTGTATGTTTAGTGTTGTTACCCACAGGTACAGCTACATAGGGTTTTCTTGGATTTTGTACCTCCAACAGACCTTCACCCACGTCCAGTTCTGTCAACTGCACATTGTTGTCATCAGGCTCAAATAGGATGACTGTGTCCGATGTACTCATGTGAGGAGGAAGTTGACACTTGACCCAGGCTACCTGACCTGCTGGGACAACAATGTCCTGTATGCCTGTCCGTGAAGCGTCCGCGACAGTACAGCGGGTTTTCTGGCTTGGATGAAGCTCACCATTAGCTCTGCCTTCTCTGCTGGTATACACAAGGCATTACAGAGTAGGACGACGAGGGTTGAAATCAGCTTTTCAGGTTGTTCTTCTATCATCTCTTCCAGCACGTTGAAACCCAGCAGTGGTCTCTCCAGAACAAGACTGCTGACAAGAAAAGGCACAGTGATTGACAGATTAGGGTCCTCATTCCCCATCAAATTGACTGTAAGGGCAACCCAGCCATCAAATGGGAGGACATCACCGTTTACTGCATACACCCTTAACTCGTCTTCGTCACCAATAATGTCACTGAGGGGCCTTACAGGAGTGTCAGGTAAATATCTACTCTTCCAGTCTCTATCAATCATGCTTACTTGAGCACCAGTGTCTAGCAGAGCACTGACCGCTAATCCATTTAGGTTACATTGGGTGAGAGCCCTCCTTCCAATGAGTTTGGCTAGGCGTTCCCTTTTGCTGTGAGGTAAGTCCTGAGTGAATGGATTGGTTGTCTTGTTTGGTTGTTTCTGTTTCTTTTCCGTGATTCTATCTTTTGTGTGAGTGTTTGAGTCTTTTGCCAGTCTTTCATTTTCAGATTGAACAGTATGACAAGTGTCAGGTTGGGACGATCGCTGAGACCCGGTCACTGTTTGTCCCTCGGCAGGGACCGGCTCCAGTTTCCCTGACGTGTTGGTCTCTTTAGACAGCCCACTGCCCGGTGGCCTTCTTCACCACAGTGGAAACAGTGAGGACAATCGGGACGATTTTGCTCCACACACTTGTCACAGCCATATGGTTTCTCTCTCCTGCGGTCTCCTCTGCCTTTCAAATTGTGGTTGAACTGTCCTGCCACCTGTGTCTGCATTGACTGTCTCATGAGCTCAACCATACTTGTAAGCTGTTCAAGTTTTTCCGTTAACTGCTGGATCGTATCTGTTTTTGGTACCTTCTCCTTTACACTAGGACACTGTGCAGCGTTTACTTCAGACTGAACACTGTGCACATTTGTTGGTCTTTGGCGGGTGGCTGGACCTAGCCTTCGCTGCCTTTCGCTTTCATCGCACATTATTTTCTTCATCTGTTTCAGGATTGCCTCATCCGATACGCCGGTGTCCCCAAGCAATGACTTCAGCTCTCTGCGGACATCATCATGTTTATGACCTAGGCCCTGATACACGGTATGAAGAAACACATCCTGCACTGTACTTGCACTGTACTTGACACCTGTGTCAGCATGTTTAGAAGCTAGCATGATCTTCTGTTTAAGTCCAATGACTCTGTATAGGAACTGTTGGGGTGTCTCACTGTCTTTTTGTTTGGTGCACATGAGCTCCTGGAACAGCTCGGTGTTGCTTTGCTCACCCAGGTGAGAATGGAGAAAGGCTTTCAGTTCTTCGACAGTCAGATCATCCTTATTCATCAACATGTCTTTAAAGGTTCCTGGCTTGATGACTTTGAGGACAGCTCTTACAACCTCTGCATCACTGAACTGCTCCTTTAATCCGTCTTCCATCTGCCGACAGACACTGTTATAGCTGAGATCTGACCCCTGGTCCCCAATCTGACCCCCCTGAATCTTCAATTCCCTGTGATGAAGGTAAGACAACTCTCTTAAGGAGAGCAACTTGTCATGTGTTAATGGTGTCGAGTTTTCACTTAAACCTCTGGGGCCTACTACATTACTACTCTGTGAGGTGAGACCTATCTTTACAGATGACTGAGGTACAGACCGTGGAGGGGGTGTGTGTTTGCACTGCATAATTTTCTGACTCAGCTCCTCATAACTAGTAAGTTGTTTCTGCAGCTCTGTGTCATGTGTGTCACTAGCCGTAGAAAGTGCCATGTGGGTTGCACTAGCAATCCCAAAATCAGTAGCATCACTATCGTCAGCTGGGTTAACATTATCATTAGAATGACTTACATCCCCACTGCCCGATACATCAATTGCTACAGCAACTTGTGAAGCATGACCCTGAATGACTGTGTCGATTACCTCCTTTAAGTTTAATAAATGTGCCATCCCAGAATCCTCTAACTCTAGTAAAAGCCCACTGAACATGAAACTGCAAATGTACTCAAAACAACCCTCCTCGTCTGTAGGATTGACGCGAGACTCATCCGTTCCTGGCACTGCACCCACTGACTTGGCAATCTGGAACAGTTCATCTATGGAAAGAGTGAGCAGGGTCTTTTTGATGTCCCACACCAACCTTTTCCTCTCATTATCCGCCATAACTGCTTCCCGATTCCACGCACTTGGTCACCAAAGTCCAGGATTACAATTCACGCGCTGTTCTTGACGAGTAGTGATTTCAGCACTGCGCAGTTACCATTCGTTGTTCATAACCGGTAACCTCTTCATTAGTAGACAGGATCGGTGTTATTTGGAGATTTCTTTCACTGGCTGCAGCTCGCTGGTTGCATCAGGTCACCTTTTGGTCCGAGGTTGCAGTATCACTGGATCAGCTTCCGGCCACCAGGTGGGAGTGATCCCGGACGAGCCCCCCAATAAACTGTTACAGGTACCGGCTGGTATCATGTAAACGGCTTATATGCTCTCGCTCTGAAACAGGAGAAATAAATGAGACAGGGCAAAGTCTGCATCCGCTCTTTCATCTCAGCTCAGCAGAAAGAGCCAAGAGGATTTATTACACAATCACAATTAAAATCCTACTTGGTTACCAACACACAATGTTTTCTCATGAAATAGACAGTTTCAAAAATAAAATACAATGTCTTTTTTTCATCTTTCAGCAATTACTGATATATAAATTGTGTATGATCAAATAAATCAAAATGACAAAAACCTCTGTTACCTTGTAAGTTGTCTCTTTCCAACTTAATATAAAACCTAGCTTATGTTATCACTTGCATATAATTCCTAAATGCCTTTTCAACTAGCATCATTTTTTTCTCTTCCACAATGCATGAGCTGACAGACTTCTACCTTGTTTTTTAAAACCACTTTTAGAATATAAAACGTTTGGTTTTAACACTAGCTTTTCACACATTACACAATCTCATACATTTCCAAACTATCTAACTTTACAAAAATGTTCAAAGAACTAAAAATAAAACTCCGCTCGACGTGACTTTGGTAATCACAGATGACGCCACCGGCGCGAACATACAAACACTGCTGTAACGTTATATCCATATATGTCCACATTTTCATAACACAGCCCTGTTACATGGCCCTTCAAACATTCAGCGACATGTAAACATATTAGATTTCAGTTATTTAACTTAATTTACAAATCTACCAACCTGAAACAGGAGAAATAAATGAGACAGGGCAAAGTCTGCGTCCGTCTTTCATCTCGCTCAGCAGAAAGAGAAAGATCGCAAAGCGGGACAAACTGACGTAACGCCCCAGAAACACAATAAGCGCTACACTGCCCACTGCTGACAAACTCCAAAATTACTCCTGCCCTTTATATAAAATATATTAGTGCAAATGAATGGTAGAAACAGGTAAATTACCCCTGCACAAAATTCAAAAACATTTCTTTATAAAATTACAAAAAAATCTACCACAAATGTGATAACATTTTACTGGGCATCACATATGCACACTTCAGAGGATCTACTTTGTGTCAAGAGACCATGTTGATGAAGACCTCAACTTTGTTGTCTTTTAGTGATAAAATCACATAGCCAATATACAAAATATTATAATGCACCTTTGGCTCATAAAACCCTATCTCTCCTTGGTTAAGGCCACTTGATGATCCTGCACTGCCTAATTATGGCCCAGCCTACTGTAAAATAAAAAAAAGAAATAATTACTAAAATCCAGGTCACTGTAATCCCAAGCACTGCATTACAAAGATTCATAGCCAAGCATTATTGTCCTCACAGCTCTTGCTCAACTTAGCATGCATTGCTTAATAGTGCTCACACTAGAGAAACACCTTCAAAGAAATCTGTAAATGAATCGAAAGATGAATGAGCTAAGTCCCTCTTCACTACCTCATGCTTTTTAAATAAAGCTATGTTACAACACAGCAGGACGGGATGGGCACTCCTTCAATTGGGGGAATATGATATCATAATTTTTTATTAATTAGGTACAGATGCTGACTAATTAAAGTAGGGCAAATTATTGTAGTCTTCAGAGGTTTCAAAAACACATTTCTTTTCAAACTGCAACTGGAAAATATAGACTTGACAATGACGGAAACCAGCTATTTAAATTGTCATAATTTCTGACAAGATTCCTTTATTTTAAAATAAAAAGGACTACTATAATTAAATATTATTTTCACAACGCATATATAGAGGTGCATGGATGTTAAATGTCTTCCTCAGGGTGTGTGACAATGTTTCTTTTTTTTTCTCAAGAAAAGTAAATACCTAATTTATAAAACAAATTCCATGGATTTGATCCTACATCAAAAGTGAGGAACAAATCAAGATTTATAAAGGCAAAAACTGACGTGAAAATGTTCTTATGTGTACGCCAACTGAAAAGCATGCATACAAAAAATTATTTGTGCTAGTTTCCAATCTGCTTTATTTATTTATTTATTTTATCTATTAATTTTTCAGCCTCTTGTCTGCTGTTTTTGAGGACATAAATTAAAATGATTACAGTGCAATAAATGAAAGAGTGAGCAGAAGAGCGGGAAAATATGTAGTTTATACAGAACACGTTTGCCATGTTGGCAATTCATATTTCATAATATGTAAAAGAGCATTTAAACCAGAATTAAGGAGTTTCACCATTGGCATTACTTTGTTTTAAAAAGTGGGAACAGTATTGGTGTTGGGGAGGATGCGAAACTCAAGAATATTAATTAGGTTATGTGCAGATAATGTCCAATAATCTTTTGGTGTTATGAAAAATAGTCATTCTTCATGACTAATTGAAGTGCTCCATTAATATTTCCCATAATTCATATGGTAATTGATCTGTATATCTAACACTCTCAGTACTGGAATTTTGTTAGTATAAATATGTAAATCAGTAAGATTTTATTAGAACTTTCTGACAGATTGGTCTCATGGCAAAGTAATTGCCTTTAGTACAAGGAGAACCAGATTGTAATCCAGCCCTATCATTTTAATTTAATAAACAAAGATTGCATCTGTATGTTAGTGGATGTATATCATGAACCAGCACTGGATCACCACTTATTATAACACACACAAACCAAATGGAAACTCCTGCTCAAGAACTGGAGATATTTCTTTCATATATATTAGACACTTACTTGACGAAGGCTATATCAATAATGTGGTAGGGACATGTCCCACCCATAAATTACACCTGTGTGTGTCAACAATATGGACATTGGTTGAAGAATGGTGTGAATGAGGAATGATTTACAGTTAACGTGGTCAATAAATTGATTTATTGTTGGTGATAAAATTTAAAAACTGATGATGAGTTGTTGAACAGTCCACATTATATGGGCAGAAACTGGGAGCCACACTCACTCTTTTAGAAAACCTTGCCAACTGCAAAAGAAAACTCTATATGAATGTATGAGTAAACACGAGAATAACTTGCGCATGCACTTTCCTTGTATCCTGTCTCACCATATTATGATAATTGTGGGTGTTCTGTAGGTGGAATCTGTGCACTAGTTCACATGTGCATGTGTCACGTTCCTGTGTTGTCTGCCCTATGTTCTCTGTTTCACCCATCACGTTTATGTCATGTTTCCGTGTTGTCTGCTCCGTGTTTCCCGTTTCACCCGTCACCGATCCCGTTCCATGTCACGTTTTCCCTGTTGTCCGCCCTAAGTCTCACTGTCCGTGTTAAAACTACAATTCCCACAATTCCTGGCCTCTCTCACTGCCCGCACTCTTCATTGTTCTCACCTGTGTCTCGTTTAGTCTTCATTGTGTTTGTGTATTTAACCCTGTTTGTTTCTCCTTTCCCCTGTTGGTCTTTGTTGTATGTAGATGCCGGTTTCCCATGTTTCCATCGTTGTTTTCACCACAGTTATCCCTGTGTATGCCTTCCGTGTTATGTTAACCCTTTGTTTGCCTTTCGTGTTTTGTTTACCTTTTCCCATCATGGATGTTTCCTTTTGTTCATGTTATTTTGTGTTGCCCGTTTACTTTAATAAACCTTGCTGCATTTAGATCCTCATCCTGTGTCTGCTTCCACAACGACGTTACAGAAAAGACCAACCACCCAAATGGATCTAGCAGCGGTTTTTCTCGAACTGGCCCGGGCAAATCTTCCCGTCCGTGAGTACTCACGACTCTTCTCCACGGTCGCCATCCACACTGGGCTCAACGACGACACCCTGAAGTCCATCTACTGGGTCGGGTTACCGTCATACCGATGGAGAGTGGCACCGATACCCGGAGAGCTCCCGTGGAGGGAGTACGTGAGCCTCGTTCTGAGGAATCTCGCGCCCGAGGAACCACCCCTCATGATTCCGGCTGTCGAGCCTGAGCCCCTGCCTACCCGGATCGATGAGCCAGCGCAGCCAACTTCTTCCGCCCGGAGGAGGAGGAGGAAAGCCTCCGCTCTCCAGCTCACGCCTGCCACGGTCAGTGATCCTGGGCCCACGTCTGCCACGGTCAGCGAGCCAGCGCCTGTAGCCTCAACCGTCCCAGAGCCAGCGCCTGTAGCCTCAACCGTCCCAGAGCCAGCGCCTGTAGCCTCAACCGTCCCAGAGCCAGCGCCTGTAGCCTCAACCGTCCCAGAGCCAGCGCCTGTAGCCTCGACCTTCCCAGAGCCAGCGCCTGTAGCCTCGACCGTCCCTGAGCCAGCGCCTGTAGCCTCGACCGTCCCTGAGCCAGCGCCTGTAGCCTCGACCGTCCCTGAGCCAGCGCCTGTAGCCTCGACCGTCCCTGAGCCAGCGCCTGTAGCCATGACCATCCCAGAGCCTACGCCAGTAGCCATGACCGTCCAAGGGCCAGCGCGAGTAGCCAGGACCGTCCAAGACCCAGCACCCCTCGAGCCTCCCAGGGCTCCGCCTCTCAAGTCTCTCGAGTCTCCCAGGGCTCCGCCTCCCGAGTCTTCCAGGGTACTGTCTCTCGTCTCTCAAGTCTTCCAGGGCTCCTCCTCCCGAGTCTTCCAGGGTTCCATCTCTCAAGTCTCTCGAGCCTCCTAGGGCTCCGCCTCTCAAGTCTCTCGAGTCTTCCAGGACTCCTCCTCCCGAGTCTTCCAGGGCTCAGTCTCTCAAGCCTCCCAGGGCTCCGCCTCTTGAGCTTCCCAGGGCTCCGCCTCCCGAGCCTTCCAGGGCCCCGCCTTTCCAGCATCTCGAGCCTCTCAGGGCTCCGCCCCTCAAGCGTCTCGAGCCTCCCAGGGTTCTGCCTCTCGAGCCTTCCAGGGCCCCGCCTTTCAAGCATCTCAAGCCTCCCTGGGCTCCGCCCCTCAAGTCACTCGAGCCCTCCAGGGCTCTGCCTCTCAAGCATCTCGAGCCTCCCTGGGCTCCGCCCCTCAAGTCACTCGAGCCCTCCAGGGCTCTGCCTCTCAAGCCTCTCGAGCCCTCCAGGGCTCCGCCTCTCAAACCTCTCGAGCCTTCCAGGGCTCCGCCTCCCGAGCCTTCCAGGGCTCCGCCTCCCAAGCCTTCCTGGGCTCCGCCTCTCGAGCCACCCAGGGCTTCGCCTCTCAAGTCTCTCGAGCCACCCAGGGCTCCGCCCCCTGAGCCTCCTACGGCTACGGCTCCTCTCCCAGAGACTCCCGAGCCTCCTATGGCTCCGCCCCCCGAGCCTCCTACGGCTCCGCCTCTAGAGCCTTCTAGGGCTCCGCGTCCCAGGCCTCCTGCGGCTCTGCCGCCCGAGGCTCCTACGGCTCTGCCCCCAGAGACTCCAGAGCCTACCAGGTCTTCGCCTCTGAAACCTCCCACGGCGCCACCTCCCTCGGCTCCGCCTCCAGAGCCTTCAAGGCCTCTGCCCCTAAAGCCTCTTACGGCGCCACCTTCCTCGGCTCCGCCTCCTGAGCCTTCCTCGGCTCCACCTCCTGGACCTCCCTCGGCCCCGCCTCCAGACCCTTCCAGGTCTCCGCCTCTAGAGCCTCCTACAGCGCCGCCTTCCTTGGCTCCACCGCCTGGGCCTCCCTCGGCCCTGCCTCCAGACCCTTCCAGGTCTCCGCCTCTAGAGCCTCCTATGGTGCCTGGGCCTTCCTCAGCTCCGCCGCCTGGGCCTTCCTCGGCTCCGCCTTCTGGGCCTTCCTCTGCTCCGCCTCCTGACCCTGCCTCGGCCCGGCCTTCCTCAGCTCCGCCCCCGGAGCCTACAGAGGTCCCCTCAGCTCCGCCTCCTGAGCTTTCAGAGCCTCCCTCAGCTCCACCTCCTGAGCCTCCAGAACCCCTCTAAGCTCCGCCTCCGGGACCTGTCCCTGTCCGATGGCCTCCTCCCAGGCACCCCGAACTGGTCCTTGCCCTACGGGCACCTCCTAGGCCACCTCAACCAGCCTCTGGCCTGTGGCCACCTCCCAGGTCCCCTGAGCCGGCCCTTGCCTTGGGGCCAGCTCCCGGGCCATACAAACCTGTCCCCCTATTGTGGTCGTCTCCCAGACCACCCAAACCTGTCCTTGCCCGGTCGATACCTCCCTGGCCTCCTAAACCTGTCCCTACCCGGTGGACGCCCCCCAGGCCACCTGACCCGGTTCCCTTCACACATCCCCAGAGACTACCTAATTGCCCCTTGTGCCCCCGTGGACTGCCTAATTGCCCCTTGTGCCCCCGTGGACTGCCTAATTGCCCCTTTTTCACCCATGGACTGCCTAATTGTTCCTTGTGCCTGCTTGGTCTGTCTCCGTGTCCCTTGTGCCTCCTTAGCCTGTCTTTGTGTCCCTTGTGGCCCCTTTGGTCTGTCTGTTTTCCCCCTTGTCCAGCCCCCCTCTCCTTGAAGCTTTGTTTATTTTTTCTGTTCCTTTTCTTAGGACCGTCTGGAATCCGGTCCTTTTGAGGGGGGGCTATGTCACGTTCCTGTGTTGTCTGCCCTATGTTCTCTGTTTCACCCATCACGTTTATGTCTTGTTTCCGTGTTGTCTGCTCCGTTTTTCCCGTTTCACCCGTCACCGATCCCGTTCCATGTCACGTTTTCCCTGTTGTTCGCCCTGAGTCTCACTGTCCGTGTTAAAACTACAATTCCCACAATTCCTGGCCTCTCTCACTGCCTGCACTCTTCATTGTTCTCACCTGTGTCTCGTTTAATCTTCATTGTGTTTGTGTATTTAACCCTGTTTGTTTCTCCTTTCCCCTGTTGGTCTTTGTTGTATGTAGATACCGGTTTCCCATGTTTCCATCGTTGTTTTTGCCACAGTTATCCCCGTGTATGCCTTCCGTGTTATGTTAACCCTTTGTTTGCTTTTCGTGTTTTGTTTACCTTTTCCCATCGTGGATGTTTCCTTTTGTTCATGTTATTTTGTGTTGCCCGTTTACTTTAATAAACCTTGCTGCATTTAGATCCTCATCCTGTGTCTGCTTCCACAACGACGTTACAGCATGATTTTAAGAAGAATTGCAATTTTTGCATCCAGACATTTTATTATTAATTAAGGATTAAGGAAATTGTTGTACGTTAACAAAGATCATTCTATGAACATCTTTATAAATGAGGCCCAAGCCTCTAGATAACTTAACTATTAAAAATAACCTAAAATGACTAAAGTTAGCCAAACATTTTTGTGTTTTTTTTCTTTTTTTTTTTTTTTTTGTGGAATGTATAAAATGAAACCAAAATGTGATAAATGAAAAATGTATTATTTATTTATTTTTTGTTTATAGAATAGGCTGATCCTATGTGGGGTGATTCAGCTCAAGTGGCCAAAGGGTGTGCCCAGCTGGAATAGGTTTAGCTCAGCCAGAACAAAAACCAGAGTGAACATATGTGTTTTTGTGCTATTGGTCATCTCAGGCTTTTTATGTGAGTTGTCTGAAGTAAGGAATCACATTAGGGAGCCTGTGTACCTGAATCTGGGTCACATTGGTGCTCACAGGGGTCCAAGAGGCGACGGCCACACAGATCATTGACCCAAGGACCGCTGGCATTCTGCTGGTAGTACAGCAGCACCTGAGCTGGATTCAGCCAATCAGATGCATCCAACTGGCTGCCCTGCAGCAGAACAAATCTGGAGCCTGGAGGAGGAAGGAACATGAAGAATCAAAGAGGACATCTGTCAAGAGTTATATCGACAAGGATGTGAACTATATTACTGAGCTCTCCCACGGTGTACCACAGTAACATAAACACAATATGAACCAAAACCAAAAAACTATCCTTAGATAAACAGACTTTAATATGCAATTACATTTTTGCAAATATTTTGAAGCATAGTAAAATCCTTACACTGAAAATGTATAGCTGAATTTGTGTGTATTATGAGATTTGATGGTACACAGCTGCAGATAAGACACGATAGCACAGGTAAAATCACTGCAATTGGAAGAGTGCTGTTTTCTGCACAATCCCTCTAAATATTTCACACTGCACAGACACAATTTTATTCTGTTAAAATCAAGTTTTATCTGATTTGTTTTGACATGAAGTTTTACTCTTTAATACTTTTAGACAGTTCTAGACACATCTTAAATTGATCTGAGATTTTTTTTTTATTCAAAATGGGAATTGTGAATCCTTCAAGTCTCCTCTTTTCAGATTCTGTCCACTTAGACGTCTGTGTGAATGTTAATCTACCCTAAAGCGGCAGACCCCATACAGGAGAGCGCTGCATGAAAGACAAAATGACAGATGAGCAAGGCCAGTCATAATTCATCATATCACCCAAACTCTAGAATGATGCCTGAAAATGCCAATGAGCTGAAAGAAAAAAGAGAGAGACTGATAGTGAGAGAATAGAGGGTATAGGTGAGAATAAGTGCTGTGCAATATAACGGTATATACCATGCAACAGTAAAAATGTTTTTTCAATACAATTGAAAAAAAAATTATACACCAAGCAAAACACTATAGCCTACTCAATAAAATATTCCGTAGATGGGAACTTCCTAAAGCCTTTGTGGTGTGACACATCATCTATTGCTTTCAGTATAGAGAATGTGTATCTATTTACAGTTACCAAGGAACATCACAACTTGGTACATCTGTATGTACAAGTAATGTAAAGCATTACTTATTATCTGCATGTAACAAGTGTGTATATACTACACTCACCTAAAGGATTATTAGGAACACCATACTAATACTGTGTTTGACCCCCTTTCGCCTTCAGAACTGCCTTAATTCTACGTGGCATTGATTCAACAAGGTGCTGAAAGCATTCTTTAGAAATGTTGGCCCATATTGATAGGATAGCATCTTGCAGTTGATGGAAATTTGTGGGATGCACATCCAGGGCACGAAGCTCCCGTTCCACCACATCCCAAAGATGCTCTATTGGGTTGAGATCTGGTGACTGTGGGGGCCATTTTAGTACAGTGAACACATTGTCATGTTCAAGAAACCAATTTGAAATGATTCGAGCTTTGTGACATGGTGCATTATCCTATTGGAAGTAGCCATCAGAGGATGGGTACATGGTGGCCATAAAGGGATGGACATGGTCAAAAACAATGCTCAGGTAGGCCGTGGCATTTAAACGATGCCCAATTGGCACTAAGGGGCCTAAAGTGTGCTAAGAAAACATCCCCCACACCATTACACCACCACCACCAGCCTGCACAGTGGTAACAAGGCATGATGGATCCATGTTCTCATTCTGTTTACGCCAAATTCTGACTCTACCATCTGAATGTCTCAACAGAAATCGAGACTCATCAGACCAGGCAACATTTTTCCAGTCTTCAACTGTCCAATTTTGGTGAGCTCTTGCAAATTGTAGCCTCTTTTTCCTATTTGTAGTGGAGATGAGTGGTACCGGTGGGGTCTTCTGCTGTTGTAGCCCATCCGCCTCAAGGTTGTGTGTGTTGTGGCTTCACAAATGCTTTGCTGCATACCTCGGTTGTAACGAGTGGTTATTTCAGGCAAAGTTGCTCTTCTATCAGCTTGAATCAGTCGGCCCATTCTCCTCTGACCTCTAGCATCAACAAGGCATTTTCAGCCCACAGGACTGCCGCATACTGGATGTTTTTCCTTTTCACACAATTCTTTGTAAACCCTAGAAATGGTTGTGCGTGAAAATCCCAGTAACTGAGCAGATTGTGAAATACTCAGACCGGCCCGTCTGGCACCAACAACCATGCCACGCTCAAAATTGCTTAAATCATATTTCTTTCCCATTCTGACATTCAGTTTGGAGTTCAGGAGATTGTCTTGACCAGGACCACACCCCTAAATGCATTGAAGCAACTGCCATGTGATTGGTTGATTAGATAATTGCATTAATGAGAAATTGAACAGGTGTTCCTAATAATCCTTTAGGTGAGTGTATATCGCCTAAAATAAAATTGATAGTTTCCAATCAAAATTATGATTGGACAAGCCGCATTACAAGTATTACAAGTAGCTAAAAAATGACTATAAACCCACTGTGCATTATACATTAAATCTGCAAGTTGCTACATTGCAGTAAGGAAAATGAACTATATTTCTTGGTGGAAAAAATGTATTGTATTTTAATTATCATTAGTGTATAAAACATTTATAAAAAAAGATACAGTACATTTTATCTGTGATGTACTTAATCACTGGATTATACAGTTATGAAATATAAATATTTTGGGTTAAAGGAATATTCAGAGTTCGATATAAGCTCAATCGACAGCATTGGTGGCATAATGTGTCAGGATCTCTGGTTGATCTGGTGGCGAGTAATTCTGTTATGTGGTGCTTCCCGCTTTCCCAAAGTGTCCTTGTTAGTTTGTTATTCCACGTGTTCGCAGTTTGGTGGGCTCATTATCCTGATCAGCCACACCTGTCCCTTGTTTCCCTACCCCATTACAACTCTCTCATGTTTGATGTCTTGTGCCAGATTTTATTGTGACTTATCGAGTTACTGTTTGGTCTCTCGTTGGTCTGTTTCCTGCTGTTTTGTTTCTGTGTGTTTTGTGTGCAGCCCTCAGACATTCCTCCTCTTCGTTGCCTTCCTTGCATGGTTCCAGCAGACTCACCCTGCTCACCTTTCAGCACTGGTTCTCCTGGATTCCCGTTCAGTTCATTGTCTGTTGGTTTCCAGCTCTTCCCTGTGTCGGCTCGCTAGTGTCTCCAGGACAGATAAATTCCCCTCAGCCCGTGCATCAGCTGCTGCCTGCTATGCTCTTTACTGTGCTGTTGTAGGTGACTTTTTGTTGTTATGTTGAAATTCATGAAAGCACTGAAAATTATTTAATTTAAAAAATAATTTCTTCGACTCCTCGCTGGCCGTTCAGTGGGGTCTGCCCACCCGGTCTCTGCCATCTCCTCAGACAGCCAGTGACCCCATTGGAGAGGATCTCTCAGGTCACGGCCTCTGTGAGTCTGCTTGGTTTAGGAAATCATGAGGAGGAGATTGAGCTTTACCTAATCAGGTCCCTTTGCTCCAGCAGTATTGGGGCACCCCTGGTTAGTAAAGCACAATCCTACAGATTATTGGAGAAGGGCTCCATTTCTTCATGGAGTTCCTAATGCCTTGAGCATTGTCCTGGAGCTTCATCCTCTCCTGTCTTGTCTTCTGTGTTTCAGTTCGAACCGGTAGATCTGATTGGGGTTCTGGACAATTACCATGACCTGGTAGGGGTGTTCAGCCACCGTTAAGTCCCGGACCGCATCTCTCCCACCCCATCACCCGTACGCCTGTGCGATGGATCTGCTGCCAGGAACATCTCCGCCATTGCGCAGACTTTATTCCTTGTCTGGTCCTGAGAAGGAGGCCATGGATAGGTCCATTGAGTCCCTGGCAGTGGGGCTCATCCACTCTTCCTCATCCCCGGCTGGAGCAGGTTTCTCTTCTTTGTGGGATGGTTCACTTCACCACTGCATCATTTATCGGGGGCAGAATGACATCACCATTAACAGGTATCCGTTGCATTTGATGTCTTCAACTTTCGAATTGTTGCAGGGTTGCCCGTTTTTTCAGAAATTAGACCTGCGCAACTCCTATTACCTTGTGCGGATGAGGGAGGGTGATGAATGGGTTTTTTTGGGCAATTTGAGTACTTATTCATGCCCTTTGGCTTGACCAATGCCCTGGCCATCTTTCAGACCTTGGAGAACGATTTGCTGTGAGTTATAATCAATCAGTTTTTTTGGTGTACCTGGATGATATACTGATCTTCTCTCAGTCTCTCCAGGGGCACACCCAGCATGTCCGCCAGGTTCTCCAGAGGGTCCTCGAGAACCAGCTGTTTGTTAAGGCAGAGAAGTGTTAGTTCGAAGCACGGTCAGTTCTGTTCCTGCAGTTTGTAGTCTACTCCAAGGGGATTTGCGTTGATCCTGGCAAGGTTAGGGCTGTTTCCAGTTGACCAATCCCTGATTCCCTCAAGGACCTGCAGAGGTATCTGGGATTCTTCAACTTTTATAGATGCTTTATTAAGAAATACAGCCAGGTTGCTGTTCCTCAGACGGATCTATCCTCCAGAAAGAAACCATTTCTGTGGTCACCCCATGCCAGGCGGTATTTGATGAGCTTAGATCCTTGTTTACCTCAGTACCCATTCTCATTTTCCTTACCCATCTCTTCATTTCGTGGTGGAGGTGCATACATCAGAGGTAGGCGTCGGAGCAGTCCTCTCAAAACAGTCTCCTTCAAATGGTTTAACTCAGCCCTGTGCCTTTATATCTCTCCAACTATCACAGGCTAAACGGAACTATGACATTGGCAATCGGGAGCTGTTGCCGGATAAGCTGGCATTTGAGGAGGGCACCACTGGTTGGAGGGAGAAAAGGAACCTTTTGTGGTCTGGATGGAACATAAGAACCTGGAGTATATTTAATCGGCTAAGAGCTCGAACTCCTGGCAGGCCTGTTGGGAACATTTCTCAGAGCACCCTGATGATGCTGATTGAGTCAGTGATGAGGGACATGTGCAGATGATCAGTACTCAGGGGATTGGGATGGTAGCGTATTAGTGCTGGGAGTGTCCAGTAGATCTGTGACATTACCCCCCCTCCACAGACCACTCCAGAGGGATGTAATTCCTGATGCTGTGGACGACCCCATCCACAAGGAGATTGATGACCAGGTTGAGTATAGTGGAAGTGGGAAAGAAGGGTGGGATCCAGACTGTCGTCTCGAGGTATCCATGATCTTTCCTCTGGACCGTGTCCCTCACAATCAATGAGGTACTCGAGATGACCCCAACGGGTCGGGAGTACAGGACGTCACAAACGTTGTAGGCTGGTCTATCTTCCAGGAGTAGGGGAGAACATCAGCAGGATCCACTTCTGAGGAGCTGGATGATATTCAGGAGGGAGCTGGAGTTGGAAAATGACAGGGTTAATTTGTCTGGAAAAATTGAAGGGACCAATGTAATGGGAACTAAGCTTTTTGCACGGGAGGCGTAGCCTAATGTCCCTCATGGAGAGCCACACCTTCTGCCCTGGATGGTATGTGGGAATGGGAGTATCAGCAAGGAATTTCTGGTGGCACACAGCCCATAGCAGGTGGTGGTGAGCTAAATCCCAGACCCTCTCACTCTCTTTAAACCAATGGTCGACAGCTGGTAACACAAATAGTTCTTCTGACCATGGAAATAGAGGAGGTTGGTAGCCAAGTACGCACTGGAAAGGTGTAAGGTTAGTCGAGGGTTGACGTAGAGAGTTCTATGCGTACTCAGCCTAGGACAGAAAACTCCGGTGGTTCTGGCAGCAAAGGCAGAAGGTTCTGAGGAAATGACTGATCTCCTGAATCTTCCTTTTTGTCTGACCATTACTCTGTGGATGGTAACCGGAGGAAAAACTGATGGTTACACCTAAGAGTGAAAAGAAAGCCTTCCAGACTCGGGAGATGAACTGTGGACCTCTGTAGGAGACGATATCCTCAGGGATTCCGTAATTGCGGAAAACGTGATTTAAGAGAGTTTCAGCAGTTTCTAGGGAGGTGGGAAGTCTATTGAGGGGAAGTAACTTGCAGGCCTTAGAAAACGATCTACTGCCACCAGAATGCATGTGAAACCCTCAGAGGATGGTAAATCCATAATAAAATCGATAACTAGGTGTGACCAGGGTCAACGAGGGATGGGAAGAGGATGGAGTTTGCCAGCCGGAAGTTGGCGTGGAGTTCAGGAGACAGCACATTCGGTACATCCCTGGACAAACCTTCGGACATCTCTGTCCATACATGTCCACCAGAACCGGTCCTGGATGAGTGAGAGGGTCCTATTGGGCCCTGGGTGGCCAGTGCCCAAGGAAGAGTGTAAAGAATCAATGAGAGTTAGTCATAGGGAAGAGGGTACATCGTTTTTATTGCCAGGACAGTTTGGTGGAGCTGTCTCAGTGGCAGAGACCTCTGGGACTTCATCGTCCAGGGACCATTGGATTGGGCTTACTATAACGCAAGGAGGAAGAATCGTATCCGGCTCCTCATGGGTTTCTTCTGGAGTGTGGTGACGGAAAAGGGCATCTGCCTTGTCTTGGAAGTTGGAGTAGCATGAAGGGATTTCAACAGGATGTGAACTAGCTGGGCTTTCATGATCATCATCACACTGATGATGCTGATTGATGCAGTGATGAGGGATAGGTGCAGATAATCAGTACTCAGGGGAGAGGGGTGGTAGAGTATTAGTTCTAGGAGTGTCCGGTAAATCTATGACACGTACCGACACACCCACACAATTTTTGCTGCATCACTTATTCAATTGGCCAACAGTGCTCTATAATACAGCAAACAGAATAAAGGGAAAAAAAACATCTATTTGTTCCATAGGCAAAACATGAGAAAAATAATGCCATCTGGTGGAAAACATTAAAGATTTTAATTTTGAATGAAAAGAATGAGAGCAAACTATCATAGAATTCATGATTTTATGCTTCAATGGCACTGGGTTCAAATATTGCATTGCATTGTTTTGATGGGTTTCAATGGGGACATTTTTGTCCTTAAGGTCCTGAGTGTAATTATTTTGTGTACACAGTGTATTATAGATGTATTATAGGAACTGAGGTTGAAATATCAAACTTCCCCCAAAAATTCACACCTTTGACAAAATGTATGCCATTGGCATTAACACAGCCAAAATGATTGAAAAAAAAAAAGACATGTAATCTAACCCTTAAAATTTCTTTTGTTGGTGTAACCTAATATAAAGTATTCAGGTTGATTCAATGAAGCTAAATAATATTTTTGACACTATTTTAGGTGTCTAGTAGTTACCAAATATAAAGTGGGTCCAATATTTCTTTAGTTGGTCCAATCAGTTAATTTAGATGTTACCCCATGCAGCAAATGTATTTTTTTTAGCTTATTTTGTCTATTGTACATTCATATTATATAATAAATTAATAATATATATTACACGATTTTGGTCATAACACCCACCCCTAGTAGAAGAGAGAGAGAGAGAGAGAGAGAGAGAGAGAGAGAGAGAGAGAGAGAGAGAGAGAGATGTGTAACATTAAAATTAAATAACAAGCTCATCCAATACAAATGCAACTTCTGTCCAAACCACAAACAAAGAACCCTTGGGGAGATGGGCTCTATGCTGTTTGCAGTTGTACAAGTGTGTATCTGTGTGTGTGAGGGATATGTGTCTGACCTGGCCTGATTGTGCTTTGATGCTTTTCACTAGAGAATCAGTGTGACATTTGCTTTAATGCAGTAAAAGTTTGGTGGGGGTAGAAAGGGGGCTGATGACCCCCCACTGTTCAAGGGCTGGACGGCAAGCAGAGTGGGTGATAAGATTACCGTCCGCAATTAGGTGCTCCGGAACATGAAGAATTACTCGGACATTGAGGCTGCAGGTGAGGTGAGACGTGCAGACGAGTCCGATCACACAGCTCACAACACTGATCAAAGTTAAGGTGGTCTTGTTGATAGGGCTACGCGGGGAACCTGGGGAAAAGAGAGAAACAGAAAGAGCACACTAAAAGAGTGATGCTGTAAGCCTGGGATGTTCACATTTTGATGTGTACCCCTAGAAGGCACAAGGGAGGCAGTTAGAAACAGCAAACATCAGGGTTGGTGGTCCATAAAAGGAGCACTGGATCAAACCAGTGAGCTAGAGTCTGGGAGCTGCAGCTCTGGCACATATAGAGCGGTGGAAAGATACTGGTTTGCCATTTAAAGGCTGCTATTTTTTATGTTGAATTTTTGCAAGTGGAAAAACATGAAGGAATATGTATTTTTTAACACTTTTTCATTATACAGCCAAACTGGTTTGGTGTAGTGCCTGTTAATCTGTTAAACATAAAAACAAGGTAGTAGTGACTGCTAGCTTTAAATGAAAAGTACAACCAGTAGCTTAGAAACAATCTGAAAAGTAGGGGGGCACATTGTAAACCTTATCAGCCTGGCTCATGAATATGAATTAGGTGATACAATGTTCACCCAGTAGTTCTACCTGGTTTGTTACAAAGCAGTTAAATGGGTCCTAATCATATTATAATTGCCGTACTAGTCATTTTTCCAATAGACTGCCAAAGTAACTGGTTGGCAGGGGCTTTTACTTGGTCTTAAATGTGTAGTTCACAAACAAAAATGTATAAATAAATCTGTCATTATTTACTAACCCTTTTGTTATCCAAACTCATATGACTTTGGGTTTGGTCAATGTCAAACCCATATGACTCAAATTCTGTGAAACACTAAATGAGGTGTGAGGATAAACAT
Organism: Xyrauchen texanus; assembly: GCF_025860055.1. NCBI lineage: Eukaryota > Metazoa > Chordata > Actinopteri > Cypriniformes > Catostomidae > Xyrauchen > Xyrauchen texanus. The sequence continues at coordinate 32,111,911 of NC_068284.1, read as the reverse complement.
TAGTCTAAGTCAATATTTACTTTCATTGCATCTTATTTTATATACAAAGAAAGTGAATGGTGACTGAGACCATAAGTCTCTAACATCATATTGTGTGTTCCACTGAGAAAAGTCATGTGGGTTTGGTACAACATAAGAGTGATGGTGATGACATAATTTATTTTCATAATTATTTTTGGGACAGAAATCCCTTTAAAGCTGTAATTTTATGTTGCTATAAAAAATTCTTAGCACTGAACACAAAATGGTAGGATGAATTTTTTAATGTCTAAAAGTGGGGTTATAATAGTTGCTACGGCACTGAGTATACAACAAGGAGACACACAAATAGACAAATGCACTTACTCACAAATTAATTAGGACACAATGGTGATGATCAGATACTGTATTGTGGACCTCCCCCACTTTGCTAGTCATAGTTCATTTACACTCAATGGCATTTAAATGTTAACAACATCTCAGGATAAATCTGTGTCAAATGAACAATTTGCATGCAGAGGTCTGGCAAGAGAAATGAAACATATGAAATTAAATAAGATAATAAATGAAGGTCAAAATATTGTACATTTGATGAGAAATGTGTGATGTGCACTGTGAAATTACATTGAACATGTTTGTACATTCTCTGAAAGCACAATATATAATCACCCTGACAAATCACTTCCATAGTGTAAACACAGCGTATATAAAAGCAGAAACTCCCATTTTGCAATATTAAAGCATAGATACTTAAGACAACATCCTCTTAAAGAGTAGATGTTAGCTGAGAGATTTCACATTATTTATTTATTTTTTTAAAAAGAAGGTTGACTTGGAAGAAATGAAAAATACAGGATGAAAAAGCATTGATTTAAACATGTGCATGCATCTGCCAAAATACTGTATGCAAAAAAAAAAAAAAAAAAAGACAAAAGACAAAAAAAAGTTGTTGATCTTTCTGTTATTGAGTATTCCTCAAGAATCAAGTCTTCTTTGGGAATTTCAGCATTTTGTTAGTCTTGCACAGGTGAATAATACCATGACTTGTCATTATAATAACTAATTACAGCTAAACTATTTTAAAATTATAAATTTTAGATAAGAATATCGTTTGTTATTTTGTCCCTGGGCAAGAGAGAAAAATGGGAAGTAAACACGGTCCTGTCTTTAAAGGGATAGTTCACCCAAAAATACTATCAATATTTACTCTCACACACCATCCCAGATGTGTATGACTCTCTTTCTTCTGCAGAACACAAACGTTTCCTGTTACGTATAACCTCTGTTCCCTGAGATGTAGGGAACGAGACATTGCTTCACTGATGCTTATGGGAAAAACAAAACACTTAGGAGTGAACCTAGTTGTACTACCCCGAGTTATAGAAGTCTATACTACCCCGAGTACCCCGAGTCTATAGAAGAGGCAGGAAATGAAATTGTGTCATACAGACACAACACTTTGCTTATAGGAAGCGTATAACAAAATCAACCTAGCCCTAACAGTTATGAGGGGGCGAGGTAACAAGCATATTTGCATCGCTCAGTAGCAGGATGCTTTGCCTTTGTTATGTATACCTTGTCTTGTCTCACTGTTGCCCTTTTGTCATTTTTGTCACTTTTTGAGTTCCTTAGTTTTCACTTTTGTCACCCTTGTAGCTCCATAGTGCACTCATCATTGTTTTCACCTGTCTCGTTCAGTCTTCATTTTGTCCGTGTATTTAAACCCTGGTTCTTTGTTTAGTCACTGTCGATCGACCAAACTATGGATCCAGCGTTTTTACGAGCTCGATGCCATTTGCTCGATTTAAAGCAGGAGGACCACCCAATCGAAGACCACATTCAGGACTTTCTCTGTCTGGCGAGCGTCTCAGCCTTTCCGGACCCAACTTTGGTGGTCTTCTTTAGAGACTACTTGAATCCGTCGCTGAAGGAGCGGCTGCCACAAGCGACGCGTGGCTGGACTCTCCGCGACTTCCTGGTGGCGACCCTACTGGTGTGCGACTCAGCGCTCACTGTGGGCGTTGCTGAGAAGGACCCTACCTCACCATCCATAGTGGAGTCTCTTCAGCCACCCCCGGCGCCCCCTGTAACACCAGCCCCACCTGTCAGCGAACCGACCCCCACGCCAGTCGCACTCCCAGAACCCACACGGTCCACTTCGTCTGCCTGGAGGAGGGAGAGAAGACGGGCTTCCGCCTCCCGGTACACGCCTGCCCCGGTCTGCGAGCCAGAGCCCACGACTGCCCCGGTCTGCGAGCCAGAGCCCACGCCTGCCCCGGTCTGTGAGCCTGAGCCCACGCCTGTCACTGTGAGCGAGCCTCCGTCCTCGTCAACCACGGTCAATTGTAAACCACGCGCCACTTGTTTAATGCTAACATTCACAAATATGTCTATCAAAGTCAACATGGAGCTCACCAGTTCTTGCAGAGTGATCTAGCAAAAATGCAACACCAGCATATCTATTATTAACTTAAGTCCATTTAGAGGTGTTATTGCCACAGCTGACTAGTACTGTTAGTGACAAGTACACAGTTTAATCTTTTGATAATTGGACAAAAGGACCGAAGAAGTATTAAAGCAAAATGATTGTATGTTAGTTGCTTTTAAAGTGGCAGCTCCTCAAGAGCTTTGCATTCAGTCTGGTCTCTTAAGAGCACAATACAACACTCCTCTAGAGACAATACAAGAGTTTCAGTCAGACTCATGCCATTAGTGTCTGACAGTACTCTCCGACGAGCTTGTCATATGCTCTCAAGTATTTTACATACAAGCCTTTACCCTGCTTAAATTTAAACAGTGGTCTACAAAAGGAGCTGCTAAGTTTAAAATGCTTAAATCCTTGTAAGCTTGTATTTAGTCATCATTCAAAAGGTCCACAGAGTCCACAAAGAGACTTGGAAGAATTCTCTAAGCAAACTTAAAAATTGCTCAGGGACCCTCAGTCCAATTTGGAGGACAGTTTAACAGCAACACAACAAATGCCATTATGCATTGTGGATTTCTGAGCTGTAAAAAAAAAAAAAAGAGGCCAAACTATTTTTAATGACTGGCTGCATCTAAAATGTTACCTCAGTTAAAGTTCTATAAATTAGTATATTTGAGTTGCGGTACCCATTATACGTGGGCTCACAGTCATACAGTAAATATTTATATATTTTTTTTTATATGTGGGACAGCAACTTATCCGAAGCAACTAACACTCAAGGTGAGCTGTGTCAGTGTGTGCATTTCGATCAGAGAAGGCTGATTGGAATTAATATGAATATAGAGATACTTATATAATTTGGCATAAGCCTCGTCCTATGGTTCAGCGCTTAGATACTTGCTTGAACCATCAGATCCTGCTTTAGGCGATAACGGCAGGGGAGTGGAGCTTACCTCCGCCCAGGACGGGACCTAAACTGGTGATGATTAGGGTGGAGGTATGTATTGAGATGCCTAATGGAATGTCTACTGCGATCTTCCTGCTAGAACTATGCTTTTGCTTCCTATTTCCTGTGAATCAAACTCATAACATGACCATGACATTGCTGGCACCATGCTGCACCAGTTGAGCTAGCACTTCTACAGAGTATCTGTCAAGAGTTTCATTCAACATTCAACAGGTACACTGTTGCTCGGCACTGTTGATGTGCTGAATTTAAGAGTTTAACTTAGTTCATCTTTTTCTAATACATAAGTAAATTAGTAGTTCATTTAAATACAAGTTACTGTGTAATTTTTGCGACTCCAAACAAAAAAACAACAACTTTGTTTTCAAATCGATTTTCAAGAACTCTCTCCGTCTGCCATTGGTTTAAATACCAGAAAGTGTTCACACTCAGGGAAAATCAACCTACTAATGGTTTACTGGTTGTCTCTACATATTAAATTGGGATAAGAGAAATTATTTTAATATAAAACATTTTTACCCCAAAACAACAACATTAAAACCTGTTGATGCTCATTGACCCCACCCATGGGCCTAACTTTACATTGCTTAAATTAGTTCACATTTAGTGTGCTGTTAAAATTTTTTCAAAATGTTGACAAATTATACAGATGTATAATTTGTCATCATTATTAAAAAAAAAATTGTTGGACTATACTATATATTAAATGTGAACTAATTTAAGCAAAGTGACACCAGATCTGGGGGGTGGGGGGTGCACATCAACAGGTGTTATGTGATAAGAATCACTTAATGATTGATAAAACTTTTTATCATTCCAATTTTGGGAGAACTATATGTTATCTAACTATATGCCAACATTTCTTTTGCTAAAGTAAATAGAACATTCAGCAGCAATATCACATCTCACATTAATCAATCCATGCATAGATTCACCATTCAAAAACATGACTCGGTCAGTAAGGTAGTTGTGAGGCACAGCGCATCACAACTAACACTTTGCTCAGCTTCCAAACAAAGTCCATTAACATGTGACACGAACACCAAATGGTCAAATACAGGTGGTGCAGATTGATATCATGCCATGGTGTGGAAGTCCTCCTTACCCCCAGAGCCCCACGCTGTGTTGACGTTACCATTTCTCATACCTCGACTGCGACGGCGGCTGCGGTTTGGGTCGGTGTAGAAGGTCAGCTGAGGCTCACTGTCAGCCTCCGTTCCAGAGTCTCCGTCCGGGTTCAGGAAAGCTGAACCCGCTGTAAAATTCACACAAAAACCACCTATCAACTTTTTCATCACATCAGATTAACCAATAATAGAGCCTATGGGCCTATTGAAGAGTTTCCAGACAAATTGACATGGATGGAATGGTAGTTTTTGTGTAAAAAAGCATAACAAGTTCTACAATTTAGACAAATTCAACTGCTGGTTGACTGTCCTAAAAAATCATTATAATGTTTAGTTTAGAAACAAAAGAATGATTTCACCAAGGATAAACAAAACCATTTCCAAATGCACTCTCATTCTCTTGGTTTTAAATTAAACAGTTGTGACAGCATGACAATTGGATTCTTTTTTTGTCTAATTGCCAATCCCATTGTTTATTTTTCTTACAGTATTGATTAATACTGCAAGTAATAATGAGCTATAAACCCATACAGAACAGACAGATTGAATATTAAATTGGAAAAACATTTATTCATTCTAATGAAGGAAAATATTTTCTAAAAGTGTTGCAATTAATAATAATAATAAATAGCATAATTTGCTATTAAAGTTACATTTATTAAAGGTGAAGTGTGTAGTTTCTGCACCACCAAATGGAAATGCAAAAATTATGACAAAAAAGAAAAAAAAAGAAAAGTGAATCATCCCAGCTCAAAGTCACTCCATTTGCAAAATCAATGTTGCTATATCAGGTAGGTTGGGATGCTCAAACAAACAGAACAACTTTCTAATTGTGCCATAGAGGTACAGTGTTAATAGGGAATAAACTTATGAATGGCTTACTTCAAGTATTTAAAAAAAAAAAAAAAAAAAACTACACACTTTACCTACTGTATACAACATTGACATGCATGACAACATTCAACAATTGGAAAAAGGTAAAAACATCCAAGTAAATGATATATGAAACACATTAGAAACCACATAATTACAAACATACATCACACATATACAGTGCAGACCATTGTGCCTAATAAACCAATCAGACAATAAACAAGGAACCCACAATCATTGGTTGTTTGTTAGCGAGCTGAATACTACGGCCATTCTATTCACCTCTCAAGAAGCGTATGCTGTTTGATATACGGTGCATTCCAGCGGCTTTCTCCCCATCTGCACGATTAGTGCAGGGTACGCCCCTGGGTGCTACGACAGTGCTAAAATAGTATATATTCTGAGCAAAATAATATATTTTCCTCTATTACAGCAAACACATTGAAGTGAATGTCTTTTTAAAGATGCGTCTTTCTAAAGATGCCCTTCAGTCTTTATGTAGTATCGAGGGGGGGTTGTTTCCTCTCCACTTCTGACAGCCACGATCGCTGTCTCATGTGTCTGGTCAATTGATGAAGCGTTCGTGGATGGTTCATGTTCTCATTGCGAGAACATGACCTTGGCAACGTTGCGGCCGCATCTTTCTCTCTTTCAGGGGAAAAGCACTTCAGCCGTCTCCCACACCAGACATTCTACCTACGGGTATAAGGCCTGCACAACTGACGCTGGAGGCAATTTGGGGGCTCCAATGGGTTCGGATCCACCGGGTTGCTCATTACCCAGCACGCTCGTTTGTTCCCATCCAGTTCTGTGATGAGACAGGCAGCTCGCCTCAGTGCCAGCCTAATATCTCTTTTGGAGCTCGCGAGATGGATGAGATTTCGATTGCTGCATCAGAGAGCACCGTGGTGTTGTCAGATGCAGAGTACTCAATTGGACTAGCACCTTTGGGTGTGCCCAGTGTGAGGATGATGTGGAGCTGACCACCATGCTTGTCCAAGGCTTGACGATTGGTTCCCGAGGTCGGGGCACCACTCACGGCCACACCCCCCCAGACCCTTTCTTCCTGGAGGTGCATGACGAGCTGACATGGTCATGGGGGACACCTTTTACTGTCTGAACACGAACCTTTGTTAGACTTGGAGTTAGACTTAGTCTCAATGTTGCCGCGCCACACGAGTGAGCGTGCACAGTCGGTGCTGAGCTGCCTGAAGTCATTCAGGTGGAAAACAGCGGTTCCACTGAAACACTTTCCGAGACTCCTAGGCATATGGCATCATCAGCGGCGGTCATGCCGCTCAGGTTGATGCATATGAGACCACTTCAGCACTGGCTTTAGACTTGAGTCCCGAAGTGGGCATGATGCCACGGTACACATCATGTGGCCATCACTTGTTCAGCCCTTGCATTTTTGTGGACAGGAGTCCCCGTTAAAACAGATTCCTCCAAGGCACCATGTGCAATGGGCATGTTGCCGCCGGCTTCTGGACAGGACAGCGGCTGTGTTGGCACGTCAAAATGCCTTGAGTTAATGGCAGTATTGCTCTCCCTGTGCACGTGTTGGTTCGGATGGAAAACATGGTGACGGTAGCATGTATAAAATGCCAAGGCCGCTTATTTTCTTGTTGAATGTCACAACTTGCTCGCCATCTCCTCCTCTAGAGACAGCAGCAAATGAGGTTGCTGACTGCTGACAGTCGTAGCAGATGACACTCAGCAGAGAATGGAGACTCAACTCCCAGGTGGTCCAGTTGATTTGGAGTCAATTCGGCAAAGCAGAGATAGGCCTGTTTTCTTCGTGGGAATCCTCCCACTGCCTGCTCTGGTATTCCCTGAAAGGATCCCCTCGGGACAGACACACTGTCACACAGCTGGACCCGGAGGTTGCGTAAATATGCATTCCCCCCAGTAAGCCTACTTGCACAGACTCTGTACAAGGTCAGGGAGGACCATACTGGCCCACCCATACTTTGTTCTTGGAGCACACGCTCCGCACGACAGCACCATCTGGCACCCACGCCCAGACCTCTGGAACCTCTATGTCTGGTCCCTGGATGGGATGCAGAAGACCTAAATGGTCTACTGCCCATGGTGGTAAGCACAATCACTGAAGACAGGGCTCCCTCCACAAGGCAGCTGTATGCCCTGAAGTGGCGTGTGTTCACAAATTGGTGTTCTTCCCGAAGCGAAGACACTCAGAGATGCACAGTCAGCTTGGTGCTTTCCTTTCTGCAGGAAAAGTTGTATGTAGATGCATTGCAGTAGACGGTAAGTATTTAGGGAAGCATGACTTGATCCTCAGGTTACTGAGAGGGCCTACGGGGAGCTCCATTTGAGCCCCTAGAGTCAGTCAAGTTGAAGACTGTCTCGTCGAAGACCACCCTCCTGACCCTGCTAACTTCCATAAAGAAGGTCGGGGACCTGCATGCAAGCATTTTGATGGGGAACCAGTGGTTGTATGAAAATACTGCAAACCTTCTCTAAAGATACAGTCATGGGGCTCTCATATGAATCTGGCTGAGGAGCGAGAGACAGGTCCGTCCCTATCACTCGCTTTCACCCAAGATCCAGCAAGTCCTTCCCGTCATCCTGAAGCGCACTCCGGCACCACTTCGGTTCATGGGGACCTTGAATCTCTTGAGTCTGCGGACTTCGAGTTACCCACCTCCGAGCATTCCGTGCATGATAATAAATCATCGGAGGAATTACTCGAGGTGATTACTTCAATTAGACTGGCCACGTGAACAAGAGACCCCCAAACACTCCAAGGTGGAGGACAGATTTCTGTATTGTGGCCAAGGGAAGGGAACGCCTCATCCGTCTCTTCCTTTCTTTGATGACCTCCATGATGAACTCTCTCATTCATGGAGGAAACCTCATACATCCCGTGTCTACGTGCCCTCGACGTCGATATATTCGACTAACGTAGGTGCTGAGGTACGGGGGTATTCGGTGATGCCACCGTTTGAAGAGACACTTGCGGGTTATCTCTCGCCTGGCTCGGCATCATCGTTAAAAAGACCCACTCTCCCCAAAAAGCCGTGAAGGACCACCTCCACGCTTGTGGGGAAGGCTTATCAGGCAGCAGGTCAGGCTGGAGCTGCCCTGCAAACTATGGCAGTGTTACAGGTGAAACAAGGCTAATCTGTTGAAGGACCTGAGTGCAGGCACCACGATCGACGAGGAGGCTTTCTCCAAGCTTCGTTGAGCCACAGATCTGTCTCTCTGTGCGACCAAGCAGAAGGCCCGCGCCATTGGCCGGTCTATGTCTGCTTTAGTCTGCATGGTGAGACACTTATGGCTCAACCTGTCGGACATCAGAGACAAGGACAAAGTTTTCCTTCTTGATGCCACGGTTTCACCTTCTGGCTTATTTGGTGATGCTATGAATGTAGTAATCACCAGGTTCCAGGTCGCCACAGGCGAGGAGTGGTGGTCGTGGTTACTTATGCCCCCACTGAAGAAGAACATCCGTGGAGGAATGCAGGCAAGGCCGGTGTGTCAGATGCCTTATATGACCTCCTGTCACAGGTGCTAGCTAAAGTGGATCTAGTTGGGTGACTTCAATGCCCGAGATGGCCAGGATGTTGGCATGTGGTCTCAAGAAGACATGGGTCAGATCAGCTCAATAACAAAAGCAGAAGGATGATAGATTTTTGTTTAGCCCATGGGCTTGTAATTACCAACATGCTGTTCCGGCATCGGCGCATCTACACTACATCGTAGATGCATGCAGTGTCCAAGCAAGAACATCTGCTGGACTACATAGTGACGGAACAGCGGTTGCAGGCATATGTCCTTGACCCCACCTACCATGGAGCTGATCTGACTACTGACCATTGACTTTTCATCTGTAAGATGCACCTGCCATTCTTCAACTCTGGTGGTGGGTGTACACCCAGGTCCCCATTCAAACCCTTAGTGGCATGGTCTCAGCTAGCTGATGAAAGTTGCAAGCGAGAATTTCATCACCTGCGACTGGGTATGGCATCGTCCCCCAATCCTACAGATGTCGAGGAGAAATGGGTGAGGTTTAGGACTGTGGCTCATACAGCTGTATTGGCTTCTTTGGGTACATGGTCTAGACCTACCCAGAGACCCTGGCTGACAGAGGAGGTGTTCAAGCTGGCTGAGAAAAAGCAACAGGCCCACTCTCATCGGCTACAGCATCCCACATCGGAGAATGAGGAGGCTTTCCGCAACTTTTGCTCTGAGGTTCGGAGAGCCGTGAGTTACTGCAAGGATAGTTGCAGTCTGCCTCAGTGGCCCACGATTGCAAATCGCCTAATGATTTGCCAGGTCTTCTCGGCCACAGTCATTCCCTCCCTTCTCTATGCTTGCAAAACGTGGAAACCGTTAATGGAACATCTTCACCGGTTAGAAAAATTTAGGCATGCCCCGCCACCGCATGTCTAAACAGCTATTCGGCCTGATTGAGGGGGCTAAATGGGCGCAGTACGGGCTGGAGAGGAGATGGAGTGATATGGTACAGGAGGATGTGGAGCTGAGGGGACTTGCTGCTGACTGGTACCAGCGGTGTCAAGATCGCCTCTGTGGAGGAGGCTACTGAAGGACGCTACTGGGCAGTTGGAGGCAGTCGCCCTCCAACAACAATGGAGGGAGGAGTGATGCTCACTACAACAAGTGGAGTTCCAGATGGCTAAAGCACAGCAAGTTGGCACAGTAGGGGGCACAGGTGGTCCATCAGTCAGTCATCTCAGTCAGTCCACCCGTGGAATCTTGGTCAGCCCCATGACCTCCTGCCAGTGGGCTTTCGACACTCCGCCAACGGTGAGGACTACATGCCGGCGTATATTTCCTACAAAATCTTGGGTTTCGGCACCAGTGTAACAGGGTTCATTGTGGGATGAAAGGAGGAAGTGGGAAATGTGAGGATTCAAATCAAAAGGTTGGTCTTTAATAATGTACAACTCAAAAAAGCTTTTCAGCTTCAACATAAACACAGACAACTTTGGCGGTTGAAGAGTGTCTCTCTCTCTCTCTCACTGCGTCTCTGGCGAGGTTCCTCTTTTATTGCTCTCCCCTGTGCTTACTGTTATCAGAAACAGGTGTGTGGCATGGGGGGCATGGTCATGTATTGGTCTGTGGGATAGGGAGAGTGGTAAGGCTCTTCACATGGGTTGTGAGAACTCTAATACCTGTCTCAAATTATAGTTATGGCAGAGAGAGACCTGAAAAGGCATGCCAGAGCTTCTGAGTGAGAGAGAGAGACCAGCGCCTGTTCCTGTGAAGCCACATGACAAATACTATTGACCCGTTTGTGTGTTTTGGCAACCAAGAGCCCTTTTTGTTTAAGTTTTGTATCACGCTAAGAGAGTAATAAAATTGCTCAACCACGCCCATGCCACCACATATATCTTGATAAATCTGCACACAGTTTGTAAAATTGTTAAGATATCTTCTCAAACTCTAGAGTACACATGTGTGTGATTACTGGGATCTCTTTTTTTTTCAACACCCGAGAGGCAGGATACTTAAGCAAAGGGCAACATTCACTATCCATTTAATATCCTTGATGTCTAGGAGAAACAATTGAGATATCATGAGATCTAACTTCCATAAAACAACAATTGACACATTCAAATATGTGGAGACATGAAAACAAGTCATGAGAACACAGTTGCACACTGTTTGGCCATACAGTGATGTCACATCTTTCAAAAAGCATGAAATCAAGTACTTTATATTATAACTATAGTATAACTATATAACTTCATAGTATAATAGCCATCCTAATAATGGACTCTTCTCTTTGTTGCGGTAAGGGAAATGCTTCCACTCCCCGATGGCCAAAATTGAGAGAATGAGGAGGAGCTTCTTTCTCCAGGACATCTGTGTCCTGAACCAAGGACAATACCAGGACTAGGTTCACTATTCAACACCACACACTTGATGCAATATTCTTCAACAATATTCTGACCAATATTCTTACATACTGAACATTACTGCACAATTGCACTTTACCCTGCACAATATATGTATATACCTTTATCGTAAACTGTGGGAGGAAAAGTCGTACCAAGGATTTCACTACATGTCATACTGTGTATGGTTATGTATGTGACAAATAAAACAAATATAAAATTGCAAAGATGGATAAAATGTACAGAGATACTGTGTAAATGCTTGAAGGATAACAGTGATTAAGAAATGCAGTGAATCAGTCATCTTCAATATGTCTTACATAACATCCCTGGTTGACATACAGTAATCCATACAATAATCTGCTACTGTAAAAATTATTTTACAGTATTATTTTTGTTTCTAAATGCCTTATGAAGACCATGACTATAGAAAATGTCTCTGGGAATACTGAACTTTAGAATGAAAAGGCATTTAGGACTTAAAATCAAAACACCTTTTTAGAGTGACACATGCCCAGCACAACAATACCTCTTATTGTCTGAGTAACAAATGAGAACAAAAGAAGCACCTTCAAAGAAATTAGCTGTAAACCTAAGAGCAGGTGAGAAAAGCCTCCACAATTAGGCGAGGGCCAAGGGTGCAAAGCTCCGTGGAGGGGAATAAAAGATGAGCTTGTTTAAATATTCATCACAGAGCACCACCAGCCTCTCAGCATACAGCGCAGGTGCACGTACCTCCTACAACAAACGTTATTTTGTTCCGCCATTCAGGGAGCTAGAACTCAATAATTAGAAAGGTCTTCACAGTGTCACCAGAATGTTCTCACACTGAAGAAAGGTGAAGTATGAACACCTACATGAATACTGTTGACCTAGAGATTGCTGAGAAATGTCAACCACCAAGAGCACATATCTACTTTGTATAATGAAAAATGAGGCATATAAATAGATGAGATGAGAGAGGCAGGTGTGACTGCGGTAAAAAAAAAGAAGTTGAGAGGATCTATGCGCTAGCACACATGTTCTCCTCCGGCGACGTCAACGGGAGTCTAAACTTAGCATTTAGCAGCCCTCGCGTTTGGCAGATCACTCTTAGAGCTCTCTCAGAGTCTGTCACACGTGCTTCATTAGAGAGGAGAAAAGAGAAAATCGTTTCAAAGGGAAACAATGACATGATTTTGTCATAAATCATGCAGAAATAAAAAAAAATTACTTTGACAATTTTATTTATCTCACTTTGTCTTTGGATGTTCACCAATAAACAAACAGGGCAATATGAATCTGAAACACTAGGGAAAGCTGGAGAAATGGGGAAATTGCTATTTCAGAATTCTCAGAAAGATCTTTTAAAGTCCAGCAACCAAAAGACACGCTAAAACCCTAATCAGTTGTGCAATTAGTGGATTGGCGATGCAGTACATCAATTGCCATGAAAAATAAAGATTTTTATGTTTGGAATGTAAGCAATTCCTTAAGAATAATCTGCACACCTACCACCCTTTTGAAAAACAGCAACTTGGCTCTGTTAATGGCTCTTAAAGAGTTAATCAGTGAAACCCCATATTTTTGGTTATTTGTAAATACACTTTAATATTTTAAATTCATATGCAGTGAACTGATAAGAAACAGGAGAGGTGGTATGTTTGCTGGTCTGAAGTAATGAGGCATAAAAGCATGAGCAGAGAATCAAATATTTGTTCAGCTAGGTACAAAAAAGTGAAAAGATTTCACTGGGCAACTAGCTATTTGTGCACTACAAATTTTTTTGTATAAAAATAATTTGTCTTTGATTGTTCCTTGTAGCTAACTAAAGGTATATTTTAGGCATACAATGTGAGGATGTAGATGTTTTAGCTGTAGAAACCTGCTATGAATTACAGAAAATGTGGTTTCATACAGTAAATGTATGATTTTACAGGGTACATGACTCTAGCCAGGCTTCCTAAGCACCCTCCTAAGTGGGAGTTTGACTGCAATTGGCATTCAATCTTTTAAACTCTCATCCTCCACAATTTTAATCTGCCGGTAGATTGTGGCTATACTCTTTGTTACAGCAGTCGTGAAGCTGCTTTATGATTAGCATCAGAGCATCAACGCCAGAGTTAAGCTTTGAACTTACAATGAAAACCACTTCCAGACAAAAACATCTAATTCTGCATTTTGGTGATGGTTAAGACTTGATTTGTTTCTGTGGTAATTAAAATGCACCTAACAAGTCTCATCTGAGCTTTTTTTGTACATTACACAGCGCTAAGATCTCCTTTATCCATAATTTTATCACTGACAGGGAAGGGCTGTCAGAAATTAATTTATTTACTGACATAACCACCGTGGATCTATGATAGGAGAGTGTAAAGGAGCCAATACATCTCTGGCAACAAATATCACAAATATTAAATTATACAAAAGCAAATTAATTTCTCATAAAACTAATGCAAAGGATATGCAATGAGTTGTTGGTGTTCTGATGAGTCAATCATATTGAAGAGCTAGATCTGAAGTTCAAACATAGTATGAGACAGTAAAGAGAGTGGAAGATATAATTTTGTGGGGTTATGATCACACCAATAGACAATGGCTGAAATGAGATGTGTGTAGGTGTAAGAGCAGATCCTGACTCACTGTGCGTTTTACTGGACAGACGTTTGCGCTGGTTGGTGGAGGTGTTGTGTGGGAAGAGTGTGTTTTGCTGGTGATTGCTGTCAACAGGACTGGTGGCTATGATGTTATCCTTGTATTTGCCCATTTGGGACATTTTTGTACTGTCATTCCCTGATGGCACAAAGGTTACAATTACAAAAAAAAAAAGAGATGGATGGACAGTAAATAATAGCTCACTGAAGGCATGGGGAGACACTTTAAGTAAATGACTGCAATTCAAAAGGTTAAGTCTTAGTTGTATTTGCAAAGTATTTTCAGGATTATGTTACATTGAGAGGCTTCACAGGCCAGTGATTCAGAACCTGTATATGATATGCCGTCATTCACTATTACACAACATTGCCATCCCCTGTAGTTTATCTGCCCCTTTGTAATTAGTAAATTGCACAACATTGACAACCAGCACTGCAGGGTTTTATTGTATTAGGCAAATTACTGTGACAGCATGAAGTCACTTGTGTCCCGCATAGCATTTTAGGGGTATTTTAGTGGGCTACTTATCAAGGCATAATTTCACATTTGATAAGGGTTGGTCATTCCAAATTCTATGTATACAATGGACATGGCCCATCTGGCATATACCCAGGTTAAGTCATGTGACATGCATCTATTTTTAAGCTATCTATTTGAAATAAACTGGCAGTGAGGGTGCAAATGTAATGTTTACCACATGCATCTCACAGTTTACAGAATGTAAGAATAGATGTATGTATGTTTTATACAACAGTATCACATTGTATAAAGACACTGTATATTCATATTTGCAAATTAACAAATACATTTGCATGATGTCACATGACAAACTTAATGAGCAAAAAGTTTTATAGCTATAGCTACAGCCAAATCAAATATAGAGTGGTTTATGTGCCTGAAAATTAAGCAGAATCAAAAACTAAATTGGGAATGTGAATTAATATATGGTAACAGTTTACAATAAGGTTCCATTCATTAACATTAGTTAATGCGTTAGGTATCATAACTAACAATGAACAATATTTTTGTACAGCAAGATCTTTGTTAATGCAAGCAAAAATATTTGTATTATTATTAAAAGTGCATGTTCATAGTGCATTAACTAATGTTAACATGTACAAATTTTGATTAAAAAAAAATATTATTATATGTTGAAATTAACATTAACCAGGATAATAAATGCTGTAAAATAATTTTCCATTGTCATTTCATGTTAACTAATGTTGTTAACTAATCTTAACATTTGGAACCTTATTGTAAAGTGTTCCCATCTAGTAAATTATTAAAAATAACTGTTTCAGAATAAAAACAAGTGAGACATTTTTATTGATGTTTCATTAGCAAGTTTATAGCTCTTCCCCAGTAGCCTACTGTGGAAGGGCGGAAGGCGGGGCCGGGTCTTGATTCTACACACCCGGTCCCTTATCAGACTAATCAAGCCTCCAAGAGGGATAAAGGCATACCTGCGGAGGATGGTGTGGGAGAGAGAGATCATTTACGGACATGTCCGTCATGTGTGTGTTTGTCTTTGGTTTAAGTTAATCATTAAAATAGTATTTATGTTGTCAAGCTGGTTCTCGCCTCCTCCTTTCCATTGAACTGCTTTACACTTACACATTGTTAGGCATGTTAAAGGTGAAGTTTGTAATTTTGTTCAGTGTTAAAATACTTTGTCCTATCCAGTATATTATACAGGAACAACTTTAGCCTGTTAACATTTATGAGAGCGTCCACGCTCTGAAGCGTTCTTTGTTTACATGTGTTCAATGTTACTGTATAGTTTTAATGCAAAAGAATGTTGTCACAATACCAACATTTCTGTAGTTAATACCAGTAGTAAAATTGTACAATTCACATAACCAATTAACCAGTACAAATACTAATATGCTATTGAACATGCTCCTTTTTTATAAAGAGAAAAATCTTAATATAAATATTAATAAACAAAAAGAAAAGAAAAAACAAATCAGAGGTTGCGTGGCGCCATGCAAGGTTCGGAAGCAAACGGTGAGCTCTGAGCACATTTGCTAGTTTTAATACTTTTTGTGTCATAAACCTGTGAGATTCGATACACCCTGATTCTTAACTGTTCTAGGAAGACAATATGTCAAATAATTCAAAATCCTCGGGCTCTGGAAATATTAGAAGACACTTATGTGCTCAAGCTGAAGCTCCTGAGCAGTAGGCCAAAAGACCGGAAGTCAATTTGGACGGTGAAGTGAAGGAAATTCAGCATCAATTGATGAACCTATAGAAAATGGTGACAAAGGTCGCTGCTGACTTGGATGATCTTGCTGTAGTAAGTCGATCGATCACTGCCATGGAGACAAAATTCACTGAGATGGTTAAAAGAGTGGTGGATGTCAAGAAATTGGTCAATTATATTGAGTCATCGGAGAGGGAATTAGCTTATACCCGCTAGCAGATTTAGAGTGCATCTGTGAAAATTTGGAAGACTTGGAGAATTGTAACCGGCGAAAGAACATCCAAATTTTTTGAATTCCTGAGGATGAAGAAGAACGAGATCTGGTTAAATTCCTAGAAAGGCTCGATCAGGCAAGGCTTCCGGGCCAGATGGCATTGCTGCTGAATTTTCTAGATCTTGTGCTATAGAACTGGCTCCACTTTTGTTAGAAGTTTATAAGGAATCATTAAAGAGTGGAAAGCTTCCACCAACCATAACACAAGCCCGGATCAGTCTGATTCTCAAAAAAGACAAAGATCCAAGCGAGTGTAAGAATTACCATCCAATTTCCACGATGCAGTTAGACGTTAAACTATTGTCAAAAATTTTGGCTAACCAATTAAGTACATTTATGACATCTCTTATAAATATAGATCAGCTGATGTTTATTCGGGCCACAGCTCTTCTGATAACTGCTTTTCATCAATATCATGTGGTTAGTGGCAAATGATCAGACTCAAGTCACTGCCATCTCACTTGATGACGAAAAGGCACTTGATATAGTAGAATGAGATTATCTTTTTAAGGTTTTGGGAATATAAGGGTTCGGGAATACTTTTATTGGATGGATTAAGTTACTTTATAGACACCCGGTAGCAGCAGTACAACAAATTGATTAATTTCAGATTATTTTAACATGGCAGCGTTGACCTCTTTCCCCATTATTGTTCTGTCTTGCCCTGGAACCATTAGCAGCCACGATGATTTTCCAGGTGTGTTGGCGGGAGGTATGGCGCATAAGCTTTTGCTTTACGCAGATGCTATTTTATTATTCCTCTCCGACCCCACTAGATCTATTCCTTGCCTCTACAGAATTATTCATTTCATTTCTAAGTTCTAAGGAAACAGAGTCAATTGGTAAAAATCCAAACCTTTAGCTCTGACAGCATACTGCCCAGTATCGGCTTTTCAGCCCGGCGCCTTCCAGTGGCCCAAACATGGCATTAAATATTTGGGCATTTTATTCCCAGCAAATTTGACCTCTTATTAAAAAGTTTTTCAAGCGATGTGCGCATGTGGGCTTCATTACGTTTATCTATGCTTGGGAAGGTTAATGTTATTAAAATTAATTCAATTCCAAAATTCAACTACCTGCTACAGTCTGTCCCTGTAGATATCCCACTCTCTTATTTCAAGCAATTTTATAGTATAGCGAAATACTTCATTTGGAATGGTAAGCGTCTCAGGTTACATTTAAATAAGTTACATAGGCCGATTGACAAAGGTGGGCTAGGCATACCCAAGATTTTATTTTATTATTATGAATTCGGTCTCAGACATTTGGCTCATTGGACGCTTCCACCTGAGAGAGCCCCTCCCTGGTTTTGTACTGAACAGGAAGTCATTGCCCCTGTTTTTCCATTGCAAAGCCTTTCTATGAAACTAAACAGAGAAGTTAAGTCACACCCTGTTATCTCACATTTGCACAAGGTATGGACAAAAGTGTGAGTGTTAAATTTGGACATTTATTTAAATGTTGCCTTGAATATACGGCTGAACCCAAAATTATGTATTAATAAGTCCCCATTCTGCTGGTCAGAGTGGACTGTGAGTGAGGTTAATATGCTCGGTGTCTTGTATGAGAGTGGAGTGTTGAGATCTTTTGAAAATATGGTTGAACATTTTAGGATTCCCAGATCTCAGTTATTTAGGTATTTACAGCAGTGCCACCTGCTCTGTACTATTTTGGGGAGTCGCATATACCCCCGTAAAGCAGCAAATACCCTGGACATGATTACTGCCTTTGGAAAAGGTCATGAGGCATCAGTGTATTACTCCCTGTTAATTCAGAGTATGAGGGATTGAGCTTCAACTTCTCTCAAGAGATTATGGGAGAAATATTTAAACTTGGTATTTGAGGAGGGAGTGTGGGCTAGGATTCTAAAAAACATAGTCTATATCTAGAGATGCAAGGGTGCCTCTGATGGAATTTAAGCATGTAATTTTTCATTGATTCTATTGGACCCCTCTAGATTGTATAGGCTTGGTCTTAAAAACACCCACCTGCTGGCAAAGCCAATCAGAAGATGGGGACACAACCCATGTTTTTTGGGGATGTGTTAAGGTTATAAAAGGGATACACGTTGATTCTGTGTAGATCATTCAGTTGTTAAATCTATTCTTGTCTTTGTTGGAATCAATAAAACAAAAATTATAAAAAAATCTTATTCTCTGCTTTCTCTCCTTTTCTGCATTTCAGCTCAAGCTTCTGTACTACTTTTAATTTTGAAGTTTGAACCACAATTTAAAACCTTGGGAGTGCAATCTTTCAGATATTGTTGGCTTTTGCATGAAAAAATGCTTGTGATGTTCTTCATTTGTAAGTTGCTTTGGATAAAATGTCTGCTAAATTAGTAAATGTAACGTATTACATTAAAACAAAAGCCCTAAAATATGTTTTTCAAGTTGCTTCAAGTTTTAATTATTCAAGTTAACAGTCAGAAACAAGGAAACAAATAAAGATCAGTGGGTAGTTTTATCTTTTTCTTGTCAAATTGTTGTTTTATTAATATTAATTACATAATAGAGAGCTTCAGGTTGTATGGGGGCTTTTAGGTTGTATGTACTGTACACTGCAAGGCATAAAGCGCAGATCTGATATCTGTACAAAAATCTCGAAAGATTTTTTTTTTTATTATTATTATTCAGACTACATTTACACACTAACTGTAATGAACAATAGTGTGACAAACAGACCCAAAAGCAGAGGAAGTATTTATTAACAATTATTATGAGCAGTCACTGGGTTGAGGAATGTAGAAAATCCCGACACCGGCTGCAGCAGGGGGTAGTGTTCTCTAATGTGTGAGTGTCGTAGTCATGCAAGAGGCAATCCATGAAGAGTGTGTTTGTAGGATGAGGATGTGCATTGTGGAAGTCAGGAACAGATTAATAGAATCCTCCATTGAAGCTAATGAGATGCAGGTAGGTATCCTCCGTGGAAGGCAACCATACAACCAACAGATACTCAAGAAAGGGCCAATTAAGCAGAGAGAGAACTCAACGCCAAACGACAATAATCTAGCGAAGATATTGAGAGCACAACAGGCTTAAGACGTGAGTGGGGAGAACAAATGTTGCTCTGCATGCTAATCAATGGCATAATCATCGTTCCCCCATGAACAGTCAGTGTTCCCATTGAAATCTGGTCCAATTCATCTATGATGGTCCAGGATGTCCCGAGACGGGTCCCAACATCTGTCCTCAGGTCCATAACCCTCCCAGTCAACAAGGTATTGGAACCCTCTTCCCCTCCACCTGACGTTGATCAGTTTCCTGACCGTGTATACTGCAGAGCCATCAACAAGATGTGGAGGAGGTGGGACGGGAGTGTGGGGTGTAATTCAGAATTTAAAACAGGTTTGATTTTGGGTGAATACACTTAAGGTAAGGAGGTAATTTGAGACAAACTGCCACCTGACTAATGACCTTGGCAATAGGAAACGGCCTGATAAACTTCGGACCCAGCTTACGTGAGGGGAGTCAGAGCTGGATGTTCTTATGGGACAGCCAATCCTCCTGCCTGCACATGTTAGCTGGTGCCTTATCCCGGTGCCGGTCCACAGATCACTTAATGCGAGCGCCAGTCCGTATGAGGGCTTCTCTGGTGGCTAACTAGGTGCGTCGGCACCTATGCATAAAGGCGTGGACAGACGGAACTTGTATGTCAGGTTCTTGTGTGGGGAAAAGAAGGGGCTGATAACTGAGGCTGCACTGGCAGGGTGATAACACCGTAGACTATGACTGCAAGGAGATATGGGTGTACTCAACCCAGACTAAATGATCACTACAAGAAGACAAGAAGATTATGGAAGGCCACACAGTGCAGGGCCTTTTCCAGCCCCCGATTCGCCCACTCAGCTTGTCCATTTGTCTGGGGATGAAACCCAGAGAACAAACTCACCGTAGCTCCCAGCTGTCAACAGAATTCTCCCCAAAAACATGACACAAATTTGGGGGCCTCTGACAAAAACCACACTGACTGGGTTACCAGCTGTCTCCCTCGTTGAAGGTGATTTGGGGAGGGAAATAAAATAAGCTGCCTCCGAGAACCAGTCCAATAGAGTCAAAACAACTGTGTTGCCATGATGAGGGGGGTGGGTGCATGTGTGCGTTGTGGAAATCAGGAACAGATTCGTAGAATCCTCTGTTGAAGCTAGTGAGAAGCAGAACAATGCCAGCAGAGATGAGCGAACTTAACTCCCGCCACGCGGGCAGAGACGAGGTATCCTGCATGGAAGAACAGCTAACACGTAGCAATACTGCAAGGAAACCACACACCCAACACATCGGCAACTAACAGATACACAAGACAGGACCAACTAGGCAGAGAGATTGAGGTTAGTACTCAACATCAAACAACAATCTAGCAAAGATACTGAGAACACGACTGGCTTAAGAAGGGACTGAATTAGAGGAGAACAGGTGTTGCTCAGCACGCTAATCAGTGGCATGATCAGCGTTCCCCCGGGAACAATCAGTGTTCCTATGGAAACGCCAATCATGCATGCCAGCTGTGTCTGCGAGACATGAGAGAGAGAGAAAATTAAAAAACATACAAAACAAACACACAAACTCACAGGAGCCATTACACTAACTGTGTTTAAATTCATGTCTTGTTAGGTAGGCATTTTGACCAAAAAAGTTAATTTGACATTTACGCTCATATCAGAATCTTTGTGAACGCTTTACAGAGCACATGCGTGCAAATATGCAAATTCAAAAGCAGCCGCCTATCAGTCAAAATTTACACAGGTATCCAATTGAGTCAGTACTCAGTGATATCAATACTGCAGAATGATTTGGGACCAAAGTACTGGTATTTATGACATCCCTTCCTATAAGTAAGCCATTCCTAGGTTGATTTCTCTGAAAAGTGTCAATCTGGCTTTAAAGCGCTATCAAAACATTGTTCTGTTTGTTTGAGTGTCCAGCCCAACATAACAAACTTGGCTTAACCAATGCAGTGAGTTTGGGGCAGGATGGTTTGTCCAACCAATGCCAGTGTCATTTAGTGTTAGAAATAGCTTTTATTATTTTTGTTTTATTCAATTTGGTAACACTAGAAGGACAGAAATTACACACTTCAACTTTAACTCAGAGATCTTCAAATATCTTTTTATTTGTGCACTACAGTGTGTGGTAAATTCACACACCTGGGGTGAGGTCCATTCCAGCTTTGTCATTGCACCCTTGAAGCGAGTCAAGTGTACGGGTCACCTGACTTGTGAAGTCCTCACCGCCATTCATGCACTCCCGTTGAAGGTGGTGCCGCAGGTCAGTGATGTCGTACTCGTATCCATCCAGAATCGGTGTCTCGCGGATGCTGAGAGTGCCGCTGGAGTTGTGGCCCTGCCCGCGGGAATTTCTCAAACTCTCCCGTGCCTGTCCACCCATCAGCACAGAGGGGATGTAGTGAATTTCATTGGCAGCTTCTGCACTTGCACTCTTCTGTGGCTGAGGGACCCGGCGACGTTTACACCAGCGTCTACGAGTGTACAGGATCAATACCAAGCAAAGGATGGACAACAGAAGAGCAATCATGCCACCCTACAGAGACAGAGAAAAGGGGTGGGAGGACAGAAAATGGAGCAATAAAAACTGTATAAAGAGAGTACAATTTAAAAAATGCATTGATGCAGTTGATTCTCACGAAAAGTGTAACTATGTGGCACTTTTGAAACATTGCTTTGATTGTTTGAATATTCTGACCAGACCAGAATAGCAACATTGGCTTAACCAATGGTGTGAGTTAGGGGCAGGACTACTAAAGCCATTATTTTTTGCTGTTCAGTCCGTTGATGCTAATTGTTCAGAAAGTAAACACTTCACCTTTAAATATATTTCAAGAGTAAACCATATGTTTTTTTTTCGTGAGATTGAAGAACAGCATGTTCATTCTCCCAAATTATTCTATTCCAATTACACAAAGGAAGATTTGATACACCTTGACAATGAGTTATCATACTGTCATATGAAGCCAATTGTGGAG
This sequence comes from Xyrauchen texanus, assembly GCF_025860055.1. Lineage (NCBI taxonomy): Eukaryota > Metazoa > Chordata > Actinopteri > Cypriniformes > Catostomidae > Xyrauchen > Xyrauchen texanus. The sequence goes on along the minus strand of NC_068284.1, from coordinate 32,089,565 downwards.
ATAACATATTATTAACTATAGCTACCATGACATATTGGGGGGAATTCAATAAGAATTAATTACACCCACTAGTCATGTAGTTTATTTGCATGCACTGTCTGCATTGTTTTAACACCCAATTAAATTATGCAAATCAGGTGATGGCACAAATATGCCCAAAATGTTTATGCTGAATGCAATTTACAATGCACAATCCTGGATCTTTCAGATGAGTTTAAGTGCTTGGTTGTCAAGGATGCAGCAGACTACTGAAATTAGGGCACAAATAACTGGGACTGTACTGTACAGCATTGCTGCGATCCAGGCACCTGGAAAATTTGCCTCTTTAAAATTATGAAAGTGCTCTCAACCAAACAGCACAACAGTAACCAACAAAACAGTTAAATGTAACAATTTACAGAGACCCTAAACCTAACTTTGTTAGTAATGCAAAAAGCTCTTTTGTGTAGGAAGGAAGAAAGCAAAACTGGGGTTCAGGATGCGTGTTCTTGGTATATTTCGTAATTTAACACCTAAACTAAACCCCATATATAAACCTAACCATAACTTTGAACATGTGACTATGATTTTATCTGATAAATATGTTTTGTGTACGACAGAAGAAAGGAAATATGAGGGTTTGAAGTAGATGAGTAAACTAACTGTGATTGGCTGGTGTACAAGTTTTACGTTTTCTTATGAATTCGCCATCTCGTACTAATCTTATGAATTCTCATGAAACCATGTGAACTTTCTTAACGGTCTCGATTACCTCTGAACTTGAGAAAATGCCGATGAGAAATTTGCAGACAGAATTTGCATGTCCCTCCCCCGCACATACGGATATAAAAGGAGGTAATCGTGCATCCGTTTTTTCAGGTTTTGCACTGAGGAGCCAAGAATAAGGTTCAGCCGTTACAGTGGCTCGGTTCAGCGTTGTGGCTGGGGGGACACAACGTCTCGTTCCCTCCATCAGGGAACGGAGGTTACAACAGTAACCTAGACATTCCCCCTCTGTCGCTCACTCGACGTTGTGTCGAATTAACCGACACTAGGGGTTCTTATTCAATCACGCCATGCGCTGAACCGTGTACGTGAGCTGCTGACGCAGGTGCAGAAAGGCAGTTGCATGCCAAAGCAACAGGCTGGGTCAGACTGCATGTACCCTTCCCCAATGCCCCATAGAAAACGTCATAAACTTTTTAGGTTCCCGGCATCCCGAAGGGAGGGGACAAGCGATGTGCCAAGCATGGGACCAGCCTGCGTCAGTCGCCATTTAATGCTATAAAACGCATCAGGAAAGGCGTTCTTTTCCAACTCCTATTCTTTCAGGGGGAAAAGACCCCACAGAGATGGCAAACTGCCCAGGCTAGGGGGAGGTAAAATGCGGCAAAATAAGTCACATGGATTTTCAGGCCACATGTGGGAGTGGTGTGGTTGTAGATCCTACTTGCTGCGAGGAGTTGCTACAAACACGGCGACCGGGGGGCAGAGGGAACTGCCCATGGGAGACGCGAGAACGCTGGTAGTGGGACTGTACCATGGAAAATACACACAGGGGGATTAATCCATGAAGGCCTATCCTGTGGTGCACCTATTCCAGTAATTAATACACGTAGCGCATCTGGTCGGGAAATTCCTGAATTCGTGGACCAGAGGACTAGGGAGGAAGGACATCCAGGAAGCACAAGTTTAGTGGTGGTGGCATAGTGGGCTAAAGCACATAACTGTTAATCAGAAAGTCACTGGTTCGATCCCCACAGCCACCACCATTGTGTCCTTGAACAAAACACTGGATTGTCCCTTTACTAAGTGCACTGTAAGTCGCTTTGAAGAAAAGCATCTGCCAAATACAGAAATGTAAATGTAAATGTAGTGGACTCTCCTGGGCGAAAGAGTGCTTGTGATAAACTCAGTGGAGGGAAAAGGCGCTATGTGCAAGCGGAACACCTGTTCAGATGTTCCATATTCCCGAGTTCTATGTGCTCGGACCTGAGAGAACATGGGATGAGACAGACTCAACCCTGAGATTGTAAAAGTATTGTAAAGGTATTGGGTGTTGCCCAGCCCACTGCTCTGCAGATGTCTGCTAGGGAGGTGCCGTTGGCCAGTGCCCACGAGGATGCCACACTTCTCATCGAGTGTGGACGAACCCGCAAGGGGGTGAACATGGCCTGGGTGTGACAGGCCAAAGCTATTGCATCAACGACCCAGTGGGATAGCCTCTGTTTGGAGACAGCGTTCCCTTTCCACTGTCCACCAAAGCAGACAAAGAACTGCTCAGAACATCTAAAGCTCTGCGTGCGGTCCACATAGGTATGTAAAGCACGCACTGGACACAGAAATAATAAGGCTGGGTCTACCTCCTCCCGGGGCAGCGATTGCAGGTTCAGTACCTGGTCCTTGAAGGGGGTCATAGGAACCTTGGGTACGTATCCCGGTCGAGGTCTTAGGATGACATGGGTGTCTGCCTGACTGATTTCCAGGCAAGTGTCGCTGACAGAGTACGCTTGCAGGTCCCAAACTCTTTTGATGGAAGTGAGCATGATCAGGAGGGCAGTCTTCAAGGAGAGGGCTCTGAGCTCAACGGATTCTAGTGGCAGGGGAGTCTCTGGAGGCCTGAAAGGACCACTTCGCTAGGGACTTACTGTCCACTGCATCGTGGTGAGACAATATAGCGGCTACATAAACCTTCAAGGTGGAGGGGGACAGCCTCCCCTCCAGCCTCTTCTGCAGAAATGAGAGCACTGACCCGACCGCACATCTATGCAGGTCTTCAGACCGGGAAGAACACCAATCTTCCGCATCCCATCCAGGAGCCAGATGTGGAGGTTCCAGATGTCTGGGCGCAGATGCCAGAGGGTGCCCCGTCTCTGAGAAAGAAGGTCTTTCCTCAGGGAAATTCGCCAGAGAGGGGCTGTCGCGAGGAGCGTGAGATCCGAGAACCAAGTCTGTGTGGGCCAATAGGGGGCCACTAGAGTGACTTGTTCCTCATCCTCCCTGACATTGTGCCATGTCCATCTCGGGACTCAAGTCTGAAGCCAGTGCTGAAGCGTTTCATATGCATGAACCCCAGTGGTGCGACCGCCACAGAGGATGCCATATGCCCCAGGAGCCTCTGGAAATGTTTTAGAGGAACCACTGTACCTGGCTTGAACAAGGAGAGGCATTTCAGCACCGACTTCACGCGCTCGTTGGTGAGGCGTGCTGTCTTTGAGAGCTCTATCGTGTCTTTGAGTAAAAGGGTCACGATCTCCGCATGTAGGGTGTAGGTGTCTTCACTATGCAACGAGGTAAAGCACACACCACCGAAAGGTTGCGGGGGGTTGGGAAGTGAAAGCCATGCATCCAAACTCCGTGCGAGGGGCACTGAGGGGTTGATTGTTTTTGACGTACCTGGGGGGGCTTCGCCGATGGGCAGAGCAGGTAGTGTTGCGTCGGGAGGCAAAAGCGTGTCCCGAGTCTTTGGTGCTGAGAGAAGTCTCGAAGCACTTACCTTGCTCCATGCACCTGGCAGAGGGCGGGTTAGTGACTGAGGAGGAGGTCCTATGTAGGTGTCCTCTGGACTCGTCAGAATCGGCCGGCCGAGGGACAGCAGTCGTGGGCCCAGAGGCGAGGGGTCTGCGTCCAGGGTGCCAGGACTGCCAGAGTGTGGCACAGGGTTGCCGTGAGAAAGGCATTTGCGTGCCAGATGACCCAGGGAATGAGGAAATAGCTTTTTTATTGAGAATGTGGGTACAGCAGCCCGAAGGGGGTGAGGCAAAAGAAATAAGGGTAAATAAAGATTCTCCTCCCGGCCCACCACTGGTGGATGGAGTGGTATGTTTACCAGGTCCGGAGAAAACATCTCGTTCCCTGAGTTATCCGTCTCAGGAGCTCTTGGGAGCCTTCCGGGTCCTCGAGGACATCCGAGAGACAGGGGGCGTGCGCTTTGTAGGGCCTTGCCCCACTAAAAATGGCAGCAGAGACAGCATAGCACTTTGTTCTATGATCGAAGGGGAGACAGTAAACTCTGTTTCCCAGAATGCATCACAGCCGAACGGGAAGTCCCACCCATGGACTCAATCTCAAACATCATTGGTCAAAAGCGGCCTATGACCGATGACGTCATCGTCTTAACAAATCCAGTTTACCTCAGATTTGATTTCGCCCTCTCTGTTACAGCCTCGCTGCCTACAACTACAGCCTCGCTGCGCTCTAAAGAGACTTATCTACACAAAGGAATTTCCCTCCTTCTGGACAAAGAGAGACCTCGTTTTTCTAACCTCACCATTTGGCCACGGTAGAGTAAGATTAACTTAGCTTTGTTCCAGTGGTGTAGTATACTTATTACAACCGGTTCATTTCATTTTCACTGCGAGACAACAGTGAATTTATTTAGAAAATGGAAAAGGTGACCAGCTTCCCTTCTCAATAATTTTCTATGAAAATTGACTACCTCCCACGTTTCTCTCAATCACCGGATCCATGAAACAACGCAGAGACACATATTCTCACTGATGAGCGTAAGACAAAGGACCTAATCCAGATTGTTTTTCTCCACTCCTCCACTCAACGCAACAGGAATTCAACGGACAACCCTGCTGAAATGACACAGGATTTCCCAAGTAAGGCTTGATATCTGGGCAGATTTAGTTTAGAAACTGTGACTTTTCTTATAAAACTAAATCATATATATTTGATTCAAATTCTCCCGCCTGTTTTGTTCAGTTCCTTTGTGTGTCTGCTCATTATCACCCACACGTGGTATTAGCTCCGTTGCGCTGGATCTGATCCAGCCATTTTTCTTTCCCTACAAATTCAAATAATCGTTGGCTTTGCCCTTTCCGACCTAGTCCTCATTTTTAACTAGTTTCCATTTTTAATTCGGTTCACCATTTTGAACCTAGTCTAAGGCTGAAACCGATCCTCCATTTTGAACTGGTTTTGTGTCACACAAAACCCCACACATACACTAGCATATAGCTCCGCCATTTAGTTAGGATTTCCACTTTATGTTTTTGTGTTATATTCATCTAGTATTGGCAGTGTTCATTGCTGTTTGATTATAATAGATCTTGTTATATTATAATAAGTACTCCTAGTTGTTTGTTTGAATATTGTTTTGAAGCCAGCCTCTGCCACGTCAATAACTCCTGTATTACTTCAGTATTGTTAAATTGTTGTTGTTAAAAGCCAACTGTAACCAAATTGCTGTTGAATTTGTATGGCAATAATTCGACTAGCTTCTTCCCTTTTTGATTATTTTGATTATCAATCAAAATACTCTATCTTCAGGGTAGAATTTTATGATACTTGATCAGTCACTTACTATCATTTTTCTCTTGTCAAAGAGTGGTGCCCCGAGGATAGAATTTAACGAACTAAATTCTATTATTTAATTTAATTTAATTATTAATTAATAATTACTAAACATTAATTATGAATTATATCTGATAGTAAAACTGATACAAACAACCAGTGCACCCTACAGCTTCCTGCGGGGTGCTCTGAGCTGGGGCTGAGAGCTGGGCCCAGGTTGAGGCGCAGCTGCCTGGCTTTTGGAAGCCGCAGGAGGACCCCCTCAGCGAGCAGACGGAGCATGGCCCGTGCTGGAACGGCGACGGGGCATGATGTAGGAAATGGCCTCCATCTGTTTCTTCGCCTCTGAAAAATGCTGGGCAAATAGGCCGAGCTGGGAGATGGGGGCGTTGAGAAAGCGGGCTTTGTCGACCTCCCGCATCTCGACCAGGTTCAGCCACAGGTTACGTTTCTGGACCACGAGGGTGGCCATCGCCAGACCGAGTGTCCGCACTGTGACCTTCGTGGCCCGGAGGAAAAGGTCGGTCGCAGAGCGCAGTTTCTGCAGCACGTCGGGGTCAGGACTACTCATGTGCAGATCTTTAAGTGCCTTGGCCTGTTGGACTAGCGGTCATGGCATGGAGGGTGGAGGCGGCCTGTCCGGTGGCGCTGTAGGCTTTGGCGGTCAGTGACGATGTCATCCTACAGGCATCGGCATTTCCGGACATAGGTGGATTGCAACCTCACTGTCCAACTGGGGGACCTCCAAGTACCTGTGGGCCACCCCGCCGTCAAGGGTAGTGAGAGCGAATGAACGAGGAGGTCGGTTACGGGCAGTGACATGTGCCCTCCATGACCTTGTCAGCTCATCATGCACCTTTGGGAAGAAAGGAACCAGGGGTGGGCATGGCCCGGTCCCGAGGAACCAATCATCTAGCTGTGAGGGCTGTGGGGAGGACAGAGGTTTCCAGTCCAACCCCACGCTCACAGCAGCCCGGGCAAGCATGTCGGCCATCTGGGTGTCAGCCTCAGACTGGGCATGCCAGCCCGAAGGCTGCAGTCCAGTCGAGTCTTCCACATCAGATGCCGGAATGCTCTCCGATGCAGCGGCGAATTCGGCATCCAGCTCAGCGGGTCCGAGGGAGTAGTCAGACTGGCTGTGAGGCTAGCCGCTCACCTCGAGCCTGGACTGAAGTCAACAAGCATGCCGAGTGGTTCGTGGGGATCTACCCAGCGAAACCGAGCCCGCTGCCATCCCCAAATCGCCTCCATCGCCAGCCGGGTCGTCATCAAACCCATTGGAAGAAGGAGCGACGCGGGGGGCGGCTGTAGTGGCGTTCCTTTTTAGGAAGGAAAGCCGAGACCGCAACGTTGTCATGGTTAAGTTCTCGCAGTGAAAACAAGAACCATCCGCAAATGCCGCCTCAGTGTGATCGCGGCCCAGACACACAAGGCAGCGTCTATGACTGTCAGGAGCGGAGAGATATCGACTTCATCCAGGAACTACACAGGGGCAGAAGGGCATCTTTAAAAAGACGTGTCCTGAAAAGGACGTTCAACGCCTGCTGTGTGTGCTCAATAAGTGAAATAAACTCTTTTAGGAAAAAAATATTCACTTTTAGAAGTGCTGTAGAAGCGCCCAGAGGCAAAGCTGCACTGGCTTGCAGAGAAGAAGAAAGACACTGATACGCGCCATAGATCCAACAGCAATGCTCTGCAGAAATGAGTGGAACAGAAGTGATCTCAGCTCATTGATCGCACAACCTCTCCAAAGAAGAAATCTGAATGAACAGATGCACAAATCCCTCCTTTTATACCTGTATGTCCGGGGGAGGGACATGCAAATTCTGTCTGCAAATTTCTCATTGGCCTTTTCTCAAGTTCAGAGGTAACCGACGCCTTCAAGAAAGTCCCCTATTGTTGCTTAATTCGACACAACGTCGAGTGAGCAACAGACGGGAAATACCTATTTTGCACCTGCAACAATCCTAGACCATTCTCATACATGTAAATGACAAATTAGTGGGACCACAATTAGAACTCCATTTCAAATAACAAAAGATTACTGCAACACAAGGTGAGAGAGAAAAAAAGAATCTAGACTTTTTGCATGTAAAGTATATAGTTAACTTATGCTAAACCGAAATCTGTGTGTGCTAAAGATTGCTGGAAGAAAACCATACAAAGACCATTGTCACAATCAGCACCAGATTCAACAGATAATTGGTTTTATGTAATTCGATTTCCTTTGGGTCCATCACTTTGAATTAACCAAACAAGCAAAACCTACTTTACTGCAGAGTAAATTAAGGAAGGCTATGAGGTTACAGACTGTTTAAAATAAGACCAGATGGGGTCTCTCTTTATGAAGACTGGAGAAAAGAAAACATCATAGTCTAGCAGCATGAGGAGATGTAATTAAATTAGCTCTAGTGAGGATCGAAGTGATGCTGTTATGGGTTTGTCAGATTTGCTCCAGAGAGGGATAATGTGTCATTTAGCAACAAAGTATTATGCTATTTATTTTGGGAAATGGACAATTGTATAAAATGTAACTACAAGGTATGGGTGTTATGATACTTTGGGACAAGAAAAAAAAAAAAAAGAGTTGTACCAAATAATTAATGCATGGACAATTTCCCCATATTAGAGCTAAAATGTAAAACTGGAGCTACTTCTCTCCAGTCACTGGTTTAACCCCAAAAAAACTAATCTTAGAAAATAATCCCTTCATGCCTTTAAAATGGCTTAGATATTACTCTACACTGCTCGCCTGCAGCTCAGGCTCGCTGTGTGCCCAGGATCAATTGATGGAACCGCGCTGGGCTTCAATGTAAGTTCAGTGGCAAAACCCATCTGTTTTTGGGTAAACTTTTCAAAACAGTTCTCTGAAAAATGACTACTGCAAACCCGCGTTTTATCCGAAAGTTTTGCCGGGATATTTATTTTTGATTTTCAGATCCTTTGGTAATACATGAAGGTTCACCATTTGTCCTTTTGCAACTTTACATCCGAAAACAAAACATGTCTTGCAAAATGCCGATACGTAGCTAAACCTGGCTTCTCCTGATACCCCTTGCTTCACCGCAGCATATGCTATTGATATGGAAAGCCCCACACCGCAAGTTGATGGGATTGGTTCCTTAGGTTTGTGATGTATGAAACCCTGGCTGTCTGACCTCATGTTTTTGAGATTGTCTTTGGTAGACTGCAGTTCCAAGGCGAAAATGATCAGCCATGACGTTGACTGCTGATTTCACTCATGATATGTCTTCTAGCAATAAAAAAACACTATATGAACATGTAAACAAGGTTAAAAACTTGATTTTCACAGTAGGGGTCTTGGCTGAGCACTCTGAAGACATTTTAAATGAGGAAGTCAGCATTTAGGGGCACATGCAATGATTTATGGAAATTGTGTTCACAGATTCTAAAATGATTGTGCTTCTCTCAGGCTGTGGAAGTAAAACCACGCCGTGGTCAATAAACGAGGTGCAGACGTTCCTCTCGATAGCGACAAACGAAACGAAAAAGTCTTTCAGGAAGTGTCTCAGCTGTTGGCCGCACAGCTGAGACATGGCTACTCCCCGAACCTACCAACAGTATAGGGAAAAGTAAAAAAAAAAAAAAAATTTGTGTAAAAGTGACTACATAGCAGAACTCCTATTAGTGAAATAAGACAGAAACCACTCTAATGCAGCATTACGGATACCAACCTCGAGATTTAACCTATTTAGAAGGATACGATGATCCACAGTATAAAAAGCTGCACTTAAATCCAGCAATACCAGGATGGCACAGTTATCAGTGTCTATAGATTGTAAAAGGTAATTTACTACTCTTAGAAGAGCAGACTCAGTACTGTATTTAGCTCTGAAGCCTGACTGAAAAGGATCCAGAATATCATTCGAAAGTAAATAAGGAGATAGCTGGTTTGAAATAACCCTCTCCAATTCTTTAGACAAAAATGACAATTTTGTGATGGGTCTTTAGTTCTTGGGGTCAGAAGGATCAAGATGAGGTTTTTTGGGAAAAGGCTAGACCATAGGATGTTCAAAGCAGGATGGAACAATACTTTTCTATAAGGAGCCATTTATAATAGAGAGCACAGTAGGTGCAACAGAATCTGTTATGACCTTGAGCAACTTTGCAGGAAAAATGTCAAGAAAACAGGTGGTTGATTTCATGCTGGAAATAATGTCCAACAACTCAGAGTGCATTTTAGAGTGAAAATTAGAAAAGGAGGAAGGACTAGTATTTGAATATTGGAAATTCTGGGGTTACTTAGAAGAAATCTTGGAGTTAATGCCAGTAATTTTATTTATAAAGAAGCTACAAAACTTCTCACATGACTGTAAACTTGGATCTGGACTAGCTGCACTAGTAGGATGTAACACAGAATTTAAAGTAGAAAACAGAATTTAAGGGCAGTGTGAATTATTTTAGATAATATTGGAGAGATAATTTGCCCTTTGCAAAGAAAAGGCTTCCTGGAATTGAGACAGAGTATTTTGAAGAAGTTGATATGAAATTTGTAATTTATCCATTTTCCAATTTCTTTCAATCACCATGCAATAACTGCTTTATACAGCACAATGAGCTAGCAGATAACAGCTAGCGCTCATGTTATTGTTTATGGTTTTGCCATGTAAATTGACCCAAGTGTGGCGAACTGGATTCATCTGGCGATCGCGTTTTCATAACAAAGGTATGAAGTCCCGTTTTGATATTGCATGTTTTCATTTGTACTCCTGGCACAAACAACTAAACTGCATCAACAAGTTAATGCTTCTTTCAATCATTTACCGAATATCAGTCAACTAATGCTTCACACGTCATGGATCATCCATACTCATTGTGGTTTAACACAGGTTTCATCAGAAGCATACATTCATATCTGCCTTCTCACTAGGGCCATTCACAAGTCCAAGCATGGTTTTCTCTTCTAACTTTCTTTTTTGTATAAAATAAATACATAAAATAAATTTGAGGACCTATTTGGTTAAATCCATAGGATGAGGGCTCTCAGTTTGGTTCCATGCCTATATTGTCAATTTTACCCATTATCATGGTCGAAACCAAACTTGGGTCACTTAATTTTCTTGCCCAACAAAACAAAGGTCTGAAGTATACTGTTGTACAAAATAATGAACAAATAACATATGCCCTTGTTTTCTTTCGGCAAAGGGTACTGTACAACAACGTCACCTTTATTGTAGGGCCCTCACATTACATTGTTCATCCTTTAGCAGAGATCTTGAAAAAAAATGGCCGTCCTCGTTGGTAAACTCATAATCAAATGTTATCTATCTTCAGCAAAGGGTATTGCACAATAATGTTGCCCTGATCGTAGGGCCCTCACTTTATGCTGTTATCCTTTGAATAGGATAATGCATACATAAAGTTCAACCTTTTTTGTCTTTCAGCAAAAGATATTATACAAACAATGGCCGCCCTTGTCTGAGGGCTCAAATGTGACATTGTTCATCCTTCAGGCAAAAGTATTCCCATAATGTTCGCCCTGATCGAAGGGCTCAAAAACAAAAATGTTATATCCTACAGCAAAGGGCATTGCACAAACAACATTCACCCTTATCAAAGGGCCAATCAGCATTGCCTGTCCCCTACAAAGATACTGCACAAACAAGGATCATCCATTCTCAACAATTCTCATAAGCAGCCTACCCTCTTGCAGTAACATGTCATACAGTATACACAGGCCATGTTGCATCATTCATATTTATTTCTTCTTTCAGATTCATCTCTCACCTTCCAAAGACCTGGTGGCTGTCCTGAGTCTAATCAAATTGTTAAATTTTCCTTTGAGGTCTATGTTCAAAATAGTTTTAATAAATTTTTTGGTAAGCTCCACTCCTCTGATGTCATCGCAAATAGGAACAGGAGAGTGGTGTCTCTTTGCTGAGCGAGTATGCTACCGAGACGTCACCCAAATGCCCTACTGCTACTATTTGCACTGGGGTGCAAACAGCTTCTACCGTTATTTGTACCAGGATTGTGGTGCAAATAATATTTATTAAAGCTTATGAAAAAAGGCCAGTGAGGAGTTGGCAGACAGTATTTGCATACCCCACCCCCGGACATACGGGTATTTAAGTGGGGCAAATATGGGAGTTCATTAAGGATTTTTCTGAGGAGCCGGAAATGGTCCGGCCACAACAGTGGCTCGGCTCAGTGACATGGCGGGGATGACACAACGTCTCGTTTCCTCCATCGGGGAAAGGAGGTTACATACGTAACCTAGACGTTCCCCTTCTGTCGCTCTCTCCACTTTGTGTCGGAGAAGCGACACTAGGGGTCCCACTTTAATCATGCCATGCGCTGAGCCATGCATGTGAACTGCTGAAACAGAAGCGGGCAGGTAATCTTACGTGCAAACGCAACCAGCTGTATCAGGCGGCACGAACCCTTTCCCAATGCCCCATTAAAGTCATCAGAATCCTTCTGGTTACCCTAGTGAGGGGAACAAGGTGATGCTTGCCAACCTGGGCACGGGCCAAGCCTGGCTGGGCCTCTTTTCTCTCTATGTTTCTCGCATAAAGCAACTACGGCCGGGGCCCTTACATGCATTAAGGGAAGGGGGTCTTACCCAGTTTACTATTCTTTCAGGGGGAGAAGACCCTGCGGAGACCACACCTACCCTGCAGGGGAGGTAAAGGTGGCGAATACATCACATGGCCGCTAAGGTCCTATGTGGGAAAGTTGACGCGGTGGTAGATCCAACCTCGTAGAGGGCGGAGTTGCTACAGCACGGCGACCGAGGCAGCTGGAACTGCCTAAGGGAGACACAGGAGTCCACTCGTGAGGGGACAGTACCGCGGATATTACACACAGGGGGAATCCGCGAAGGAGGCCTTTAAACTGTGGAGCACCTATTCCAGTACAGGGTAGATTAAGTACCTGTAGTAGATTGGGTCGGCGAATTCTTCTGCTGAACTGCGGACCCATGAGGGCTAGGGAGGAATCAAACAGGGATCCGAGAGGTGGGATCTCCTGGGAAAGAAGGCGCACTATTTTATCTCGGCTGAGGGAAAGGACGCTAGGCGCAAGCGATTCACCCGGCCAGCTCGTCAGCGTGTTACCGAGTCCTACGGGCTCGGACCTGAGAAAACACGAGACGATACCGACTCAACCCGGAGATTGTAGAATCTCGCGAAGGTATTGGGTGTTGCCCACCCTGCTGCTCTACAGATGTCTGCTAGGGAGGTGCCCTTGGCCAGTGCCCATGAGGACGCAACACTTCTGGTTGAGTGCGCTCGAACCTGCAAGGGGGCACGGCCTGGGTGTGATAAGCCAATGAAATGGCATCGACAACCCAGTGGGCGAGCCTCTGTTTGGAGACAGCATTCCCTTTCTGTTGTCCCCCGATGCAGACAAAGAGCTGCTCAGAACGTCTAGAGCTCTGCGTGCAGTCCAAATAGATATGCAAAGCACGTACCGGACAAAGCAACGTAAGGGCTGGGTCTGCCTCCTCCAGGGGCAGCGCTTGCAGGTTCACTACCTGATCTCTGAAGGGGGTGGTAGGAACCTTGGGCACGTAGCCCGGTCACGTTCTTAGGATCACATATGTGTCTGCCGACCCGAACTCCAGGCAAGTGTCGCTGACACAGAATGCTTGCAGGTCCCTGACCCTCTTGATGGAGGCGGACGCGATCAGCAGGGTCTCTGGAGGCCCGCGAGGACCACTTGAGATCCGAGAACCAAGTCCGAGTGGGCCAATAGGGGGCCACTACGGTGACTTGCTCCTCGTCCTCCCTGACCTTGCACAGCACCTGTGCAAGAAGGCTCACTGGTGGGAATGTGTACTTGTGCAGCCCCGTGGGCCAGCTGTGTGCCAATGTGTCTGCCCCGAGGGGAGCCTCTGTTCGGGCGTACCAGAGCGAGCAGTGGGAAGTTTCTTGGGAGGCAAACAGGTCTACCTGGGCCTTGCCAAACCGTTCCCAAATCAGCTGGACCGACTGGGGGTGAAGCCTCCACTCTCCACTGGGCAAGCATTGTCGTGACAGCGCGTCCGCTATCACATTGAGGTTGCCGGTGATGTGAGTGGCACATAGCGATCTGATTCGCTGCTGGCTCCAAAGGAGGAGACAACATGAGGTGGGAGCATACTCCGCCTTGGCGATTTATGTACGCCACCACAGCGGTGGTGTCTGACCTACACCAGGACATGTTTGTCCTGAATTAAGGGGAGGAACTTCCTCAGGGCAAATAAAAAAGTCAGCAACTCTAGGCAGTTGATGTGCCAGCGCAGCTGGGCCCCTTTCAAACGGCCCGCGGCTGCGTGCCCGTTGCACACGGTGCCCCAACCCGATCTGGAGCCGTCGGTCGTGACCAGGACGCGCCGGTACGCCTGCTGCAAGGGTACTCCTGCCCGCAGAAAGCAGAAGTCTGTCCAGGGTTTGAGTGTTTGGCGGCAGGCGGTGGTGATCATCACACTGTGCGTGCTGCGGCGCCATGCTCATCTCAGGACTCGAGTCTGAAGCCAGTGCTGAAGTGGTCTCATGTGCATCAACCCCAGCGGCGCGACCACCACGGAGGATGCCATATACCCCAGGAGCCTTTGGAACAGTTTTAAAGGGACCATAGTGCCTGGCTTGAAGGAAGCGAGGCAATTCAACACCGACTGTGCACGCTCGTTGGTGATATGTGCTGACATTGAGACTGAGTCTAACTCCATTCTGAGAAAAGAGATGCTCTGAACCGGGGCGAGCTTGCTCTTTTCCCAGTTGACCTGAAGTCCCAAACGGCTGAGGTGCCTGAGCACCTGGTCTCTGTGCGCGCATAGTAATTCTCTTGACGGGGCCATGATGAGTCAATCATCGAGGTAGTTGAGTATGTGGATGCAAGGCAAGGGCTGCCTCTCGACTTTCGTAAGACGCAAAGGGACAGAGACAGGCCGAAGGGGAGGACTTTGTACTGATAAGCTGCCGCCTTTCTTGGGTACAATGAATTAAGGGCTGTAGAAACCCTTCTTCATTTTGGTTGGAGGGACAGGATCTATCGCATCTTTGAGTAAACAAGTGGTGGTTTCCGTGCGCAGGGAACTGGCATGTTACGCCGTGTACTGCGGAAAAACGGACATCCACAAAGGGGGGCGGAGGCCTGGCAAAATGAATTGCGTAACTGAGTCGAATGGTCTGGTGCAGCCAGTGTGACGGGTTGGGCAGTGAAAGCCACACCTCTAAACTCCGTGCTAGGGGCACCAAGGGGACGAGTATTTTGGACGTACCTGCCGGGGCTTTGCAGCGGGGCGGAGCAGGTAGTGTGGCGTCGGGAGGCACAGATTCGTCCCGAGGCTCTTGTGCTGAGAACAAAGCAATTACCTTGCTCCACGGGCCTGGCAGGGGGCGGGTTCGTGACTGAGGAGGAGGTCTGATGTTGGCATCCTCTAGACTCGTCTGAACCGGCCGGCCGGGGAACAATCATGGGGCTGAGGGTGGAGGAACCGCATCCAGGGAGCCGGGACTATTGAGATCTGGAAGCAAAGTGCCGTGAGAACAGCATGTGCAGGCCAGGTGACCCAGAGACAATGGAAATAGATCTTTTATAGAGAATGTGGGTACCGCAGCCCCCGCTAGGGCTGGGAGCCTTCCGGGGAACCTTCCGGGTCCTCTAGGGGGTCCGTGAGACAGGGGAGTGTGCCTCCTGTGGAGTGCTCGACACTGGTGTTGAGAGCTGGGCCCGGGCTGAGGCGGAACAGAGCGTTTCTTAGCCGCAGGGGGACGCGCTCGGCAAGCAGACAGGGCATGGCCCGGGGCGGCAGGTTTGATATGAGAAATGGCCTCCGTCTGCTTCTTCACCGCGGAGAAATGCTGGGCAAAGTCCTTGACTGTGTCGCCGAAGAGGCCGAACTTGGAGACAGGAGCGTTCAGGAAGCGAGTCTTGTCGGTTTCATGCATCTTGACCAAGTTCAGCCACAGATGACGTTCCTGGACCACGAGCATGGCCATCGCCTGCCCGAGTGCCTGCGCTGTGACCTTCGTAGCTCTTAGGGTGAGGTCAGTCGCTGAGCGCCGTTCCTGCAGCACCTCGGTATCAGGGCCACCCCCGTGCATGTTTCTGAGCACCTTGGCCTGGTGGACTTGCAGGAGGGCCATGGAGTGCAGGGCGGAAGCGGCGCTGAAGGATGTTGTCCTACAGGACCTGGAGGGGAGTACAGGGCGACCGCTCCGCCGTCGAGGGTGGCAAGAGCGGATGAGCGAGTGGCACAGTGAGGAGTGGACCCGGCGGATCTGCACCCGCTGTCATCCCCGGATCGCTTCCAGCGCCAGCCACATCGTCCTCAATCACGTGGGAAGAAAGAGCAATGCGGGGCGGTTGGAGTCGCTTGCTTTCTGTTGAAAGCAAGCCGCGACCGCAACGTTGTCATGGTCATGCTCTCGTAGTGAGAGCATGAACCATCCACAAACGCAGCCTCGGTGTGATCTCTGCCCAGACACACGAGGGCACTCTACCGCATCCAGGAACAACACAGGGGCGGAAAGGCATCTGAAAAGGACGTTCAACGCCGCTGTGTTTTGCTCTTTTAGAGGAAATTACTCTTTTAAATAAAATCACTCTTTTATAGAACTCTTTACGAGTTTGTCTGCGCTGACGAAGCGCCCAGGGGCAACAATGCACAGCCGTGCAAAGAAGGAGAAAGCCACTGTTGTGTGCCCGAATCCAACAGCATGCAGAGCGTCAGAGGAATAACAGGAACTTGGTGTGTGACTCGCAGCAGACTGCATGCATGACCATCGGCTTCAAAGAAATTTTCTGAATGAACTCCCGTATTTGCCCTGCTTAAAAACCCGTATGTCCAGGGGAGGGGTATGCAAATACTGTCTGCCAACTCCTCATTGGCCTTTTTTCATAAGTCAGAGGCATATTTTGGCTCTCAAGAGAGACCCCTAGTGTGCGACACAACGTGGAGAGAGTGACAGATGGGGAACTTAACCTAACTGATAGTGGGGTAAACATTTTATTTGTTATTAAGAAAATGCAACCTTTAAATCATGCTCACCAGCAGTATGGGGTTAATTTCAGTATATATAAACTTTCTGAAGCTACAAGTTGATTTCTTGATTGATCATGTTGATACAGGCCATCAGTAATTAAACTATTTCAGATCATCAAAATCTAGGATGCAAAACAACCCAGATTCAACAATCTGTAATGTGCAAAAAGAAGGTTCAATAAAATAAAATTACTAAATTGCTGTGGTGTGATTAGATTATCTTCAATGATTTGAAGAGTTGGTCAAAGTTATTTCATGTCTTCTTTTGCACTATGGTCAACTGAATGTGATAAATTTTCTGGGTAACAATCTGAAGATAAAATCTCTTCAAGATTACTGTATAGTGGAACTGTATAGTGGAAGGTGACAGGTTGAGCACTTTATGATAAATTAGTTTCAGCTCCAGCAAATCAATGCAAATCCTGTGTCACATTCTTTTGTTTCAGAATCTCATTGAATTTAATCCCTAATTAAATAGATAAATAGTTGTGATTTCTTGAAAAAAGTTTTGTTTGCATGTTTTTTGCAGTATAAATGATTGTGATGTGAGTCAAAGGGTACAGTTTTCCAGATGGGCCTTTATCTGATCTAGGAGAAGTTTGCGGAATGAATGAGAGAGGCCAGAGGAAATGCCCTTTCCTTTCAAGGGTGCATGTGGGCATAAAACAAGGTATTATCAAGCACTTAAACTCTAAGTGCTTGTAGCTAAGGAGAGCCCACAGGGATAAAAGGGATTTAGTGAACTGGCCATGCGTTCTTTATTGTATTGTCTTATTTATTATGCTTCCTTTGTTCAAATGCTATTTGGTGCCCATATATACATCTTTGGCATAACATCCAGACGCATGGATAGTTTCCAGAGAAAAATCACATTAAACAAAAAACATATATAATATAGCATTTTCTCTTGTGTGCTGACCCTTCAATAGCTTGAAAATACTAAACATTGAAATAATAATTTACCTAATCTTATGAGAACAAAAATGTGAACTTCATAATAAACTTCAAACTTCCTCTATGACAATTGTATAGAATATTCATATGATAAGATTCTCTGATTGGTGTTCTACTCCTGTGTAGGAAATCTGGTAGTATAATGTATAGGGTACGGATTAAAGTGCCACAATTCTCCACCATTATATTTAGCAAATTTCAGTTGATGTGGATGTATATGGTACAGATAAAAGGGCTGCAATTCTCCCACCAATATATGTAGGAAAACAGCATTTGAGCTAGTAAATAATTTACACTGTCCTTATTCTACATCATTATTATGTAAGGAAATGTATAATGGAATTAGTCAAGTTCGACACCCATTATAAGAAAGATAAATGACAAATAATTAGATTATTTGTCTGTATACATTTTCCACCATTAAAATCATAATACAACATCTTGTTGTATCCACTCACAATTTCTATTGTAAGGGATTAGCTTTAATAAGGGAATTATGCATAATTCAGTTATTGGTGTAGTATTATTCTCATAGCTTGTTGAAAAAAATATCACACAAATTTAGGTATAGCTTTGAATCAAAATATTTAAAAAACAGGGATGATATTATTTATCAAAATATACCACCTTCAAATTATCTTTGAATACAGACAAACTTTATTGCTATTCTCAATATATACTAATCTAACACATACTTCATGCTGATGGCATGCTGCATGAACATTTGTTTGTAGCCTGCTTAGGCTGCTTAGCATTGCTTATTCTTATTCTCAGATATTCATCATTATAGTCATCGTTCATCATTATATCCTTTGTCATTTTACCGCCTTTCAGGTTTCATCTGTGTGTATTTTACCTGTTGCTGCTGGCACCTAGCTAGAGTCTGTGTTTGTAGGCTGCTAGTTTTTTTTTTAGCATTGCTTATATATCTGTTTTCAGCCTTTAATCCTTAATATCTGCCATTTTTAAGAGCGCATCGGGTTTTCCCTTGTATTATTCTCTTATCGCGATTCAACTGCGTGCATATTCCACCTGCATCCGAGTTCTATTTTTATTGCGATTAAACTGCGTGCCCGTTTTTTCTCCTCTGCGGTACACAGATTATTGCATCAATCTCAAAGCACCACTTATCAGGAACAACCAACAACAACAAACAATTGCATGAGGGATTTACATCAATCTCAAACCCTCACCGCTCAGGAACAACCAACAACAAAAAATTTGCTGTAAGTCATGGCATCCGCTCATGTTATTTCTTCCTGCATTGCATGTCACATGTTTACAATAGCCTCCTCCATCAGTAGTGAGAGATTCACATGTGATGAATGTAAGGAATTAGTCAGGCTGACGGAGAAGGTTAATGAGTTAGAGACTCGCATCCGAACGCTAGCGGAGGTCAGTGAGAAATAGAAGCCGGTAGATACTGTTTCGGATGCGAATAGTACAGAGAGCAACATACACTCTTTGGTTCCGGCAGTAGAGCCCCTGCAGCAGGGCATTTGGGTGACGTCTCGGCGGCATACTCGCTCAGCAAAGAGACACCACTCTCCCGTTCCTGTTATGTTTAGAGTAGATTAGTGTCACTGAATGTGAGTGGTGTCTGAAGAATAAAATAGGATTTATAGACAATTGGAAGAGTTTTTGGGGTAGACCTGACCTGCTAAAGAGAGACAGACTCCATCCCTCCAGGGAAGGTGCCGCTCTCCTTTCTAGTAATTTGGCGCATAGTCTTAATAATGATAGAATTTGACTAACTGGGGCCCAGGTAAGGAAGCTGACAAACAAGTTAATCCGAATGTCTGCTAGCTGCCTTGAGACATCACAGAGGTCACATAAACTACAACACATAGAGACTGTATCACCTAGATATCTCATAGAGACTGTGTCTGTTCCCCGAACTACCAAACACAATACCCTCACTAAATCGTTTAGAAAAAATTTGATTAGGGTCAAACTTGAACAAAACAAACAAATTAAAAATACACTTCATATAAAAATAGGGCTACTAAACATTAGATCTCTTTCTACCAAAGCACTAATTGTTAATGAAATTATTACAGATCAAAGATTGGATGCACTCTGTTTGACTGAAACCTGGCTTAAACCGGATAAATATATTAGTTTAAATGAATCTACTCCTTCAAGTTATTGTTATAAACATGAGCCTCATCTGAAGGGTCGAGGAGGAGGTGTGGCTACAATTTACAGTGAAGTTTTTGGTGTTACTCAGAGGACAGGATATAAATGTAAGTCTTTTGAACTAATAATGCTTAATGTGACACCGTCAGATATAAATAAAAAATATCTGTCATCTTTTGTCCTTGCTACAATGTATAGATTAATTCTGTCATATGGAGTTGATGTTGATAATATAGAAATTCTGCAGCAGAGCGATGACATCTCGGATCATTACCTCGTCTCTTGTATGCTGCAATCAGCTAATGTTACTCAATCTACACCACGCATGTGGAAAAATAAAAAATTTGAAGTATTTTGTGGTGCATGGAATGATAGTGTCTGTAGATACAGACAGGCACTAAACGCTGCCAGGTCAGCATATTTTAGTAAACTCATAGAAAATAACCACAACAATCCTAGATGTTTATTTAGTACTGTGGCTAAATTGGTTAGGAATAAAACCTCAACAGAACCAGATATTACGTCACAGCACAAGCGTAATGAGTTCATTAATTTCTTTACAGATAAAATTGAAATAATCAGAAATAAATTTGGAATTATGCAATCATCTGTCATAGCACCTCATAAAACAGTGTCTAATAATTTTCCTCACGTGCAACTTCAATCCTTCTCTGTCATAGGTCATGAAGAGCTAACAAAACTTATCGAAACATCAAAAGCCACAATGTTTGTTAGATCCTATACAAACTAAGCTCTTAAAAGTGGTATCTCCTGTAATTTCAGAACCTCTTCTTAAAATTATTAATGCCTCGCTATGCTTAGGAAATGTCCCAAGAAACTTTAAAATGGTTGTTATCAAACCGCTTATTAAGAAGCCACAACTTGATCCTGGAGAACTGGCTAATTATAGACCGATTTCAAATCTCCTGTTTATGTCAAACATACTAGAAAAGGAAGTATCCTCCCAAATATGTTCATTTCTATAGAAAAATAGTATATATGAAGAATTTCAGTCAGGATTTAGGCCTCATCACAGTACAGATCATCTGATCGCGGCTGCATTTCTCTTCTAGTGCTTTTAGATCTTAGTGCTGCATTCGACACGATAGATCACAACGTTCTCTTGAATAGGCTACAGAATTATGTTGGCATTTGTGGAGTTGCATTAGCATGGTTTAAGTCATATTTAGCAGACCACCACCACTTTGTCTATGTAAATGAGGAATTGTCAAACCAAACAAAAGTAAAATATGGAGTGCCACAGGGATCAGTTTTAGGGCCTCTGCTTTTCTCCTTGTATATGCTTCCCCTGGGAGATATTATCAGGAATCGTGGAATAAGTTTCCAATGCTATGCCCACGATACACTAATTTATATTTCTTCAAAACCTGATGATATTTCACAAGTCTCGAAATAAGCAGAGGGTATCAATGAAATAAAAGATTGGATGGCCAGAAATTTTCTTCTACTCAATTCTGACAAAACAGAGGTACTAATTATTGGACCAAAAAACTCAAAAAATAAGCCACTACAATATAATTTGATTCTCAATGTATGTACTGTTACATCATCTTCAACAGCGAAGAACTTAGGTGTTATAGTTGATACCAATCTATCCTTTGAAAATCAAATTGCCAATGTTTGTAGAACAGCATTCATCCACCTAAGAAATATTGCTAAATGAAGGCACATGAGCATGTGTTGCTGATGCCGAAAAACTAATTCATGCGTTCATGACCTCAAGACTAGATTATTGTAATGCATTACTGGGAGGATGTCCAGCAAGATCAATAAATAATCTTTAATTGGTTCAAAATGCAGAAGCCAGAGTGCTAACGAGAACCAAGAAATATGCTCATATTAGCCCCATTTTATCATCTTTACATTGGCTACCTGTTAAATTCTGTTTTCATTTTAAAATTATGTTAACTACGTACAAATCTTTGAATGGTCTAGCTCTGCAGTACTTAAGTGACCTTCTACCACGCTATATTCCATCACGTTCATTACGATCGCAAAATTCTGGCCTGTTAATAGTTCCTAGAATATCAAAATCCACAGAAGGAGGTAGATCCTTTTCATATTTGGCTCCTAAACTATGGAATAGTCTCCCTAACACTGTTCGATATGCAGACACACTCCCTTAGTTTAAGTCTAGACTAAAGACTCATCTATTTAGCCAGGCATATACCTAATTTATCCTCCAACCCACAATTAGGCTTCTTTCGTTTAGTCTGCCGGAACCAGAAACCAGAAATATTTATCATGATTTATAACTCTGCAATAAATTGAATGGCATCTATGCTTATATTATTTTATTTGTTTCCCTGTCTCAACCTTGGGACTCCTATCCTGAGGTCACCAGAACCGGCTGGATCCATCACCATTCTTGCTTCGTGTTGGACTCCAATGCTACATGTCGCTGAATGATGATGACTAAAGGCAGCCAGTGCCAGCCAAACATCACTTCAGTCTATTATGATGGAATTCAGAGGATGAACTGATGCCAACGTCAACAATAAGAAATGGGATCCTTCATATGCCATTGTCTGAACCTTGGATTTAGGATGGACCACACCGAAATTACCGGCCAGGATGAACTGCGTTTTACATCCCTGATCTCTGCCTGCATTGCCTTGGTCTATTGATGGACTACGATCTTGAAATGGAATGCATAGACTATCAATTGCCAACAATCATCAGCCAATTTACAAGGACAACTGTATCTATGTTAACTTCTGCAGTAAATCCAGGATGGACTTCAAAGACATTGGTCATTAATCTTACAGTTCAAACTAAATATATGTTTAAACACTGTCCCTTAACACTTACTTAGTTTAATAATTTTAAACCATGACTTTAACTATACATAAGTAATATTTACATTATATTCATGATGTTAGCCAGAGGGGAACTGGCCCCCACAGTGAGTCTGGTTTTTCCCAAGGTTATTTTTCTCCATTAATCAACATTTTATTGAGTTTTGTGTTCCTTGCCACTGTCACGAACCCCGCTCCTCTGCCCCATCCCCGCTTCGTCGCACACACACACACTCACTCCTCAAGCTCGCACGCTCGTTCCGCCCCCTCGAGCTCGCACGCTCGTTTTGCTCCCTCGAGATCTCCTGCTCGTTAGCAGGTCTCTCTCCTCGGGCTCACATGCACGCTCCTATGGCCAAAACATTATGACCACCTGCACTCGTCTCAATCACCCCATTATTCGTTTCACCTGCACTCGTCTCATCACCTTTCATTGTTTACACCTGCACCTTCCCTTATAAATACCACAGCACATCCGTTTCACGGTTGTTGGTTATTGTTCTAGTTTACCCCGCATCTTCGCCCCCCGCTAGTCTCGTCTAGTTTTGTACTCCTCTCGTTTACCCCTTAGCTTGCCAGCCCCCCTTGTTCCCCTGTCTTTTCCTCTCGCTTGTCTTGTTAGTATATTTATTCCCCGGCTTCGACCTCACGCTCCCTTTTACTACTCTCTCCCGGATTGCCCCCTTGTTTATATCTTGATTCCCCGGCTTTTGACCTAACGCTCACCCTGACCATTCTTCGCTGGATTTGCCCTTGTTTTGTACTGTTGCCTGCTTTTATTTAATAAAGCAGTTTTTCCCCGACATTGTGACTGTCTCAACTTGTGTTCGCTACATAATAACCAACCTCACTGAAGACAGTCACAATTTATCCCGCGGATGTACGCAGCTCACTAGAGCGGATTTTTTCTGCACGCTCTGCTGAAGGATCTACTGTTGGGAGACATCACCGAGCACTCACGGCGCAGGGGCCACAGGTACGTGCGATTTCTGAATTATTTCACCCTGTTTCACCTGTGTCTGCCCCTGAGCCCGTTGATGCTCCCAACGCATCCCTGAGCGCCGTAAGCCTTCAATCCCCTGAGAGGTTTGACGGCTCTTCGGGCGCTTGCCAAGGGTTGTTTATGCAGGGCAGCGGTTGTGGAACTCATAACCTTGCCCTTAACATTGTGGAGCCAGCGGCCCGACTCTTGGCTTTGCGCCAGGGGAGCCAAACCTTAAAAGCTTATGTTGTGGATTTTTGTGCCCTGGCTAACCAGGTGAATTTTGATGAGGTGGCTCTAAAAGACATTTTTCAACATGGACTGAATGAGCCAGCCTCATCATTCATGCCTGGTGGTCGCTGCTCCCTTAACCTGTCTCAGTTTATTGACCTCTCCCTACTGTACGCTGGTTCCTCGTTTACTGTAGGGGAGGCAGACACTGAACCAGCACTCCACACCACGGCCCCCGTCTCAAAGCCTACCACGGCCCCCGTATCGAAGCCTACCACGGCCCCCGTCTTGAAGCCTACCACGGCCCCCGTCTGGAAGCCTGACACGGCCCTAGCCCCGAGGCCTGTCACGGCCCCAGTCCCGAGGCCTGTTACGGCCCCAGTCCTGAGGCCTGACATGGCCCTAGTCCCGAAGCCTGACACGGCCCTAGTCCCGAAGCCTGACACGGCCCCAGTCAACGCCCATGCCCGCCACGGCCAGAGAGCCAGCGCCCATGCCCGCCACGGCCAACGAGCCAGCGCCCATGCCGGCCACGACCAACGAGCCAGCGCTCATGCCCGCCACGGCCAACGATCCAGCGCCCATGTCCGCCACGGTCGGCGAGCCAGCGCCTGTAGCCTCGACCGCCCCAGAGCCAGCACCCGCAGAGGTTCCCTCAGAGTCTTCCACAGCTCTACCGACCTCTGCTCCGCCCCCAGAGTCTTCCACGGCTCTGCCGGGTTCTGCTCCGCCCCCAGAGTCTTCCACGGCTCTGCCGGGTTCTGCTACGCCCCCAGAGTCTTCCACGGCTCTGCCGGGTTCTGCTACGCCCCCAGAGTCTTCCACGGCTCTGCCAGGTTCTGCTCCGCCCCCAGAGTCTTCCACGGCTCTGCCAGCCTCTGCTCGCCCCTCAGAGCCCTCGCGGCCTCCGCCTCACGAGCCTCCCAAGGCTCCTCCTCCTAAGCCTCCCAGGGCTCTTCCTCTCGAGCCTCCCAGGGCTCTTCCTCTCGAGCCTCCTAAGGCTCCTCCTCTCGAGCCTCCCAGAGCTCCGCCTCTCAAGCCTCTCAGGGCTTCTCCTCCCGAGTCTTTCAAGGCTCCTCCTCCCAAGCCTCCCAGGGCTCCTCCTCTCGAGCCTCCCAGGGCTCCGCCTCATGAGCCTCCCAAGGCTCCTCCTCCCAAGCCTCCCAGGGCTCCTCCTCTCGAGCCTCTCAGGGCTTCTCCTCTCGAGTCTTTCAGGGCTCCACCCCTCAAGCCTCTCACGGCTTTGCCTCTCGAGTCTCTCAGGGCTCCTCCCCCCCTCAAGCCTCTCAGGGCTTCCCCTCTCGAGTCTTTCAGGGCTCCTCCTCCCCTCGAGCCTCTCAGGGCTCCGTCCCTCGAGTCTTTCATGGCTCCACCCCTCAAGCCTCTCACGGCTTCGCCTCTCGAGTCTCTCAGGGCTCCTCCTCTCCTCGAGCCTCTCAGGGCTCCGTCCCTCGAGTCTTTCATGGCTCCACCCCTCAAGCCTCTCACGGCTTCGCCTCTCAAGTCTCTTAGGGCTCCTCCCCCTCTCAAGCCTCTCAGGGCTTCCCCTCTCAAGTCTCTCAGGGCTCCTCCTCCTCCCGAGCCTCTCGGGGCTCCGTCTCTTGAGTCTTTCATGGCTCCCCCCCTCGAGCCTCTCAAGCCTTCCAGGGCCCCACCTCTAGAGCCTCTCAAGTCTTCCACGACCTTTTTCCCCGAGCCTCTCACGGCTCTACTCCCAGAGACTCCTATGGCTCCACCTCCTGAGCCCCTCACGGCTCTGCTCCCAAAGACTCCAGAGCTTTCTATGGCACCGCCTCTCGGGCCTCCTACGGCTCTACCCCCCGAGACTACAGAGCCTGCCAGGTCGTCGCCTCGGGGACCTCCCACGGCGCCACCTCCATTGGCCCCACCTCCTGAGCCTTTCAGGCCTTCACCCCTAAAGCCTCCTTCGGCTCCACCTCCAAAGCCTTCCAGAACCCCACCTCCAGAGCCGCCTACAGTGCCGACTCTGACGGCACCGCCTTTCACGGCTCTTCCCTGGCCCCCTGACCCTGTCCGGTGGCCCCCTGACACTCTCCCTGTCCTGTGGCCTCTTCCCTGGCCTCCTGACCCTGTTCCTGTCCGGTGGTCACCTTCCAGACCCCCGGACCCAGTCCCTGTCCTCCAGTCGCCTTCCAGACCCCCTAACCTTGCCTTGAAACTGCCCATTGACCCCATGGACTGTCTCATTTCTCTCTGTGCCCCTTGGACTGCCCTCAATTTTGTTTGTGTGTTTTGTGGGTTGTCTGTTCAGGGTTTTTTTGTTTGTTGGGATCGTCCAGCACCACTTCCTCGCAACCGAGTGCGGCCGTCAGGAGCCGTCCGTTTTAGAGGGGGGAGTACTGTCACGAACCCCACTCCTCTGCCCCATCCCCGCTTCGTCGCACACACACTCACTCCTCAAGCTTGCATGCTCGTTCTGCCCCCTCGAGCTCGCACGCTCGTTCCGCCCCCCTCGAGCTCACGCTCGTTGTGCTCCCTCGAGCTCTCATGCTCGTTTTGCTCCCTGGAGATCTCCTGCTCGTTAGCAGGTCTCTCTCCTCGGGCTCACATGCACGCTCCTATGGCCAAAACATTATGACCACCTGCACTCATCTCAATCACCCCATTATTCGTTTCACCTGCACTCGTCTCATCACCTTTCATTGTTTACACCTGCACCTTCCCCTATAAATACCACAGCACATCCGTTTCACGGTTGTTGGTTATTGTTCTAGTTTACCCCGCATCTTCGCCCCCCGCTAGTCTCGTCTAGTTTTGTACTCCTCTCGTTTACCCCTTAGCTTGCCAGCCCCCTTTGTTCCCCTGTCTTTTCCTCTCGCTTGTCTTGTTAGTATATTTATTCCACGGCTTCGACCTCACGCTCCCTTTGACTACTCTCTCCCGGATTGCCCCCTTGTTTATATCTTGATTCCCCGGCTTTTGACCTAACGCTAACCCTGACCATTCTTCGCTGGATTTGCCCTTGTTTTGTACTGTTGCCTGCTTTTATTTAATAAAGTCTCAACTTGTGTTCGCTACAGCCACAGTCGCCTTCAGCTTGCTCACTGGGGTTATTAATACAATTATTATTTAATTACTTATTTTTAAACACGATTAACAATCGTATTTTATCTAATTACACAATTATGATTCATCGACATTATAGACATTACAGTTTTAGTGTCTGTTAATGCCTGATCTTCTGTAAAGCTGCTTTGAAACGATGTGTGTTCTGGAAGGCGCTATAAAAATAAAATTGACTTTACTTGACATACAACATGAAACAGGTTTGTGATAAAGTGACAGAATGTGAAATAAACGATCAGTACAGATAAAATTAACTTTACGTCTGTTGACTATGCCTTAAGAACCATTTATCTTTCTTTGAGTCTAAATCGATTTGCAATCGGATTACCCAAAGTATTCAACTAATACACCAGCACTTTGAGCAAAAGTCTGGAGATGTACTTGCATGTCGTTGCATTTCCTTGTGTTGCATTTCCTCATGTCGCTTGGTTCTTTGGCATTTGTAGAAAGTTTTTTCGGTCGATGTCTTGGACTCTGTTATGATCACAGATAGATATTGTCTGGATGAAGCAAGGCCTTCTGCAAGGAAGACTCGCGACTCCCGTTGGGTGTGTGAACCATAGAGCAGAGAGTGAGAGGCTTAATTTTGTGTCCCAAGTTTTCCTTGGACTCTACATGGCACAGATGATCTGGAAGCAGCAAGAGAGCTGAAGAGAGGAGACCACACGACAGTTCCAAGAGAGAGTTGAAAGAGAGAAGCAGAAGAGAAAACGTTTTTCCTTGGTAGGGAAGTTTTGAACTGAAATTGTCCGCACCCCAAAGGTGTCCTGAGCCAATAATAAGTTAATTTAATTTAGAGTTGATTTACAATCCTTTGTTTGGAGGATTCTTGGGACTTTCCGCTCAAAAATAGTTCATGTTTATTCATGATTTTTATATCTTGAAAATGGTGCAAGAGACATGACATTCGTTGTCATCAACATTCTCTTTGTAAACAAGCAAGCATTTACATACAAAATATGACATTCTTTTATGAATATAATACAAGTAAGCAACAAAACATGAAAATCCATGATTACTAATCATTACACATATTAAAAGGTACATCAAGATCTAATCATTAATTTATCAGTTATAACAGTGATCACAGGTCATAGAGTAATTTTCAAAATTATCTAGCAAGGCTGGGTGTGGTGTACATTGTGAGTTTAAATACATTCTGTACATTTTAGAGGTTTACGTCAGAGAAGTACAACGTTCATGGATTCCTTTTTAGCTGCTGTTTGCAGAATAATGAGGATTTCATGATGATCTCATGACTAATTATCGTCCAGAATAAAATGTCATAGAATTGACAATGTTTTGTTCATTGTAATTCAGGAGGATCCATGCGGTCTCTGCTGAGCTTAGAGAGCATGTCTTTGGAATGTGCATGAGGGGGAGAGGTGTCCCGGGGGAGAAACAGATGTAACTCTTTTAGATCCATGTTGATTTTTCGGGCCTTGAAACTGTCTTCATGAGTCTCTGTTTCTTGATATGGATTTATGCATTTAAGGTCACAAGGTGTTACTTGGCAATTTGGTCTTACCGAGGGTTTAACCTGTTGATACGCAATTTCCCCGTGCTTGGGAGTGACGTCACTCTGCTTACATTTACAATATAATTTACCATCTATAAATGTAATTAATGTTAACAAATTATACATATTTTCAAAGGTCTAAGGTTTCAACATTGATATACGATCTCTGTTTCACAATAGCAATGCTTCAGAAACAGCAATTTTGTTATTTGTGCCAGGATTACAAATGAAAACATGCAATATCAAAACGGGACTTCATACCTTTGTTATGAAAATGCGATCGCCAGATGAATCCAGTTCGCAACACTTGGGTCAATTGACCAAGGCAAGCGTTCATCGAAAAACATCCAATAGCACTTTTTATCTATAAAAGTGATCAATCTTAGAAATATTTATATATTCTCCATTGTTTACATGAGATCTGACCTGAAAGATTTACCCTTTGTCATCGTTCTTCAACAAACTATACAATCTGAGCAGCATTCATGTTGTAAAACTGTATATTATCTTATATATTAGAGTCTCATAAACAAAATGAGCATGCCTCCAAAGTCTATTTTTAAAACTGCTGTAGTTTTATTCAGAATAGCCAAGCAGTGCAGTCAGATTTTGTGTCATCTTGAAAGGCGGAGCCTTAATTTTACTCTGTACACAAGCAGCGATTTTCAGAGGATAAAGCTGGCAGGAACCTAATTATTTGTTAGATCATCTTCAAATTTGAAACTTAACTTCTTTAGACTTGTGGATTTGAGAACATTGTATTTCTGGATTTCTTGGCACTTTTATTATAGTTTTTTTTTAGATTAAAAAAACATGTTCAGCACAAAATATTTCCATTACTATAAACTTCAGCTTCTCTAACTTAAATAAATAACTTGAGAAATAAAGCCCAAAGTGTCTTCTTTTAAAATATACTACAACTGTGTCCATACTCCAAAGGGTCCAGTAAATACAACCATTTAAGTTCAGGTATGCCATTTTCATGGTTTGTGCTCAAAAAGGGGGGTGCATATCAACAGGTTAAGTTTGAGGGAAAAAGAAGGGTCTTCTTTACTGGTCAGCTCGTTCATTACAAACCATAGTTTGAAATTAAGCAGGCATGGGAGAGATGGTCTCCTTCAGCAATTTAACTCTCCAATGGCTCAGTGGGGGATCTCTCTGATCTGTGGAATGTGGTGTTGTGTTCATTTGATGGCTTTGTTCATGGATAATCCTACACCAGCCAATTGTATATTTGGATTTATTGTATTGTACTTTATTACAATATGTTTTTGCTCCAAGCAGAGACAATTTTACAGAGGGTGCTCAATGCAAAGCACATATATTTCAATTTCCTCTTGTGGCTGCTAACTGGGTAGAAACTCATATCTCCAGCAGGTTTGTTTTATAAATGGATTTGAGCTTTCACAATGTTTACACCTCCACATCCCGGCCCTTTCCTTACAGGTGCCTACTAGGGAAGGATAGTTGAGGAGGGACTGGAAAGATAAAAGCATGTAAATGTCACGGTATTTAAATCCTATGTCTCTTCCTTGTCTCGTGCCTTGTTCATATTGTGTGTGTGTGTGTGTGTGTGTGTGCGTGAATGTGTGGGCGTGTTGCTTGTTGCCGTGATTAGCGCTCTGCCGCAATCACTCCTCTTACCAGCTGTTACTCATTCCCATTCCCTTTAAATTCTCACCACTCTCTCATCTCCTTGTCAGATCGTTGTTTGTGATGTCCAGTGTTGTTCTCCACTCTGAAGTTCCAGTCCAGTTCTCTCGTTGTTCCTGTTTCATGTTCTGTTGCTGTTTCCCGGATTCGTCGTGTCCGTTCTACACTTCTCATCACTCTTCTCACCACGATCACCTGACCATTGGAGACTCTGCGCCACTAGACCATTACCCCGGACTTTTCCCAATCTTCACATTTTGCTGTTAATAAACCAACTGTCACTTGCAACTTGCTTCCTAGTTTCATTCCGTTACAGTAAAGCTCAAAACTGTTTTGGAAAGGTCAGCGGGAGTTAGTGCAGCTGTTTTTCCCCTTCTAAATACCCACTACCATTCTAAGTAAAATAAAAAAATTCATACAAAGAAATGTATTAGGATTAAATGTATTAGGTAAGTACCACCACGGCTTAATTCACAAATCAGAAGAATAATTTGTTAGTCCTGTTATAGAAAATGGTTACACTCACTCGCAGTTTGGCTATATACAAGACTGATAACATAATTTGTATTAACAAAATGACCAGGAGAGAGACCAAAGTCGGAAGCCTGTAAAATATTCCCACAGGGAGAACGCATCCCACATATAGATAGACACTTGCAAAATGACAGAATGAGAACTGGAGACAGATGTGACTGCATCGCTTGCAAATCCAGCTCCACCCCTAGAAACAGAGTATGCTGCCCTGGCAACAGGACACTCTTGTCTAGGTTACACAGCCCAAGATCAAATGGCTGAGAATGTCATCTCGATGTTGGGCCAATGTCAAAAATCTCCAATTGGGCAAACACCAAGATAATTAAAAATGCAGATGCCTTGAGGCCTCAAGGAATCAAAGCTGCATCAATGCATTTTGTGAAAGTGCATGTGCCAGTGCAATTCAAAATGGATGGATGCAAAATTGATACGCTTGCCCCCGAAAGCAAATCAGAGAAAACGTCTCGGGTTACATGTGTAACCCTTGTTCCCTGAAAAAAGCGGAAAGAGATGCTGCACTTTGCTAAGTGCTTTTGGGAACAATCCTGCATTGTGACCAGCTGTGAATATGTGTGTAACACATCAATGAACATTGACCAGAATTTATAGCCTCGGCTGGTGAGATCATTAGATGCACCTGTGGCCAGGCTATAAATAGATGCATCCCTCCTGTCCAGAATCACCCAAGGCGAGCCGTCGAGGAGAGATATTAGCTCAGAGAAACATACCCTGTTCGGCCAGTGCGGCGCTATCAGTATCAGTTAAGACCCTTGCTGGCAAACTCTGGCCAAGACTCCCGGGAGCAGAGAAACCGGGGAAAAACGCATACAGATGTATTCAGGGCCATGTATGCGCCATCACGTCCAGACCCAGGGGGGAGAAGAGGAGACATTGCACTGTTCATAGAGGCGAAGAGGTCCTCTTCTACCCTGTAAAATCTCACCCAGATTTGTTCCACTACCTAGGGGTGGAGTTTCCACTCACCCATCGGTATTTTCTGTCTGGACGGTAAATCTGCTCCCACATATGGGCATCCAGGGATATAAACTGCCTTGAGTGACAGGGGCTTGCCCTGGGCCCCAAGGAGAATCCGACGTGCCAGAAATTTAGCTGATGTGAACGTGGACCTCCTTGATGGTTTATGTAAGAGACTACCGCTGTATTGCCCACCCGCACCAAGACATGGTAGCCTCTGGAGGAAGTATTTCAGGGAAATTTAATTCTGTAGCCTCTTTCTACTGTGTTCAGAACCCACATAGAAATGCTTGGCAGAAGTTTCCACGCTGCCAGGTTCTCTGAGATGGGTATCAATTTCGACACTTCCTGTTGAGGGGATGTCGAGTGTTCCGCGTCCTGGATAAAGGCAGGAAGCAACGGTACACCCAACTCTTTGTTAGAAGCCTCTGTCACCCGAAACACCAAAGGTGGTGGGAGTGAAGAGGTTTTTTGAGGGTATCGGGAGGGCCGAAGTGGATGGAACACGCGCCCCGTCCTGAAAGGAACCACCCCCACAAGGCTGTGTACAAGACCGTCAGGGTTTCTTTCTTTTAGAAATCACGACCCTGCCGGTCCTGCTTCAGGGGCTGCTGAGGGCGACGAGCCTGTCCCCAGTCTTTACGAGGGGGAGCATGACTCGCCACACTCTGCCTGGCAGAGTCGGGGTGGGACAGGGTGGCCGACGGCCCCGCCCCCCTGCGTGTGGCAAGGAAAAAACTGCCCGAAGGCTTCCTCGTGGCTTTTCGCCTCCTGGAATCTGGAGATAACCATATTCATGGCATCTGCGAAGAGACCGGAAGGAGAAACCGGGGCATCGAGTGGGAAAACTCTGTCCTTTTCCTTGATGCCTGAAAGGTCAAGCCATAAATGCCTCTCCGTGCTGACTAAAGCGGACATAGACCGACCAATGGCACGGGCTGTCTGCTTGGTTGCACGGAGAGATAAATCTGTGGCCCGACGAAGTTCAGAAAAGGCTTCTTCATCGAGCGTTGCACCCGCAATCAGGTCTTTCAGTAGGTCAGCCTGGTACGCCTGTAACACGGCCATGGTGTGCAGCGCAGCACCAGCCTGACCTGCCGCTTGATAAGCCCTCCCCACTAGCATGGAGGTAGTCCTGCATGGCTTAGTGGGGAGAGCGGATTTCTTGAGTGATGATGCCGAACCCAGTGAGAGATAGCCCGCAAGTGTCTCTTTAACCGGCGGCATCATTGAATACCCCCGTGTCTCAGCACCCACGATAGTCGAGTATAAAGACGTCCAGGGTACGTGAACATGGGAAGTGTTCCTCCATGAGTGAGAAAGGATGGGACTAATATAGCGTTCCCTTTTTTTTTTGGGCCACCAGACAGAAATGATAGTCTTATAGTTTGGAGCGTTTGGGGGGGGGGTCTCTTGTTCGCGTGGCCAGTCTAGCTGTAGTCTGGCCACAGCCCGAGTGAAATGTACAGAGGTTATATATATAGAAAGAGGGAAAGGAGAAAAGGTTCACTGCGCACTGCCTAACAAATTCTAAATCCTAGCGGAGGAAAGAAAGTGTCTGACAGGCTTGTGAGATACACAGCACAGTCTGCTCTGAAGAAAACGGATCTGACGACACGCTGGTGACGCGTCTATTTATAGCCTGGCCACAGGATCATCTAATGATCTCACCAGCCGAGGCTATAAATTCCGGTCAATGTTCATTGACGTGTTACACACATATTCACAGCTGGTCACAATGCAGGATTGTTCCCAAAAGCGCTTAACAAAGCACAGCATCATAGTGAAGCTTTTTGTAAAGGGAACGCCTGTATTTCTGCACAATCTGAATATGGAAATAAATGTCCTTCAAATCACAAACCAATACCCTGGATTGACTTTTCATAAGACAAATCAAACCCAATATCCAGAATGGGACACAAGTCGCCATCTTTTTTTCGGGACTGGAAAATAACAGCTGTAAAAGCCGCATTTTCTCTGAGAAGGATATAAATAAAAAAATCTGTCATATTTTTCCCTTGCTACAGTATATAGATCACCTGGGCCTTACTCTGGTTTCCTTGGTGAATTTGCTAATATTCTTTCAGATCTAGTAGTTAATGTAGATAGAGATTTAGTTTTTGGTGACTTCAACATTCACATAAATAATGAAAATGATACATTGGGATTAGCATTTATTGATATTCTCAATTCTCTTGGAGTCAGATAAAATGTGACAGTACCAACTCATTGACATAATCATAAACTAGATTTAATTCTGTCAAATGGAGTTGATGTTAATACTATAGAAATTCAACAGCAGAGCGATTATATCTCAGATAATTACCTCATCTCTTGTTTATTGTGATCAGCTAATGCCACTCAATCTACACCACACTAGCATTCAGCTAGAACTATTCTTTCAACCACTAAAGATGACTTCACTAATAATCCCAGAACGGTCTCACATACTCGGTAAACCAAAAAGTCTAGAAGAACTTGATGAAATAACAGAAAATATAAATACAGGCTTCTCTAGCACCCTTGATAGTATCGCCCCTCTTCGATTAAAGAAAATTAAAGAAAAAAGCCAATCAAATGTCACTGCACCTCAGAAAACGTCCTGGTTAGATTCGTAACCTCCATTCCCTGATAGAGGGAATGAGGCGTTGTGTCGATGTAGTGACACTAGGGGTCACTCTTGGGAGCCCGTGACACATCTGATCTTTGATAATAGGCCAATGAGAATTGAGAGTGCCACGCTCCTGGTAGAATGGGCTAGTAATTGAATGGGCTGAGACAAAGTCTAGGTTAGCTAGTTAGCTTTCAAATAAACAAATGTCAAAGTTATCATGAAGTTCAAACTATTAATGTTGTTTTCATGGTCTTAAATGCGTTGTGTCTTATCGTGCTGCTGTCAATTCAGACAGGAGAGCTGCATATAGCATCTCTCCGCCGATGAGTGTTGCTCTTTACCACAAAATTACAGCATGAAAAACACATGTAACATCAGATGGGATGTTGAAAGATGCAATGCCTCTGCCTGAAATAATTAAATCTCATGAAATCAGCAAATCAGTGTTTCACCTGTGGGAAGAGGTCAATGATATCAACAACCTTCACTTACTATATACATTTACCTCAGGAAAGCCTTTTTAGCTTGATTATATGGACTGTAGAGAAGAGCAAATTGGTAAAATTGTAAATGTCATCACTGTCAGAGATGCAACAACAGACACAGTGGATAAAACTAATTTAAGAGAATTTAACCTTTTTCAGTACTGGTGGATGCATGAGATTCATGTGGATCCACGAAAGGAATCTTTAAAGCCTGTTTTGTCAAAAGCAAAAATAATCAAAAAATTATATCTTTGCAATTGTTCGGGTAGAATCAAAAAAATTATATCATTAGAAAGTTGAGACCTTGCTTTTTATTATAGTGAATAATACTCAAAATGTGATTTTCAGTCAGTGCGACTCAAAATATTTACATATTTATTATAGTTTTTAAGTGATCAGAAATACTTAAGTCAACATCTCATAAAATTTGTTTTGGAATTATTTATTAATATTTATCTACAAAATTAGCAAATTCATGCAAAGCCTTCAGGGGGGCCAGGCTTACTTTAAAGTGAACAATGTAATTTCAGCACAACTAGTGGCACCAAACAGAATTAAGATTTTCCAAACAACTTTTGCCAACACCCTTTAGACTCATTACAAACTCTCTTATTCCCTATAAACAAATAGATAATTTTAAATAAAAGGTGTTAAATATTTAATGTCATAATAAACAAGATAACTATAAGATATACGCACTGGAAAGAAAGCATGGCA
Source organism: Xyrauchen texanus (assembly GCF_025860055.1). Taxonomy (NCBI): domain Eukaryota; kingdom Metazoa; phylum Chordata; class Actinopteri; order Cypriniformes; family Catostomidae; genus Xyrauchen; species Xyrauchen texanus. The sequence continues at coordinate 32,054,583 of NC_068284.1, read as the reverse complement.
GAGGAATCTGTTCTAATAAAATAACCAGACTTAACGACAGCTGGGTGTGCGTGGGGTCCAGCATATGAGGTTGGATGTGTTTTCTGGTAACTAGTAAGTGTAACAATACATATTCCGAGTATTATATGAATTTATCTGGAGCTCAACGGTAATGAGCTAACTTGTGTGGCAATAACTTGAGTGTAGCTTACATGTTGAGAAGCAACTCAGCAAGTTTGGCATCTCCATTAAAGCCCAAAAATGTCCTCAAAGACCTCCATCTTGTAAATCCAATGTTCACTCTGGTTTTACTCCATTCTCTGTCTATGTGTCTTTTAGCAAGTCTTCGAATATTGATAAAGCTAAATTGCTTATTTTCTGTACACATTTGCCATGGTTGTTCATATTCCCCGGCTGAACAGTGTAGAGTATGAACGGAAAATCATGAACTCATTAATTCTGAATGCAATGCACACATTTTTGCGAAGGGTCCTAAAACCCCCACACACTGTGACTCCCCTTCTAAATCACCAGGTAGCGCCAGCGAGTCTGGGAGTTAGAATGCTTTCTTGATGTTTTTACAACCCAAAGAGCCTCTCCAGAGACACTCATGATATCGCCATCTACACACTGAAAATCTATACACACACACGTTCCTACCATTTAAAACCCAGAAATGACTTATTTTTAAGGAAATATGTTTTATTCCCGTATGCTTGGGTATTTCTGCTGTTATATCAAACTAGTTAAGATTGTTTAGTTGTGTAGTTAAACTCTGAGGGCTTATATAAAGAGTCTAAGAGTATATATTCACTTTTAAGTGTACCAAATACAAGTTTCTTGGTATCAAATTAAACCTTACGACTCGCCCTAGCTGAATATATATATATAAGGTTACGAGTGATTCAAACCACATGCGGACCCTGTTGTAAATTAGGCAAATGTCGAGCCTTGACAAGACAAAGGGAACCATCTCGCGCCAAAACTGAGGAGCATCAATGGGTCATTCCTCCCAAAGGAGGTGTGACCTCCCTACCTTAAAAGTCAGGATCTGGTGTTGAATCGACCTCTTTTGTCCTCTCTTGTCCTCTTGTCCTTTGTCCTTACATCTCTCTCTTACACTTCTCTCTTGCTTTCTCTTCTGAACCTCTTCAAGTTTTCTTCAACTTCTCTTCAAACTCTCGTCAGACATGTCTTTTGTTTTATTTGGCGTTTATCTCAGTCTTTTTCTTGTCTTCGGACAAAGCTCAACACTCTACGTTTTTGGAGCAGTCCGATATCCTCCGGGTGAAAGGACTCTCTCTCAGTTTCAACCATTACTCCTAAGATGCTTTGAACTTCCCGCGAGCGATCCACACTCGAGAAGCACCAAGAGCAATCCTCCATCTCACAGACGCAACGAGGACGCAATGACGCAGTCTTGTTCAGCGACACAAAGGTCCATTGTGCAAGTATTATTTCATCGACATTCAAATGCGTTAAAGTGTGTAATTCCCTTGCTGGCTCTTAGGTTTAACTGTTGTAACAAGTGTGCTATCCCTGTAATCTCTTTATTTTCCTTCCTGTTTTACTTTGTTTGTTCTATGTTAAATGTTTGTTGTTAAATGTGTTCTACGTTTATTAAGTTTGTGATATATCCTAGTTCCTTGTATTAAACCCACTTATACGCTTGATTGTCTCTGTTTGTTGATCATAGAGCAAAGCCTCTTTAATGTGCTATCTAAAGCTACGAGCTGATATTATCAAAGTTAACGTGCTTTGATTAAGTAAGCGTATACTAAGAATAAACCTTCTGGAGAATTGATCAAGAGTATCGAGCAAAGTGGTTCGGTGGACGAACTGATTGGTTGCGGTACGGGTTAATTCCATTAAGGTGTTCTGAAAATTAATACAGCCTGTCTGCATATGATGTATATTCCTAATTAATTATAATTCGTTGTGTTTAATTATCTATATATATCTGAAGCAGACTTTTGGGCTATATAACCCCTGTTTTGGGGCAATTTAGAATGTATTGTTATCTAGCTCAAACCGTATGATTAATCATTGATTACAATTATTAATATTAATTGTACATTCCCCAAACCTGAACCAAGAAACCCTACAACAGCTTACTAAAAGTAGCCACGCCCCAAACTCACATGGATGGGGGCTGATCGGTTCACTCAAAATATAAACATCAATGTTTTGCTAGTGCCTGGGAGGCTCAGTTTTTAATTTTTTTGGAGAGGTAAACCCATAAATGGCTTACTTATAGTTGTCATTGAACAATAAACTGGGATAGTAGAATGTATTTTGCCATAAAAAAGTTACATACCTGTTGATACGCATCCACTTTTTGAGCACAAACTATGAAAATGACATACCTGAATTTAAATGGATGTATTTACTGGACACTTTGGAGTATGGACACAGTTGTAGTATCTTTTGAAAGAAGACACTTTGGGCTTTATTTCTCAATTTTCTGAATTAATATATGTTGTTATTTTTTAAAGTTAGAGAAGCTGAAATTTATAGTAATGCTGCACATTATAAAAATTATAATCTAAAAAAACAATAATAAAAGTGCCAAGACAACCCAGAAATACAATGTTTTCATGATCATGAATGTGGGTTGAAAAGGTTTCAGATTTTATAATATACTCTATATCAAAAACGAATTTCTTTAAAAAAAAAAAAATGTTTTAATTTCATGAAAATATATTTTAGTACATTTGTTTTTTCAAGTTATGAAAGTTTATTTTAATTTTACTCAAGAAATATGTTTTCATTTAGTTTAAATTGTATCTTTTGTTAACAATAATAGCGCTGGTCATATGATAATTTGTGGAGGCCCACCCACAGTTGAGAATCCAATTGCTCATCTATAACAGATGGCAAATGACAGCAGCAGGAAGGGAGGGTGGTCACTTTTTGACAGCCTGGGTAAGCAAGTCACTGCTGGTTTTCAATAGGTTACACATCAAAGAGCAGAAAAATAAGCTGTGATGGAAAAAACATTTTCAATTTACAATGTGGCCTTTGTGAAAGCAGCTGGAGATACAAGTGTGAAGAATAGATCCTCATCTAACTCCTCATCGTAGTTATAGTGCACAGCTGGCCTTTCATCATGCACATTTGATGAGCGCTTATCTGTCCAAAAGTCCTAAACTATATCACAGTGAGACTGTTAGCCTAGCTTTGAACTGCAGCACCACTGAGCTGAGCAAAAGCCCCAGCTGGCCCAAGGGCCGCCGCGTATGGCCAACAATAGATATGGTCTAATGACAGTTGTCTACACTGACGACTCAGTCTCTATGGGACTGACATCACAGCAAAGCAATCAAGAAGTGACATGATTTTAGGTGGGCACTAGGTTTAGGAGTTTGCCCTCTTGCTGAAAGCCAGGAGGGGATGCAGCATAGGTACCATCTGTCGCAGAGGCTGGCTGCTGCACCACCAATAAAACTCTCTCTCTCTCTCTCTCTCTCAACTTCATAATAAGTGCAGTAAACTTAATCAATATTTGGTGTGACCAAACATTTCCTGTCTTCACTGATTCCAGGGGTACTTCTCAATACCCTTACTGATGCTTTCTCGTTTTCTTGTTCCTCCATCCTTTAACACCCGTTACCTGGAAAACAAACAAAGTCCGCCATCATGAAGTACTTCCTTCTTATCCTTTCTCTAAATGCACTCTGAGGAGGTGAGGATGGAGGACAGGATGAGGATGTTTTATTACTATTTTACACCCTGTCAAGACCGGACAATGCAACACTTTAGGCTGTCTAAACTGAAAGTGTTGAAGTGAATATTCAAAATAATGTTCAGACTGCACAAACCAATCAGCTGTGAGCTTGAGTAATAAAGTGGCTAGAGTATCTCTGCAGCGCATCAACAATAGAACAGGTCAAACGTTTACTGTCGGCACTACACAAAGCACAGAAATCGATGCTTCCAATGTAGACAGATCATTCATAAAATGGGAAAGATATGCTAGACAAGGTGTCCTTTAAGCCAATAAGCACTAAGGCATTGTTCACACTGCAGGGGAAAACATTTATTTTTTAATTTTTTTATTATTATTATTATTTCATGTCGCCAGACTAGGTTTTTTTTCTGTACAGACTGCAGTTTGTTTGCTGGTATGTCCACATTGGTTGTCATAGTAATGTTGCAAAATTGTGGAGGTTCCCCATGTGTGAGACTTAAGCAATGGATGTTCCCTTTGCAAAAAGCTTCACTATGATGCTGCGCTTTTGCTAAGCGCTTTTGGGAACAATCCTGCATTGACACCAGCTGTGAATATGTGTGTAACACGTCAATGAACATTGACCGGAATTTATAGCCTTGGCTGGTGATGATCATTAGATGCACCTGTGGCCAGGCTATAAAATAGAGGTGTCACCAGCGTGTCGTCAGATACTTTTCATTCAGAGCATTCTGTGCTGTGTGTCTCACAAACCAGCTAAAAACTTTCTTCCCTTTGTTAGGAGTTAGAGATTGTAGGCAGTGCGCAGAACTTTCTTTCCTTTCTCTCTCTGCTCTGAAAACGATTATATATATATATATATATATATATATATATATATATATATATATATATATATATATATATATAAAAATAAATAAAAAAGAATGGGGGAGAAACAGAGCAAACGATGCATGTCTCCTTGTCAGCGTTACGTGACTGACAAGGACATGCATGAGTTTTGTTTTGTTTGTTTGGGGGAAGAGCTCACTGCTCTGGTGTTGGGGCAGGGCGGGTGCGTGCATTGTGACCTTCTTTCGGTCAGAATGCTTCGTGCTCGCCTTGCTTACTTCCAAGAGCCAGCACCCACACTTCATTCGTGGGGCTCTTGTATGGATCTGACTGAGGAGCGAGAGACGGGTCCGTCCCTTTTGCTCGCTTTCTCCCCAGATCCGGCTGGTCCTTCGCGTGATCTTGAAGCGCGCTCCGGCGACTCTTCAGTTTAAGAGGGGGACCTCGATTCTCTTGGATCTGCAGATTTCGAGTTACCCACATCCGAGCACTCAAAGCATGACTCAAAATCCTCTGAAGAATTACTCGATGTTGTTACTCGTGCAGTGGCCAGACTTCAATTAGACTGGCCACGCGACCAAGAAACCCCCAAACGCTCCAAGTTAAGGGACATATTTCTGTCTGGTGGCCAAGGGAAGGGAACGCCTCATCAGTCCCTTCCCTTCTTTGATGACCTCCACGATGAGCTTGCTCGTTTATATCCCTGGACGCCTAAATGTGGGAGCAGATTTTCTGTCCAGACAAAACATACCGAGGGGCGAGTGGAAACTCGGGTGGAGGTAGTACAAAAATTTGGGAGAGATTTTACAGAGCAGAAGTGGACCTCTTCGCCTCTCAAGAGACTGCGCAATGACCCCTCTACTTCTCTCACCCAGCCCCCCTCGCCTTGGGCGATTCCGAACAGGAGGGACCTTCTGTCTCAGGCACAGGGGGCGATATTTCATCCCCGGCCCGAATTGTGGAAACTTCATGTTTTCCCCCTGAAGGGTACCAACTGAGGGACACAGGGCTGTCGCCTGAGGTTATCGAGACCATTCTTAGTGCTAGGGCTCCCTCCACCAGAAGAATCTACATGGGGTGTCTTCGAAAAGTGGTGCATTTTACATGGTGCAGATCCAGTTAACTTCCAAATTGTTTCAGTTCTGGAATTTCTGCAGGAAAAACTGTCAGCAGGCATATGCCCCGCTACTCTCAGGGTTTATGTGGCCGCCATTTCGGCTTGCCACGCCTTGATGGACGGGGAGCCTTTGGGGAGGCATCCCTACTCGCTCGCTTCATTCATGGAGCCAGGCGACTGAGGCCTCCTGTTAGGACCAGAACTCCCTCATGGGACTTAGCAATAGTCCTGGAGGGTCTGGTTGAGACCCCCTTTGAACCTCTAGAGTCAGCGTCTGACAGACTTCTGACTCTCAAGATGGTTTTTCTTATGGCGATTACCTCTCGGGGATCAACAGGCTCTGTCTGTTTTGCTTGCCTGTTTAGAATTTGCCCCAGGTATGGCCAAAGCTATTCTGCATCCTCATTCTACCTTCCTAAGGTGCCCTTTTCAACACTACATCCTGTCACTCTGGAAGCCTTCTGCTCCCCGCCGTTTTTAACGCCGGAGCAGGAAAGACTGCACGGACTCTGCCCAGTCCGTGCCCTTCAGACTTATGTCCACCACACTAGCCAGTGGTGTAAGTCAGCACATGGGGGCCGCAACAAGGGGGCAGCCGCTTCCAAGCAGACTACGTCACACTGGGTGAGGGATGCTATTGCCGAAGATATCAGCAAATTTGACTCGGTTGAAGAAGGTAGAGAATTCTTCTTTCTTTACTTCTGCTGGCAAAAGGTTGCTCGCCGGTCTCCTTGGGGATCGTTAGCGTGCTCGGTAAAACACGGAGAATCTCGGCTCGTCCAGCAAGATGGAAATTGTATTGCCAAAGTTCAGGTATGTATATTACTTCTTTGGGAAATGAGTCTACACCTGGGAGCAGCAGTGCTGCAACTAGACATGACACATACTGTCACTGGAAGCAAGGCTTAGGAGGAATCTCCGGGGGTTATATACTCTCGATTACATCATGGTTTAGGAACGCGTTCTGTCGTGCGTTTAATCCAATATGAGTTGAGAGTTTGATCTTTCAGAATTCCATACCAAGGTGTAAAGTGAGCAAGGCTTGATGGGATCAGCAGTATGTTTGAACTCCTTTTGTTTAATATTGGCACTGTTTGTGTTATCATGCTTTGAGTGTTCGTACATGCCTGAGTCATTCTTTATGACTTTATGTAGCAGGCACGGCGCCAGGATTTCAGGTTTGGATGGGCCAGACCAATTGTGGGTGGGCCTTAAATTAAAAACGTTATCCAATCACTGTTTAACCTAATAAAAGTTACTGACTAATATACTGCTATATTATCTGTACGTAGGCTATACATAATATAGATTTTAATAGCTTGATGCTCTTTAAATATTTTGTTGCATTGTTAAAAAGTTTCGGTGCATATAGAGTCAGGACGGACCTATCCGTGATCGCTCTCCTTGGTTCTGACCAAAGAAGACGCTTTGGAATCTCCATTACGCATCATACCTGGGCTGCGTTTCCGATAAAAGAAAAAGCGGTGTTCTTTATAAAATAAGCACTTCAGAAATAGTTGAAATTGCATTTATTAGGACTCATGGGATAGTATAAAAAAATTATCTAAACTATAATAGCCTATATTTAGACTGTAAAAGAGGTCAGGAATGTAATATTTCCCCAAAACATAGTTTAGTTCTGCTCGTATTACATGAGGCCGAATATTTCCCAATTCTTATTAATTGTTTTAAGTTTTCAACAATAGGCTACTACATTACAGATCAACAACACTGCCCGACAGTTTCAATCAATACTCGGGAACAGAACTTGTTCATTAACAACGTCATCTGTCCATTTATTTATTTTCGATTTCATTAACAACAGACTTACTTATTATACAGAGAAGATGTATTAAAATGTAACCTATACAATATCACAATATCATAACAAAGTTATCTGCATTGCAGAAAAACAACAGCAACAAAAAACAAAAAAAACATTTCAGAAGCCAAAAAATAATCAGGCTAAAAAATAATAACTGAGTAACAACTGAGTAAAAGACACTCATTTTGCGCTAACAGACAGGCTTAAAAGATTGCCAAACGTGAAGGAAAGGGAAGAAGAGAGAGTATGAGAAGAATATTCATTCATTGCAAATCAAATTATTTATCAGAGCAGTAGGAAAGGGCATGCTACTGTAACGGTCACTTTGTGCTTTTATGTTAATCTGAGGTAAAATGAGAACTGCGCATGTGCGTGTCAGTAATAGATTTGAAAGGTGAGGAGATAACCGCTCCACCGACCGTTGTACTCTTTCTTTTATTTAATTTTATATTTGTGGACGAGTGTGACGTTTGAGTAATTTTACTAAACACTAACCGGAAGTGACGATGGCCGAGGGAGTCTGGTCAAGTTCAAGCTCAGGTTACAATGGATGCGAATGAAGAAAACGAGTTCTCCGGTGTGGACGAACATGCCTATGATGGCCCACAGGCCTATAATTATGAGCCTCCTTAACGAAATTACACAAATTAAGAGTTAAAATAATTAAAAGTAAGACTTACTCTGCTAAGTCCTCGTTTTCGTTGCACAGAATGTCTGCTAACATTAGCACTTGGTCCTCCAGTCCCGCCCGCGCCAAAATCCGGTGTAAACTTTGACGGTGGACTTGATTCTATCGAGTGCACCGAGGGAACAGCATCAGTAATCAGCCTCACGTGGTCCTTACTCTGAAATCCCATCCGAGACTCCAACAAATCTCCAGGTCGATAATTCTCCGCAGTGAAATGTGCGCCACAAACGACCGAGTGTGTGGTAACAGACGCGGCAGTGAAGTCTGCTCTCTTCACCTGCACAAAACGCACCCAAGACCGAAAAGCCTTGTTTTTCCTAGAAGGAAAATGATGGACACGATGTCCTGACAGGCTGGAATTCGTGCAACCAGAACAAACACAATAATTTACCATTATGGCTTCGCTAAAACTCGATCTAAAACTTTCTGTCTCTCACTACTGCTCTAACTACATCAACATCCAACAATGAGAGAGCTGACCGCGAGCTCTTTTATTTGCCTCGCCCTACGTCATATGACGCGTTGCTAGGAAAGGCGTATTCCAGAGCCAAGGACATTTTCATCAAAATCTCTACATCAAATGAGATTTCATTAGTAATTTCTACATATGTGTTTTTAAAAGACCTCTGCAGACAATATAAAGTATTAATTCAGTTATAAATTCAACCTGCATGTTGCTCTCAATGTTGATTATGAAAGTGAGCATGCAGCATGAGAGAGATGATAGGCTACATCATGAGATGCACAATATTTCTGGATACATGGAGTGGGTAAACATTATTCTGACCACTTAATTGAGTTTTTTCGTTTTGTATTAAATTGTATCTTAATGTTGATCAATGTTTTATCAACCAATTGCCTGTATTTAATAAATAAGAAGCAAATATATAGCAGACAATGTAATAAGGCGCCGGTACGATCACTTGCATTGCACGAGAACTGGAGCGTTTCCGGCACAGAGTGAAAAATAAAAAATGTAATTGCGATTTTTTTAATCTCACAATTCTGACTTTTTATCTCAGAATTACGTGATATAAAGTGGCAATTGCAGGTTAGCTATAAAGTCAGAATTGCGTGATATAAAGTCGCAATTGTAGCCTATGTTATTAAGTCAAAATTGGTGATATAAAGTGTAAGAAATATAGCTTGAAATTCTGGCTTTTTTCACATAATTGCATGTTTATATATCTTGCAATTCTGACTTTATAATAGGCCTACGCAATTGGGAGATATAAAGGCAGAATTGCATGATATAAAGTGCGTGTTGCAAAGTCAGAATTGTGAGATATAGGGCCTAAACTATGGGTAAAAAAAAAAAAAGAAGCAATTGCGACTTTATTTCATGCAATTCTGACTTTATAACACGCAATTGCGGCTTTATTTCACGCAATTGCGACTTTAGTTCACGAAATTCTGACTTTATAACACGCAATTGCGGCTTTATTTCACGCAATTGCGACTTTAGCTCACGAAATTCTGATTTTATATCTCGCAATTCTGAGAAATAAAGTCAGAATTGCAAGATAAAAAGTTGCAATTATCTTTTAAAATGTTTTAGACTATTCTATGGCAGAAACAAGCTTCCATACTAGGCTATAGCCTATAGCCTGCCCTAGTAGCCTAATTAAATTAATATAAAGAGGCGATTTGTCCACTAATGGCTTAGTCGACTAGGGGGGAAAAAAATAGTCGGAGGCCTTATTCCACATATCTTCGAAGCAGGGACGTACTGGGACTGAAATTCAGAAATTCAGACTCTACCTGTCTGTTTCCTGGTTTCTGCTGCTCCTCCGCCTCCTCTTCCTCTCTTCTCCTGCTCCTCCTCTTCTCTCTTCCTACATTGGAATTCTACCAAGCCATGTAATAAATGCCTATATTTAAATGCAAATATAAACAATTTTAGTGTATAATAAATCACTAATATATCCCTAATCGTGCACCTGTCCTGTCCATGCTGCTGGGTCCTTCCTCATCTGCACCTCCGGCTGCCACAGCACTCTTTCCACTACGGAAAATGTCTGTTAATTTGGCGCATTTAGCTGCCTCTTGTGCCAAATTTTTTTTCTTTTTAATTCTTATTTTTTCGGCCCCACCGAAAAAATATTTCTTTCTCTTCTTTCCTTCATTTTGCCATTTTTACCGTTCGTATCTGTTGCATTCACACAAACCCGCCAAACATGACCAAAAGTAAACTCCTTTGATCGGCGCCTAGTTTTAGCCAATCGGATGTCAGGAAAAACGAGGATCAGTCAAAGTTGGGAGGGGCCGCTCGTATCCCCCCTCAGATTGAAAGTATTGGTCTGGCCCGGTCTGAATCACACACACACAGCGTTCCGCTGCAGCTGAGAGGCCGGTTAGGCCGGTCGCGTATCGTTAAAAAAAAAAAAAAACTCTTTGACCACCGGCCGGTCTTCGGCCTGAAATGGACCGGCCGTTCGGGATTGTTCCCGGTATTCCCGATGGCCAATCCGCCCCTGCTTCGAAGTTCGAACCAGCAGGCCATTCTGGGTTGAGCGAGCGACCCTGCAGAATGAGCGAGCAGAGCGGAATATTCAGAAATGTGCTCTCCGCTCACATGCTCTGATCGGAACAAACCCGAACACTGTCTGCTGAACTTGCGCAGAAACATCAAAATATACATAACCAGCTTAAAATTATTTTTAAAACTAAACATTTAGACTATTTTAGCACAAATTATGAGCTTAATTGGTGATTTTTTTTATAATTCTTGACAAAAACTTTTTGAAGAAAATAATAACGCCGTGCCTGGTATGTAGACCTGCCTTTGTCTCCTTTCTGAGCACATGAGACCCAAAAACATAAACTCTGATCCATTCAGATTGAGATGCATTAACAAAATATTGATTTTAATGGGATTTCAAATCACCTACAGATTTTGTGTTTTTTCTCCTGTTCAGACTCCCAAAAAATTAAACTGATATCTGTTTGATAGGCAAAGAAAAAAGGTTTTTGGTGCCTGTTTGAATAAAGAATTAAGATTCTACTATGCCATCATAAATCAACGTCCATCAATGAAAATTTGTTTGGCGTAACATTAACCTTTATGAGAAAAAAAAAGATCATTTTAACCTGACCTTAACGGTTGTAGTGTCTTTCAGCCACAGCATGAACACACAATTAATCTTGTTAGAACATCTGTAGTCCATATAATTAAGTAATAAATGGCCGGGAGCCATTCCTTTGTATAAAATTCATGGATATTAAAACAATCTATTCTCTGTTATGCTAAAATACTGTGCTGTCCTTCTGAAATTACAAACATAATGCTTTAAGGAGAGAAAATGTTTGGGTCCCGTTGCCTTCTTCAATTAAGTTGAATCATCTGCTGACTTCCAGTATGTTGCCCTTAGAATACTAATAACTATCTTTTTTGTGGTGATTTCAATGTCAGGGGATGTGTTTGAGATTGGAGGTATGCAATCTTCTTCAGTTTCTGAGGGATCATGCAGGGTGAGCTCAATATAGGAGCTTCCCCGGGAACTACGAGGAATCATATTCCAATGAAAATCTTTCAATAATCAGTGGCTTGCACATAGAACAAACTAACCATCAAAAATAATTGTTTGGAGAGTAACAAAATACATGTAAAGGGATCCCGTATTTAAAATACAAAATAAAAGTAACACTATTCCACTACAGTTGGTATTTAGAATACAGTTATTTTCAAAAAGTGTTTTGATTACTTAAGCGATTACTTTGCATTTTATTGTAATTTGTTTCATTTAATATTTAGTCGTTTCAGACGGAAAAATGTATACATATAAATTATGCAATCCAACGTGCATTTGAACAGTGGTGAAACACTTTCTTATGATGTGTTACATTCATACAAGCAGAGAGAAGTAAATTTGAAGTAAGTTTGGAGCAGAAGAAATATAAATAAACCTTGTGTAAATTGTAATTTTTACGCTAAGCTAAAATGCTATTTCTGTCCATTTTACATGCACATGTTACCAGGCACTATCATATTTTTTAAATCAAGAAAATTCACATTGGATCATAATTTATTTTGTTCTAGTAAGACCTTTGATATTAGGGCAAAAATCTTATTCTTGATCATTTTTGTATTATTTCCCTGTAAAAATATATAAAATCCTTAAAACAAGATCAATTTGATTGATCTTGTTTTAGAAACAACACTGCATACAATATTTATGTTTTTCAGAGAATGTATTTTGTCTTACTGTACTGAGTTTTTAGTCAAAACAAGTGAAAAAACTACAACTGCTGAAGACATAATCCAAAGTATTTCGAATACATTACTGACCTTGAGTAATCTAATGGAATACGT